>NW_024539564.1:0-405538 GCF_016647785.1 Suillus fuscotomentosus
CCGCATAGTTAGGATCAGCCTGGAAAACAGGCGGGCAACGACAGAGCAAACCGAGAGTTTATCCTTGCCCGATGGGCGATCACCCTCAGTATGCGATTGTTTCCCGTCCGAAAAGAACAGAACTCGGCAGTCTGCTGGATGGTTGCGGAGGTACTCGATAACCCTCTGGGTGTGAGAGGGGTCCGCCTGCCACTGCACGACGAGCTGGGTGCCTGGGCAGCATGATCGTTACTCGAGTACTCCGAGATTTTCCTCGGCCACGGGTGACGGGTCCTGGTTGTAGTCCATAGATTTGGGCTGCAAACGCTTGAGGCGTGCAGAACGACGAGGACGTGTGGTCGAATGACAGGCATAGTTTTCGAAGTCCGAAACTATGCGATGTGCCGCATGTCCTATGCGTGTTGTTCCTGCCCGAATTGTCAGTTTCTAACCGAAGTTACCGAGCTTTACCGAGCTTTACTGAAAATTCCCATTTTACTCTGAGTACCATTATTGGAGACCAGCGACAATCAAAATTGCTGCAGTCTACACATTTCCGATATTCTCGTGGTCTATTAGACCTGGTTTCGTTGGACGAAACCCATCTCTGAGACTTGTGTCTCCTTAGGAACTCCCTAATAGGCACGCGGTACACCAGCACACACGGACTCATTTACTACAGACCGGTTATTTCAGACGCCTCGATAGAGGATGAATATTCTCGCAAGCTGTTCTTTGCCGTGCAAAGTGATGAGTGGCAGGGGTACCAGGCTAACAAACGCCACCCCCGCCTTCCACAGCCCACGCTGCCTACTGCCCAAACAACGAACCCCACACATAAGACCGGCAAATAGAGCTTGCGTGCAAGATCAATTTACCTTCACCGATGGCCGTATCCTCTGCCAGATTTAAGGATAGGCTACTCGCTCACATTAATCAACATGTTTCCCTCGTTAGCTCTTGGTTTCCTCGTGGCCGGCATTACTGCAGTCGCTGCAGCCAGCAGCAGTAGCTGCGTCGGAAAAATCTCATCCTTAGACACGTTAGCAGTGCTATCCAATGCACGACGGTCAATATTAATTGCATTCACCGCCCTGGTGGAAAAACAGTTCGAATTGCAGCTGCTGGACGGTACCACTGTCAACGTTTGTGAGCGTGATCTGATACTTCGCTTTGCGCATCCTGATTCTTTTTAGTGGGCGAGATTCAGTTCGGAAATTTAAGCTGGGCCGGTCCCCTATTCCGGGTGATGTGAGTGCAGGCACTGCTACTCCAAGTGGCTCAGAGAACCTGATCAAGGCCGTCTTAACAGAGGGAATGATGTTACTTGTAGGTGGTTTATTCGAAGTCGTGGCAATCCCTAACGTTCTCAGTCAATGGAAACAACCAGAGGTGGGATGGTGGAGGACCTTTTTACTGGGTAAATATGCTGGTTCACTCGCGAGGATTTTGCTTCATCTTATACTGATACAGGATGGTCAAGGTGCCGGTATCACAACACCACACCCAATGATGCAGTAAGTTCATTGATTACTGTTGTGCTACATTCTTTTTTAATCTTACGTCTGCCAGAATATCAATCTCGGGCACCTTGAACGTATGCGCTTGAATCGCCTCGGCCGTTCCAGGCAGATCGCTAACTGTTTACGCAGAACGTTTATGTCGTAAACTCTCCCTCCTCCGCCTTTGCGATCACAAATCCAGGACCTCTCACTATCTCTGGCGCCACTGTCGATGATTGTGGGTAGTTGCATGTTATCAGCGGTGTCTCATTTTGACGTCAAGAACAGTGCAGGGTAACTATCCCAACTCGCGAAGCGGAAACGCCACTGCTGGTAAGTGACGCGTTCATCTATCGGACAGTTTTGAACTTGCTGGCCGACAAGCACACAACACCGACGGCTTTGATGTTAGCGGTAGTGATATACTCATTCAACATTTGTTTGTCTATCCTCTACTTACTCGACCGACTCAGGCACTTACGGGGATTCAGCACTGTCCTCAATCAGGTCCGTCTGACGATTGACCTTGCACGTCCCTTCGCCTATGAGGTGTTTCTTCTTGCAGGACGATTGTTTAGCTATCAACAGTGGAACAAATATCACATTTGCCGACAACTACTGTGAATATG
This sequence comes from Suillus fuscotomentosus, assembly GCF_016647785.1. Classification (NCBI taxonomy): domain Eukaryota; kingdom Fungi; phylum Basidiomycota; class Agaricomycetes; order Boletales; family Suillaceae; genus Suillus; species Suillus fuscotomentosus. The sequence continues at coordinate 2,111 of NW_024539564.1, forward strand.
GTCACGGCATCTCCATTGTGAGTCACTTCATCAATTTTGCGAACCCAATTATTGAAATATTCCTCGTCTAGGGCTCCATCTCATCAAACGCCGTCGTCTCCGATATCAAGATAATCGGAAACCATGTTGTTAGCAGGTGACTACGGCACAATGGTGAATTAGAGTCGTACTGACACGAGTAGCGCATTCTCGTTCCGTATCAAGACCGATGCATCTGCGACAAACAGTATAGTGAAGAACGTTACGTATAGCGTGAGTGGTTTTCATGATGATGATGAGGATTCTGGATTGAATTTTTTGTAGGACAATACTGCAACCAACTGTACTGGTTTTGGTGTTCTGATCACCCAGGTACGCGTGTTTTACCACGCTCTCCTGTCGTCAATCATATCACATATCTACAGAGCTATCCCACCAACCTGGGTACCCCGGGGAACGGGGTCAGTATCTCTGTATGTTTTCTTTCAGTTTTACGTGGACGAGGGTTTCACGGGTTGTCTCAGGATATCAACTTCAACCATGGCACTACTTCTGTGACGGCCAACCGCGGCGCTTACAGGGTTGCAGTGAACTGTGGAAGTGGATCGTGCACAGGTACACGAGTTACAGTTTCTGTCAGTCCATTTCTGACGTACGATGATAGGTGACTGGGATTGGTCTGGTTTGCAGACAAGTGGTGGTAAAGCTGGATCCATCGTCAACAATAATCTCATTGCTGGATTCGTTGACACACGGTGAGGTGATTCACGCTATGTTGATTTATACACTCTACTTCTCCTGTCGTTCTTGCTTGTTGGAACTATATAGTGGTTCACCATTGTCACTCAACCATTGTTATGTAACGTAGACTCATATTGACTTAGACTAGACTCACCACACTGGAAGTTGTTCTAGTGAGCTGGCGCTTAGCATTCTTGTGGTTACAAAAACATACAGCTACATGCAGATATTGCTCTTTTTTTTACACATTCTTGTTGCACTGTCGTTTGTGATATACATATACTTAGAAATTGGAACTCCGAGTCTGGAGAAAGTTGATCAAACATACCTACCATTTCTTAGAGGAGTACGTAAGAGGCTTGAAAGCATTCATGTTTGGTTGTTCTAATCCTCCTTAAGCTTCCAAAGTCTTTCTCTTGAACAGCTGTAAAGCATCTTTTGATACTTCAACTGTAGCCAGATAGGAGGTTGGCATGGAGAAGTCGAACATCTGTCACTCGATATCCACGTCTTCCAGTCACTCAAGAAACATCAGCACGCCATCCAGTTCTCCGTCAGTTGGTACCGAAGTCTATCACGATATATCAAGACCACGCATCGGAATCTCATTAGTTGGCCAAGGAAGCCTCACCGAACTTTTTACGAGCTCCAATTTACGCGCATATATCCACACTGGATACCTGCCTTCTGATTTTAGTCCAGTTTCTTCAGTCACTCCCGGCTACGAACACGAGTTGGACGACATATCTGGAAGCCCACCACCACCTTCTTCTTCCCCGATTGCCTACCCAGAACTTCTTCCTCACGAAGACAAAAATGAGGAGACGACCTGTCATTCCCCTTCGGGCTCTTGCAGATACCCCCCAGGTTCACCTGCTCATGCTGAAGCGGAGTCTGCGAATATTACGGACAGCTCAAGAACGAAACGTCGACTGCTCGGCAACACTCCAGAACATATGCCGTTTGTTCAATTTACCTCTGAGGCTCCTTCCGCCAGATTCCAGTTGGAGAAGAAGTCCATGGTCAAGCCCTCAATTCCTTTGTTGACCGGCCTTGCGCGCCACGGCAGAATGTGTTCTGAGCGGCGTTCGAATTCTTATCATACCATGGTACATCCATCGAGTCGGCCAAGAACCAATAAAACTTTGAGCATAGCAAAGTCACTACCAGGACCCCAATCGATCATTGGCGACTCGAGCGAAGGACATTTCAACAACCGCAGAACTCTTCCACTTGAGGACCTAGGAGAATATGTGGAGCAGGAACCTCCAATAAAGAAAGTTAGGATCTGTCGTCTAGCTAGTGATCGTCCTGATCTACCCAAGATACGGACACATTTTTTGGCCAAGGAACCAGCCAGTCTACGCAGAGCCCAGTCTCTTGTTTCACAAACTTCTACTGATAGGGACGACGAGGACGTAGTCAAGGTTCGTTAAAACGATCCCTTGTCAAAATTTCGTGTATGCTTCTTCGCGTGGAAGTTGACGACGCGCAATAAAACAGCTTTTGGACGGACCGAACCCTTCAACTGGATCGCCTCTTCCAACCATCTACCCGACAGTTCAACTCGATTCGCCTATATGCCCCCCTACTGTACCAATCACACCTCTTCCTGACACAGTTAGCTATTTTCGTGCAAAGAGAAACCCTCTTTTGCGTACTCCCGCCGTCCGCGCGCCTTCTAAACAATTGCCGAGGATACCACCTGTCCCTATCATCGCGCCTCCCAGGTCTCCTAGCCCTTTCATGATCAAGTGTGAGGAAGATTGGGCGGGCGATCGGATCAAGATTCTTCTCACGAAAGAAAGAGCAGAGCGTGAAAGCGATGGCCTGGGCCTTCCTCTAATTCCTGATGATTGCTCGAACCGAAGCGAGAGTGAAAGTTCTGTTTCCGACGACGAATACTGGGCCGACTCGCCTTCCGTCTCTGAATCCGAATCCGTGGCAAGTCAAAAGTCAGATCCATCTCTGGGCACAGAAAAGTTTCGAAATCGCGAACAATGGTCAAGGGCGCTCGGACTGGACGATTCCTTCCGCAAAGAAGTCGTTGGTTGGATGTTGGATGCATGAGTGGATCTACCCTTTGTAATTGAGCTTGCTGACAAACTCACAGGTCCTTCCGAACATCCCTCCGATGAGAAATGACAGCGTCGACATCGATGACCTTTTTGACCAATTGGACACCTGTCGAAACACAAGGTTTCACGCGGTTCATCTCTTTCATAGATATTTCTTCCGCGTTGCAGATAAGAAACTAAGTATCAACCTATCAACGATTGCGTCGCCTGCCCAATCTTCAAGAGGGTGCGACGACTCTTCGACAAATAGCAGGGCATCGAGTTCGGAAGATAGCGATGACGAATCCACCGGCGAAGACTGGGATAACGAATTGGATGCTGCATCTGATGATACAGTCGTAGTGAAAGGAGAACAGGTAAACAGATACGAATCCGAGTCAGACAATTGGCAAGATGGTCAGGAGGCGGTTATATGGGATACCGCTCTTGGATCATTAGCGTTGTGTGTCAAGGTAAGACTATTTGTAGATCAACATTCATAGAACTCTTATTTGCATTTGGCAGTTTCATCGTGACTTCTTGTGCCCACTTAGTCCCGTATATGCATACGAATTCTTGGATTTAGCACGGCATTCCATGTCATATCAGGACCTCGAGGTATCATTCCATTGACTCGTCATGCGTTAATACGGTCTCTTTTCCTCATGCTATGGTTACTCATCAGGTTTCACAACGCGATATACTTGCCGCTTTCGATTTCTGTATCGGTAGCATCACACCGCAAGGTTTCATGGATGAACTCTGGCTAGCTTTACCTACGCTACGGAAGGCTACAGAACCTGTGAAGGATGGCTGGAAATCGGTCCAAGCTGAAATATGGGATAGGCTGTTTGACGCCTTAATAGGTACCCTCTCTTGATCATATTTTATCAGCTATAGCATTAAGTTTGACCATGCTCCAGAACCTGACGTCCTACAGTTTCCTATTTCGCTGCTAACTGCCTCTGCCGTGATCGACGGTCTCATCATTGCCATCGCTCGCTATTACAAAGCTACAGCACGGAACTCCGGGTGTCGTTGCTCTCCGTCGTTAAGTTGCACGCTAGAAAACACCACCAAGCAAGTTCCCTGGCAGGTGTATGTATCCAAAGCGATGGATATGGTGAAGGATGTCGTTTTGGATGTAAAGGATGTTCTTCAAATATGTGATGTGAGTGTCGTTCATTATATTCGGCCTAATGGAAAGCTACCTAACGTTTTAACCAGGACGATTTGGACCGCTGTAGAGCATGGATGAGCCAGGTCTAGTTTTTTTGTGCCTTCGTTTTCTTCACATCCGATTTTCCTACATCATATTGATGATTGATGAGTTTCGTTGTTTGTATTTTTGTTGTTGCGTGTATTATTGTGTAATTACAGAATTTTCAAGAATCACCAAGACGACTTGCGCAGGAGGGTGAATTGCCCTGTTGATTTTGGAAACACGTGACTGACATATCACAGTCCATTTGTCAAGCACAATATTTATATTGAATGTCCCAGGACACATATACTCACCTCGCGTCCAATATCCTGGAATTGCTTGCCATTCAATGTTTTGCCAACGAACCATACATCCGACTGGAGATACCGAATAGAGCATCACCCTGACTGGTTCCGTACTTTCTGCCTCGTTCTTTGTGGAACCCGTGGTTTGATAAAATCCGTTTATGTAGTACAGATACTGATAGTCTCCTTCCTGTGTTCACCCCACAGACGTGTTGACTCAGAAGAAGGGCCGCCTACTCATTCTACAACAATCAGTTCCGCCACTTCCCGAACAGTTTACTAGACGACACCTGTTTCCTTTCCTGCGCTTCATGATAATCCTGTTTTTTTTTACTTGCGCGTTTCTTGTACCAAATAACTCATGATGATTCAGAGTTTACCTATGCAAGCATTTGTGAGGTAGGCATCGGTGACTCGATTGTAAGATATTCGGACGAGCTGGGTCATCATCTTTCTCCAGAAAATCTACATGAAGACTCTAGTTAGCAAACACATTTCGAAAGTCGCAGGCCATCTCCTGGGAGGATTTATGGAAAGACAGGCAGATAGATAAAGTAAAGCCAGTGCCGAGCACTGTCAGAATGCTTCCAGTTCATCTAATGTCAGTTCTTTCGAACTCGCGACGATGATGACGAAAATCGTGGGCGTTGGGAGGTTGGTGGTCGATAGGAAGGGGCGATCTATCAATATCCGTAGCTTGACCCGAGCCACGTCGTAGTATATATCTCACTGCCAGAATTGATATTGGCGATTGCGAGGCCCTAAGTTGGCGGGAATGGATGAGATCGAGCAACAAGTCAAGCTTAAGCAAGTCTTGTGATCGCGTAGGGGAATACGTTTGGAATACATAAAGGCGTGGGAACGGGCTGTCCAGATCAATGTATACTCCTACACTTGGACAAGCGAATGCGAGCCTGAGAATCGAATTCATCGGAATCGTTTCATAATTGTCTTCTTCTCTGCTTTCTTCTTGTTTTCATCTTCACGACCGCACGACCACCGTCGCCAATCGGGGCCAGGTGACCTGCCTGCAACTTTTTCCAGAAAAAATATATATCATCATCTGCTTGTTATACCCGATACCATCATCTTCTCCATCTTACAGATTCGCAATCACGACGCCGATTCCTAATTGAACCTTCAATTAATCCGGTCAACGATGGCACCAGGTCCAAAGACAGGCCCTGCGCTATTTCTCGGACTTGAACTTGCTACCGATCAATTGCGCGCTTCGATCGTGGATGAGAGCTTGGAGCTTGTGGGAGTAGAATGCGTTGATTTTGACACCGAATTACCTGAATATCAGTACGTGCTCTCGTGTATATTCTGTTCTTCTCGCTGTCAGTAACTTGGATCCCCAATTGTTGCGACATATGCTTTCTTCATATCGTTTCTAAAGTCATTTTATTGGAGAGCTAATATTTTAATAGAACTCAAGGAGGGATTTTTACTACTCCAGGAGATGCATACACCACGCCCGTAGATATGTGGGTCAAGGCTCTTGGTGCGTAAACTGGCGGAAGCAAATTTTTTTTGCTTCGACTTAACCAATTTGGATTTTTGGGTATTTCTCCGATCACTTACCACGTGCGCGGGAACATTGTTTACTTCTCCCCTAAACACAACCGGCAACAGACTTTTTACTGGAAAAATTGACTAGGAATCACGATCTAACGAGAATAAAATCAATTGGCGGTTGTGCTCAGGTGACTTGCTCGCATTAAGCTGTGAAGAGTCCGTCCTGATGTGATCCATGTAACTTTACAGCATGCTCTCGTGTGGTGGAAATCGACACCTATTCCTTCATTTCCAGCGCTGGACCCGCGACTCCCGTTTCACTCTCAACTTCCTCCCAACACTTTCTCATTACCGAATACACCAGTCGCTCAGGATACATCCGCACACACCCATGCCCTCGCCCTCGAAGCCCTACTTGGGGGGCCAGACCTCATGGCCGCTCGCGTCGGCACATGCGCTAACGCATCACTCTTAGCTGCCCAACTCCTCCGAGTTCGCGAATCGTGGACATCTGATGTCTGGTCACGAACGGGGAAGATACAGCTTGCCAGCCAATTTCTTGCAAGTATGGTCGTGGGGGAGTGGGTAAATATGGGAGAGTCAGAGGCCTGCGCGACCGGTATGTGGGTGCATGTCAGTGCTGGTGCTGGCACACAAGGTGCGCCTGGACTGGGCCGCTGGGACGAGGGTGTTTTGGAGATCGTAGGTGGGAGTCGGGAAGAAGGTCGGAGAATCCGAACATGGCTGGGCGACGTGGAGGTCGCTAGTGGGAGAAAAGTGGCCCATATCTCGCGATACCTATGTGAACGATACGGATTCGAATCCGGTGAGATTCATTTGCTACAATGTGTGTGCAACCCACTGATGAAATTTGCAGATACGATCGTCACTCCCTTCACTTCTGATTACCTTTCCTCATACCTATCTCTCTGTCCATCTCCTGGAGATGCAGTGCTTTCATTTGGACCAATGGATACCCTTATTACTCCTGCTCAACATTACCTACCAACTCGACTTTACAGCCTATTCCCCCATCCTGCTCAGGATGCCAGCGAAAAGCGACGATACATCGCCATGTTGAGCAGCAGGTATGCAATCACATAGCCTCACATCTTCACAGCTTCTCACGTTTGCTTGCAGAAACGCTGACGTTCCGCGTGCTCTTGTAAGAGATATGTACACCAAGAGTTGGAGTGCGTTTGATCGGCTAGTTGCCATCGTGCCACCTGGTGGATCCATAGGGTACGTTCATGTCAACGAGTATTTATATGATTTCTCTGAAATTCTTTGCAGGCTCGATGATAAGCTCTTCAGTTTTTGGCTTCTACAGGGCGACAGTTACCCACTATCACACGTCAAAGGCATCTATCGCTTTGAGACTGGTATCAAAGTCAACGAGTTCCGAGACCTTCGTGCAAACCCTCGGTGTCTTCTAGAGAGCCAGGTCCTCTCATTCCGCTTTCGATGGTCAAAGATGATTGCTACCGGTGTTCTTGGTTCGAATAACAACCGGTCTCGGGGGAACGTTGCCCAGACACCTGGTCCTACATCGCCACAAGGGCAGAATCCCCGTTCAAACATCGCATCCAGCCTTGGACTCTCCTTCGATCCATATGATTACTCCCCCCTCCCTGCAAGAATACTCGTCACTGGCGCAGCTGCCAACTTCCCCTCCGTTGCAAATCTTGCAGGCGATGTGTTCAATGCACCCGTATTCATGCCCAGTACCCAGGTTGATTCTGCTCAAGTAGTACCCCACCGCAACGCACCTGCTGCTGGTTTCCCTGGCCGTGCATCACTTGGGGGTGCTTATTTCGCGCGGTGGATATGGGGAAAGGAACGTAGTTCTGCTATTGGTGGATCAAGTACCGGTCGAGGACTCGGCGGATTTGAGGAGGAGATTAGGAGGTTACATGGAAAACGCTGGGTCGCAAGCAGTGGTACCCCGCTGCGGACCAATGTGAATACTCCTGTGGGTGGGAACGGAGGCAGTGGAGCCAACAGCGGTACTAGTACTCCCTACGGCCATCGCTCGGGACTGGGTTCCACTGTATTTGTCGAGGAAGAGGAAGAAGAAGTGGAGGAGATGGAACGTGCAGGCGGTATGCTCGCCTCCTCAGTGTTTGCAGGTGGCTTCGCAGACAGGGATCTTGGCAGGGACATCAGCCGCATGAGAACGCTCACAGGTTCTACGCTTGATACTGTGACGAGCAGTGGATCTATGGGGCCCTCGACTACATTCACAACTCCCGATCTTAATTCGGGTGCAGGGAGTCCAGGTGGCGGAGTTGGAGCTGTTGTGCCGCAGACAACCACCCTGACTCCTGTAACTGCCTTACCTACTTCTGATGCCGAGGCACAGATTGGGTTGGCGAAGGTCGCTGAGGCAGACGTAGACGCGTTCATGACGTACGCTGCTATCGTGCCTGAGTATTGTCGACTTGAGGGCATGCTCTGCAAGTCCCTTGTATGATCGGTTGAGGTGAAAAGTTCTCGTCAATGTATGTGAGTTGGGTACAAAAAACTGCGAGATTTCACGATTTGTTGTATATATAGGATCTCATCAATACTTACGCGCCTTGGATATTCTATTGGAGATCGTTGACTGCCGATAAGTTCTCTGATAGTATCTCGATTCTCCAACTTGGCGTGAACATAGCTGTCGACATGACGCCCTTGTATTTGCCTTTGTACACGAGCATGCATGAAGCCTCATGTGCGGGCCTAGTTCCTTCGGCGCAAGGCGCAAGAAGAATTCCACCCCTTGATCTTTCGTCATAGTGCCATCGATAGCGGCGTCTTGCTGATAAAATCCAACTGATCGGATCGAACAAGCTCCTTTCAGCATTGATTCGTGACTGGAGCTTGGTGATCTAAAGGGTCGAGATTCATATCCAAGTTGATCGTCGACGTAATACTGCTCTGCCAGGTATAAATACGAGTCTGTTAGCAGCGTTCTAAGCACGCACTACCATGGCTTGCATTCAGAACCAACGCATTTACACCCTTAGAAACTGCCAGGGAGGAACTGTCATCGACCTCTCTGGTGCCGACAACTACTCCAGTAGGCATTATCCCTGCTCCAGCCTCCATCCAAGTCAGTGCTGACGTTGGGTTGACCTGTAGTGATCGGTTATCGCGACCACAATGGTCCCAACCAGGCGGTAATGTGTTATCAGTAATCATTGCAGGAAGGATTACACTGATGAACTGGACTATTCGCAGTGGATCTTCCACCATGATCATAATGATGACACCTGGTCCATCAAGTCTGTCGGAGCTGACAAATATCTTGGGATCGAAGGCGATGTCAACGATGCTGGTAATGGCACCAGGGTTGTTGCTGTCTCGTTCCCGTTCAAGTGGGACATCAAAAACTCTGACATGGAAGGCGTCGAAGGCATCAGGTACGCATACCTTTCGAGTTGTGGGGTATGGTTGGCGGTGGATTGATTATCGTCTATTATTTTTTCTTTCCCTTGGCAGGATATTGCTCCATGGACATAAATTTAGCGTAGACTTGTCCGACAAAGGAAATGCGACAGAAGGCACACCAATTCAGCTTTGGACTAGGTGGCATGGTGCCAATCAGATTTGGGCGCCTGTCGAGCGTAAATGGTGTGTTTGATTCGCTTGACGACTGTCAAGGTTAAGCGCATCGTACTGACTGACAATTATCAGATCGTTTCTAGAGCGTAAAAGAGCAGAACTCTGTGCACTGTGAATTGTCATGTATAACAGAATACTGGTGAAAACAAAATATTGTCTAGTCAAATTGATGATCTTGCTGGACATAAATCTCCGCTGGCTTGAATGCAGTTGTGACCGAGAGCATGGCGGTTGATTGCGATTGTCTCCCTTCATCACGGATACACGCGGTCTCACGTTTCTTCGATCGACAGTACTTGGTAATGGCGGGCAGGTCGCTCAAACCTGCAGACGCTAATGGTTAATACGTTGCGAGGACATAATCGCTGTGGCACAACCGGCGTGCCTGGTTGGTTGTACAAGTGCTCGGAGGTATAATCCGCTTTTGAAATTATGTTTCCGTGATTGTCCGCATGCTAGTATGTATGCGAGAAGTCCTTTCGTCTGAAAGGCGTTTTGTCATGATATCCAAGAATGGTACCCCGTTAGCGTGGAAAAATTGCAACCTAAGGTCGAACTCGTAGATCCACTCGGATGTCACCGACGGGAAACGATGAGACCTTGCTGTCCAGTGGAACTTCTTCACTACCGTCCCACTTAGATCTTCGTTTTGATACATGTAGTACCACGCGTGAACGGTTAACCCAGCGCCTGGAGAATTGTCGCATCAGAAGAGAACAGCCTGAGGAAATTAGAAATTCGCTGTCAACGACAAATTGACTTGCTCGTAGATATAGTCCCAGTACAAAGTCAGTCACTGGGGGAACGACGAGGAATCGGACCCCATCAGATCCAAATCTCATTGTTGATTACACTTCCACTCGTATCGTTACACGATTCTCCATTACATGGGCGCACTGGTATACCCCAGGAAATATTCCACGGAACGCACTATCCTTTTTGCCCGCTTCAATCAGGTAACAGCTATACTCTTCAAATAATCGACACGGTAAGGGTTCACATCTGTCAAGTCGCCGCGGTTGATAGGAGTCCACTTGGGCTCATCCTGTAAAGGTTTCTTGTAAAGACCACCAGTAAAAAACGGCAAATACGGACCTTGAAGAGACGTAAAGCTTTTATCATGTTATTCTCGTCAAGAGTGAATCGATGGTAGATGCCAGCAGGGAGAACCAAGAGATCACCCGCGTCTAGCTGACAACGAATCCATGAATCCGTGGGATGTTCTGGATGACGAGTTATCAGAGTATGGCATGGAATATGTGATTCTCTGCTCACCTCGAACATCAAAAAATCCGCTGCCCTCGAGAATATATCTGATCTCCTCGTCTTCATGCATGTGCCTGGTTTTCAAGTTGTCGCCGAGTACAGACAGGATGTTGTGAAAAACAGAGCGTACTCTTCATAAAAGCTCTTTAACTTGGTCTCGTATAAATCTCCAAGGCCCTGCTTGGTGATCGTGATAGTATCTCTGTTCTTGTAGTTTCTTTCCTTTGCAACAGTATCAATCTGATTCTGTTGGTTCGTTGGGATGTGCCAGTGTAGTAGTCCGATAGATTTCAGGATATCATCCGATACAGGGTTTCCGGAATCGTGCAGCAGCCGCTGATCGCCTGGAATGTTATCAAAGTAAAAGGCGCGCATGGTGATGGTATCGATCCTCGACTATATTACTAAGCTACTAGGTGCCTTCAATGATTACTGTCACGTGTCACATCGTTACAAGGGATCCGCGGGATGGTACTACGTGGTGATGTGAGTCGAGGACTGGGGCGTGGCATAGACTCACATTTTTATGTTCATTGGCTGTTTCCAAGCCAACTCTAGTAGGTTAACGTTTCTCTGATGTGATATTTTCGCGCTAGCGTTTTTGAGTCTTAGTTTAATAGTTTTGTTCCCCTGCTTGTACTAGTTCTACATTTAAGTTTGAAACAATCTAATCTCCCGTTGTGTTTTGTCACGTGATATTTGAGCACCTTTTCAATTCAATTCTAAATGATAATCTGATTCAATTGAGCGATTCTGTTAAACGTCTACCAGTCGTCTACCATACCTTCATGTATCCAATGTGACTACAGTCTACAGATAATGCGCTACACGTGCTGCGCGCCCTGGTGTCCAATGATCGGGGTGCTGACGTGGCGGAAACCCAGGGTCATGATATTTATTTAACCTTTGCTGAAATTTACAATACGCCCACATGATAGAAAAAGCACTCTATTTTTAGAGTCTGTTTGGCCACCAATATTTGCGCCAGTTTACGCAGGTTTAGAATCTATGTTTTGCTTTCATAATCATAGGACCGTGCTGGTCACAGTGTGACCATCAATCAATACTAAGTAGTAGGCATGCCTGTTACCCGTCTACAATCTATCCATCATCGCAACTCTTACAGGATGTCTCGGGGCAGAAAAAGTGCCCGTGGTGGTGCAGAGCTAACGGAAGCGAGAGATCGGTGTGTGTGGACAGAGGCAGATGAAACCATCCTCATCCAGTATGTCACCACCAACCGCTCACAAGGTGGTGATGGTATGAACTTTGATCACACATTTTGGGTTGCTGCTGCCGCTGAAATGGAAAAACACCCCTGCTCGGGTGCAAGCAAAACAGCGGCAGCATGTCAATCAAAATGGGGGCGGGTATGTACTACTACTATATCAGCCTTGGTACCCTCACTAATGATCAAATTTCAGCTCTGTGGTACATTCAACGTCGTCGACAAAGTGGCCAATGCTTCCGGACTATCTTACAGCATGGAATGCGGAGCTTCGATCACCCCAGAGTCCGAAAACATGTGGACTGACTTTGTGAAGGTAAAGTGATTTCAATTCGCATCAAACTACTACGACAATGCTAATTACTATGAATCAATAGAAAAATCCAAAGGCCAAAGGCCTCCGGGACAAGGGTTGGAAGCACTATGAGGCGCTGAAAGGTCTCATACCTGTCAAGTCAGGTAACAACAACTCGTTCTTTGCCACCATCGCGACACAACCTCCCATCATTCCTTCGCCTTCTTCTAGCAGCGCAGCCACCCCCCTTTCTTTTGATGAGGTCCATATGATGGACCTTGGAGATGTGCTCGATGGGATCGAGTTCCCCGGCTCTGTTTCAGGCGGCCAGCGCGCAACCCCCCTCACCCCAGAGAGCCTCCCTCCATTCGATGCCGCACAGCAACCCTCCCTTGAGTCGGTCTGTGTTAGTGCGCCATCATCAACAGCTTCCGGTAAACGGAAGCTGATTGATGATGATGAAAGTACGCTTGATATCGTTACCCGCCCCCCACATTCAACGAAATCGGGAGACTCGGCGAAGTCTGCATGCCTGACGATGCCTGTGGCCATCCAGCAGATGGGGACCAGTATTGGCGGTCTTAACACAACGTTCAAGCGCACGGCCAATGCTCTTGAGGCCAACACCTCCAACACCTTGGCGCGATCAGTAGATCCCATCCCTTTGCGCAGGCAGAAGGCAGTGAAAAAGTTGCAGAGTGAGGGTCTAGAGGACGTACAACTACTCAATATCTTGAATAAATTTCAGACCGACATCGCTATCATTGATATTTATCTTGCTATTGAGGTAGATAGTCTTTGGCGGTTGTTTTTAGAGCAGCATTCAAAGTAGTGTTACATGGATTCTTGTCGTGTCATGTTCTCTTGTATTGTACTTGTAGTAGCAAAGCAATATCACTATTTCTATAGATCATAGTCATTGATGAGGATCCAGTCTTAATCTGACAACAATGTCATCATTTGATGGAGATACTTTGGATCATAGTCATCGATGAGGATCTGGTCTTAATCTGACAACAATGTCATCATTTGACAGAGATACTTTGGATCATAGTCATCGATGAGGGTCCGAATGGCTATGGTATTAACGCGACTACAGTACTAGTGGTTCTATGATTGCCTGCTCCCCCCTCTGAATCCTTTCCCTGTTGTAGGCCTCCCACATCTCACTAGCAATCTGGTCACGACGGAGGCTCGCACGAGTGCGTGCGTGCTCAGTAGGAGGACCATTAGCAAGGTTTCCAGTGTCAGTGAGAATGTGCGCATCTAAGACATTACGATAGTCCATCATGTCGTTTGGATCGTGAACTCGAATAACGTTGTGCACGAGACACAAGGCAGGAGGAATGCGCACTTGAATGTCCATTTTGTACTCTGGTGGGAGGAGAAGGATACGAAATCGGCGCTTGATGACACCAAAAATGCGCTCAACAGCATTTCGAAGCATTGCATGACGCAAATTGAAAAGTTCTTTGCGATTACGAGGCCTATGTAACAATGTGAACATAAGTATGAATGGTACTAGCAGAATGCATCATACAAAGTATTAGCACGACCCCACTCTGCAAGATGATAATGCACGCCCCGAAACGGGACCAGAAGCTCATCACACGAGCCAAAACCAGCGTCCGCAAGATAATACTTTCCCTCAGGGATATTGAAATTGGTAGTACGAGCATCGTGATAGACACGAGCATCTGCAGCTGACCCCTCCCAACCGCTCAACATGTAGGTAAATGAAAGGTTGAATGAACATGCCGCGAGGCAGTTTTGAGAGAAGTTCCCCTTGCGATCCCGAGCGGCATGCCGATCTTCACCAAAAGGATGGCATGCGATGTGTGTACCGTCAATGGCTCCAATAGCATCAACAAAGAACGGGAAGAACTTCGGGTTTTTCGTGATTTCGGGGGGAGGAGGGCTATCTACATCGGGCAGGCAGACATATGTCGTATATATCGGTGGCGAGGAGAATGCGAAAAGAACCTGTTTAAAATACCTGAAAGAACATAAGCTTGATACCAGGACAGCAACAATATATGTACTTTGATATTGTCTCATTGGACCGCTGAAAGCGTTCACCAAGATGGCGAATCGAGAGACCCGTGACAGACGCATAGAGAAATATAGCAAGCTGCTCTTCGAGCAGTACATGCCTGGAATCTCTGCAACCTGCTTGCCGAAGGAGATTGATGAGCACATAGAAAACATGCTTGTGGACCCCAAGCTCGCATCTGATGCGTTCAGGGTGTCCAGTGAGAAGTTCGGTGACCCATGCAGTCCCTGACAAAGCGGAGGTATGATACGGTTCTTTGTCGTAGTAGGTGTTTGAGTAAGCTTCGAGCGCAGTAGTTGTTGCGTTGAGGACTGTAATGACCATGTGCATAGCATGCATGGCCATCTGCATGATGCATGCCAGATACCTCTTATCACTCTCCTCTGCATCTTGGTCCATCTCCTCTGCCTCCACAAGGTCGTATTCGTCCTCGTTAGCGTCCTCGTCGTAATCAGGATCAAGAGGCATTGTATTGATAGTAGGACAAGGCATACGGTAAGCGTTATCGGAGCGTGACATCTTGTTCAAGCTCCAACGATTAGCAAAGCCAGAACCAAATTCTAACTTGCGCAAATAACGCAAATAATGGTGGCCGAACAGACTCTAATGGTACCCACCGAGTATTAATGCCCATTTTAATGGTACCCACTGAGTTTTAATATGCATATCAACCGAGTCTTAATGCCATCCTAATGAGGTGGTGATGAGCATGCATTGCATATCAATTGTTATTGCGAGATGTCAATACAAATACTAATCTACATTATGATATCGGTAAAAATGACCCTCTCCCCCATCCTTCTTGCTCTGTTTGCTGCTGACCGTCAGTTGTGTTGGGACAATGATAGTCATGATGAAGGAATATTGAATGATAATGCACGTCACCGGACTTACGAAGTTTCATACTCATCACTGTCCAAGCCTGCTGCCGCTAGCTACTCCCTTGTCTTGCATGAATGGCCAGTAACTTAGCTAAGAGACACCCGCTCGCCCGCTTCCCATCGCTCTGGGCATGATTCAGAGTCTAGAACCCGGAAATGTTATCAACAACATTGAACATGGCACATATTACACTACTTACCCATTTATTGTTGCCGAGAATGAGGTGTCCCAACCAGGTCGGCGCAGCAGCAGCAGGGAAGGTGGCGTGGCCAGCAACCGCCACTCCAGTGTTTCCCCATTGTGATCATCCGATTTGCGTGTGCGGCGCAGGAAGTGCATCGGGTTCAGATAGCTCAAGTTCCAATTGATTGTTTTCAGGATGTACCGCTCTGCGAGAAGGATATCAGATTCAGTGTAGGATGAGTCCGCGCAGTGAAGGAAGTGCGAGATGGATGGTGCAACAATTTCTTCAACCTTTGGAAGCAATGGAGACACGACGTAACGCCCATGAGTTGAAGTTTAGCGAGGGAGACGACGCGTGCTGACAAGAACCTTTTGACAATGTTCACGCAGAGGAACACAGTCGCATGAAGTAATCAGAACCGTGCATGTACTTACACCAGCCAATTGAGAAGGATTCCACGCATCGACCAGGCCAGCTCTTTTTGCGATGCCATGTATTTCGGATGAGGAAGTGTTATAAGCTTAAGGCGTTTCATCAATTACAACGGAATGATAAAAATATACGGAGACTCGTACCTCGGTCTGCTTCATGTACTTGAAGATCTCGACAACATATTTGCTGACCATCAATGGATCATCGAAATCCTCAGCATCAAGATCGCCACACTCGTCACCATCGAGGTCAGCTTCAGGTGCCACATCGACATCCAGAACAGCCGCCACTTCTGCCTCGTGTTGCGTTTGCTTGTCTATGTCAGTCTTGGGAGCATCAGAAGACATTACGATCGTCTTGAACTTCCTCCTGTGTCTCGGTCTTTATTAAGACGAGATGGAAAGAAGTTCGTTGAGCAGCCTGAACACGTTGTACCTCCTGGGTGATCACCTGTTGAGTGTTCGCCCCCGACCTGCGGGTCGAAACACATCGCGAGGGTTCAGGAGCCGGTGGGTGATCATTCTGTCCTTAGCAGATTCCAGCGGCCTTGTTCTTGTTGATGTTCTTAGTCGTAACTTCGAATAAAATGAGTCAGCGTGTTTTATTGTAGGTTGAAAAATTAATAGACGGACGTTTGGGTAGCGCCAGAAGAATGCAGGTTGATTCAGACCATAAATGTTGGCCAAGAAGGAGAAGGAGACAGAGCAACAGTGGAAAGTAAAGCAGACCGTGGAGGATGTTGAGAGTTACTGGTTCTAGTTACAGTGATACAAGGTAACAATATCGTAAATTTATCGACCATTGCTTCCCACGGCCGCATAACTTTATCTTTCCGGCTGTGAGTGTCAACCTTGTAGACAAGGTAATTAGGAACTAGCTGAAAGGTTATCAATATGGCGCATCTGAATTCACAAACTGGGTATGTGGTAGCGTCTGGTGTGAAGATCAACACCAAACTTCGAGGTGTCGCGCTCATCAGCGCTCCGTTCATGATTATGGGTATGTGGGGGCGTCCAGCGTGAAGATCAACGCCAAACTTCGAGGTGTCGTGCTCGTCAGCGCTCCGTTCATGATTATGGGTATGTGGGGGCGTCTGGCATGAAGATCAATGCCAAACTTCAAGGTGTTGCGCTCGTCAGCGCTCCGTTCATGATTATGGGTATGTGGGGGCGTCCAGCGTGAAGATCAACGCCAAAATTCGAGGTGTTGCGCTCGTCAGTGCTCCGTTCATGATTATGGGTATGTGGGGGCGTTTGGCTAGTATATGCATGCATTCCGAGTCGAAGGACACCTAAACATTCTCAGATTACAATGGAGCTAAAATCTCGTGTCTGTAGGAATTGTGTGATCGGATCTTGATAGTAAGACTAGGAACACAACTACAAGGTAGGGGACTCTAATTTCATGTTGTTGTGTGACGTGAGGAGCGGCAAATAGTTGTGATATCATTGGCCGACGACTTAGGTTTCTTCTTGCCCCTGGATGTCTTTGCCTAAGATTTGGCAACACCAATAAGCCCGGCGGCTGGTAATGCATCCTCACTCTGATCCTGGGGATTGGCCGAAGTCTCTGCATGCGGTGCCATGGGTGTCGGAATAGGTGGAGTTGAGATAGAAGGTTGTGGAATGACAGCAGGCCCTGGGGCTGCAACTTCAAGTCGAGGAGTGTCGACAGTGAACATAGTAGGTTGCAAGGTTGCGATGGTTGGCGCTGCGGCTACAGTGGCAAGGTGTACATCTTTATTAGCCTGCTCTTGCAAGTTGACATATTCCAATGACTCATTGTTTGAGTCTGAATCGCTGGCATCTAGCGCAGCCATAATGCGATCGAGTGATTCAGTGATGCGCTCCACAGTACACTGAGTGTCATCGGATGGCTGCATCTTTACAGTACTACCGAAGACATATCCATTGATTTCGTCGACAATAGATTTGATGCGCTGGTGGGCCCACTTAACAATGAAGAATTTCTTGACTGTCTGAAAGACGGAGTGATATGCGATCGAGGAAATAGCACCAACTCCATCGCCTGAAAATTCCTGGTCCAGAGATAGGATGAATATGATCTACAGGGCGTGATGAGTATCAGCTCAGTATAAATTTAGAGTACTGAAACCTTACTGATGTGACGCCAAATGCAATCAGGCCAGGAGTGCAGCTTGTAAGCTTCCATATCTTGGCATAGGAAGGTGGTCCGCCACGCGCTTTGGAATACAATGACATCTTTCCACATATCGCAACCTTGATAACCTTCGAAACAACATATGAGTAGCTGGGTCTGTTATTGATGAGTAGACTACCTTTGCGATGACGATCCAATTTTTGAAAAATTTCTTCTCATTCACGATGTGGTCAGGGTAAAGTATTGGCGCCTTGAAGATATCATACATCTTTCCCTTGCCTGCTTCCCATCCAATCAAGTCTGTGACCTGCCGGAGGGAAGTACAGTCGTATTTGGAAACAAAATATTCGTTAGGCATGTTGAAGATGCCACCTGCAATGGTACGCAGGCTGTTTAGGAATGAAGAGCGAGCTTGCTGCATTCCGCTCCCAAACTAAATGAAGTTTTGGTTAAATTTATAACGATAATATTAATGACTTGAGGTAGGAAAAACTACGCACCTGGTTGAAGAACAGATTTGTTCGCATCCGAGCATGCAACACGTGGTCAATGGATGCATAGAGTTCAGTAACAAGTGCATCCTTTTCTGTAGACCTCTTCGCATAACGATTTGGATTCGAGAAATCGACTAGAGGATCAGGACAGTCTGTTTGAAAAATGACCTTGTCGGGGAGGAACATCTCGGTAGTGAGTGCATACTTTTTGGCCAAGCTTAAAATAAGCTTGTCCGAGTCGATGTCACCCATCTTCGATGAGTCAGAAGCTACGACGGAGGATGCAGAAGACACAGATGGCGCTACAGATACTTGTGATACAGATGGTACCCTGGATGATGGGCGTTTGCGAGAACGTTTCAGCTGTTGCACAGCAAGAATGTTGTTGCTCTCATTCAGAGACATATTCTGCTGCTGGAGCCACCCTTGTTGAAGCTGGAGGTATTTAATATACTAATGTATCAAGGCATATGTTAGAATTTAGTATATATGATCTGAATGAAAGCAACAGCGTACCTCTTGGTAGTGCTCGATAGAAGCATTAACACCTGGTGGAGCCACAGGCCGTTCTTCATCCGCCGAGTCTGAGCCTGAATCAGAACTTGAGGATATTGGATTTGAGCCAGAGTCAGACATTTATTATGCAACGGGGAGGAATAGTATGCTCAACGAGCTGGAACCTGAGAGGGTGGGT
This sequence comes from Suillus fuscotomentosus, assembly GCF_016647785.1. NCBI lineage: Eukaryota > Fungi > Basidiomycota > Agaricomycetes > Boletales > Suillaceae > Suillus > Suillus fuscotomentosus. The sequence goes on from NW_024539564.1 coordinate 21,173, forward strand.
CACAGGGTGTCGAGTCAAAGCCGTCTCGCAGTTGATGCTATTTTATGCAATCTTGAAGTCGGGTGGTGTCGGAGTGAACTCAATGTAATCATACACGTGGTCCAGGTTTGCTGATCGGCTCATTGAGGGCATGAGGCTGTGACCGAAAAAGTCAAATTGAATGGTAAATTACACGCAATGAAGACGTACATAATCATTATCGCAGCATGACGCAGGTCAATGTGTGATATTACACGTTGCAAGTCTACACACTATCATGCAGACAGATCAAGTCTTACGATTCAGATAAAATAAGGTCACTTATGTCTGTAAAACGGTGAATGTTGAGGGCTTGCCATCTTGCCGTGCATGAAAATACTTATCCGATCAAGCTGAGCCTCCCACATGAGGAATTTATTTGAAGGGCGTGTGCTCCAAGATACTCTAATTGAACGGATCGGAATCGAGGTGAGAGTTTATTCTAGGTTCGATGGTCGAGGTGGAACAAATAGAAGTGTAATGGACTCAGCCCGAAGCTTGAAAGTACACGTTTGAGGATTGTTCGTTCCTAATTTGATGCTTATTACAATGAGGTGTAAATGAATCGAGCCTCATTTTTGAACCGAATTGAACTCACTTCGAAGTCACCTCAGTTCAATTGCAACACTACCCTCAACACAGTAGCTCAGTTGTCAGAACTTTCCATCATGGCGCTGAGATGCCCACCTAGCCATATGCTGACAATGTGTAACAATGCTTTTGGAAGATGGTGTTGATACGAGGAATACTGCGGTCCCAGTAGGTACAAGATCTTCGACTTCGAGGGTAAGGCGCCGGTTCTAGCATCGCTTGATACTGTGTCTGAAAACCAATATTAAGTCAATGAATTAGAGGCAATACAACAATACAAGACGAACGTAAGATGGATTCGTCAAATGGTAAGACTCCGATGGCTGATTTCCAGTGCCTGCTCAAGTCGAGAGTGATGGATACGTAGATGCTTGTGGGAATGCGCTACAAGGGAAATTTAAGGTGTTTTTCTACTGACAACTGTAAATAGAGTGTGATGATCACCAAACGGATGCGAAGGTGATATGGAGTAACTCACTTTCAAGTCTGATACATCGGCCCTCTAAGCTACTGGGCATGATAGTGCGATGAAGCAAGACAACAAGATCAAGGATGGGCGGTGGTGGGAGTTATCTGGAAGAACTTTGTCGCCTTCAACTGCCGGAAGAGATTCTTTTAGTCATCGCATTCTCAGGTTGACTCTTGAGCTCATTGAGGACGAAACACTTGAGCAACTTGAACAACTTCTGATGTGATATATGAACTTTGACTGGCTGGTTAGGAGGAAGTGCTTCAAGTACCAGTTCTTCACCAGAGATACGTCCTGCGCATGATGCATGCGATCAGAGTGCCAATTATAAGGCTCAGGCGCCCATCATAGAGCGTCACAATAGAAGTGAGGTCGTTCTCGAGAGGCCTGTCCTCACATCGCATCGTAAATTCTTCAATTGCTGGAATTGCAGGGAATCTTGGCTGATGAGGTCTTTGGGTGTCGTTCAGAACTGTGTGGAATGTGCAAATGGGTGGGTAGGGCATGGGAAATATCTGTAATACTACCACTAGTACATGTTATTGATCTGCGAAGGAGCATATCAATAAAAGTTTGTTGCAAGCGAAAGATGAGGAGACAAAAACGTACCAACAATACTAATAATAGCTTGCCTCACAATGGTTGAGCGCTAGCCTGGAGTGCCTTGACTCGAAGGAACATGTCAGTGTCCACAGTGTGGATGACGAAGTAATCCCCATCTGTTTCGGGATTTCTGGTGAGAGCAGCTCCCCGAACGATTGACCGAACCGAAATGATTTCAGAAGAAGAGCGAGGTTTGGCTCGCATGCGCCACAATCCCATATCATTATCCCGCCTCCGACGACTATTAGCAATACCGACGTCATATGGCTGAATAAGTGCGAGAGGGAATTCAGTGCCGCCAACCAAACAAGTGAACATGTATATGAGGCGAGCGAAGAATGGTGTGTTTGCAGTGTTCACGATGACGCAGTCATATCTCGGCGATCCATAGAACTTTGGATTGCATTGGAGTAGGTCTCAGTGCATGCACCAGTCGACTAGTGATTCATAATTGATCCGCAAGAACCTAAACTCTGTTATCTGATAGAAATGCATCAGTATTATCAATTGAATGTAAAGTAAACGTACTGTATCCTCTGCTTGCATGTGAATGCACCTTCCATCTGGTAATGGAATGTTATTCTGTGGCAGGAAGCCATTTAAGAAGTCGTTTAGCTTCATCCGAAAGTTGGTGAAGGCCCTGTCAGTTCCATGCAAGTGCATGATGTCGGAAAAAGAGTTATTACCCTGCCTTGAACCTAAATGTGCGTGAATAGTAGTAGATTTAGATGTTCCAGCGTCGGAGTCATCCAGTACTTCGTTGGTCTCAGGGTCACAGGTGTCTCGTTGATTGTACTTGTCAAGTTCGTCGAGTTCAGAGCACATGGATGTCGAAGTTAGAAGCCATTCATCATAGTGTAGAATCTGTAACAATTAAAAACTATTGGTCTGAATCTGCATAACAATATAGTTAAGCAACGAACCTGAGAAGCAACATTCTTGAAATTTGTGCGTTGAAGATAGATTTTTTGTAAAGAGCCATGCATCTTTTCATTTGGCTTGGTACTGTAGTTATGTGTCACACCTTTGGCTAGAATATCGTCGAATGCATGCGAGACCAAGTGTTTCTTTGGAAAGTTCCAATTTTTGTTGGTTTCAGGGTGCGATTGTGCAATATATTCCTAATGAAAAGTCAGACAATTGTCATCGAAAACATCGGAACAACTTACATCCATCATTTCTGAGAACTTTTGCAGTGCCAGCCTTCCAGCTGCGATTGTATCCTCTGTATGTACTTCTAATGAGACATAAATATCAAACTCGACGTAGTAGTGAATGCAACGAAGAAGTAACTGTCCCAGTTTACAGTGGGATGAAGTAAGGATATCCTGTGCCGCAAAAATGATCATCTAAGTTTGTGTAAGTACCTAAAATCATTTATGATGGTGCAGACAAACCTTGGACAGATCACCAAGAACAGAACCATCAGTGAAATCAACTGCGACGACAGATGAAAAATGTGTTAAATTAGGCCATCATGGAAGTTCATCGAAGCTAAGACACTGAGTCAGAAGTAGTGTCAATGTATTATAGCCACAATACATACTTTTTATCGAGTTTGACAGCCGCTTCACGCCCGAGGTCCAAAATCCAAAACTTTACTTCCTTCCACAAATGGTCACCCCATAATCCTTCCTTGTTTGTATGCAGGCGGTCGAAAGAAAGTGCACGATGAACATCGACATGAAGGATTCTCGAGAAGACATTCTAACAATTGAATTACATCAGCAAACTTGTCAATAGTAATAGATATAACAGCAGAAATGGTAAAATGGGAAGGAAGTGAAGTTTTTCATACGAGGTCGTGAATTGTTTGAAATACAAGTCAATCATTGTAAGAGGAAGGGTAAGTTGGGAGGGAAATGCATACCTCAATGTTTCGAAGCGAGAAAGCCTTTAGATGATCCTCTTTTTCCTTCTCAGACGGCTTTGATCTTGCAGTGCGGAGTATGTCTTCAGATTGGTGGCTTGTGTGCAGCTCATGGGTAGCGGAGAATGGACTGCTCGTCTTGTGGAACCAAACAAACTGGACACTGGAAATTTTCCCTTAAGCCCACAGATCAATGCCATGATACATCTATAATTTGTACATGAGCAGCTCACAATAGTTAACTTGTAGTACTAGTATGACTTACTGTTCTTCGTAATCGACACTTAAGATTATAATGAGGGGCCAGAGATGACGTCGGATTCCGTCTCCTGCATTCAAACCAATAGCCTGTATTTGAGTGCTTCGCAACCGAGGCCAGAAGCTGGTAGAAGGATGTATGCCAGACAGCATTTTTAAAGTCTACATAGTTCTTCTTTTTCGCATGTTCTTGATCCTCAACAATCTGAATTAATATAATGGCAGTCAGCATTACTATGAACTGAACAAGCTTGTCAGTATACTAACAATGGGCAGCCAGCCAACGACACGACCACCTCCTAGGGCAGTATTACTGTTACGAATATGAACCGGTAGGTTAGCGATGCGCGCAATGATTGGATAGCCTTTTTGGCTCCCAAATGACGATAGTTTACTCTTGTCCGCATAGAGGATGAATGCCAGTGGTTTTGCATTGGGCGGAAGCTGCGACTACAATTACAACAGTTTTGTAGCATACTATTAATTTAAAGAAACAAACAATAGATCAAATGTCGAAACATACTTGTGCCTTCCAAAACACATCGGCAGTCCATGGTTCATCAATAAAACGTACAAATCTTTCTCCGTTGAATTTCGAGAGACATTGAGCATCAAATACAAAATGAGGTGCGAGACGTTTGTCTCGCAACAAGTCAAGGACCCAATCCCAGAGAGGGCGGTAGTGCATGTCGAATTCGAGCACTTCATTTCTGAGGGGAACAGACACTGCATCATTCTGAAACTATGCACTAATGATCAGCTTATGGTAATGTACTAGTAGTAGCTACATGAGACAACACTTACTCTAGTATAATGTTGCAAAGCAAGGTCCCAGAGGGAGCGGACTTCATCATGATTTTGCAGTGTGAATGTGTCATTGCCACTAGCAGATCGATGTATGAGATTGATAAGGCGATTGGTTTGATCCTTTGTCATCGCAGCTTCGAGTGCAATCTCTGCTACTTCGAAATCAAGCCGTGTGCAGAATGGCTCCCATGGCGAGTCGTTACGAGGTACATAGTCTTCTGTTGGGCAGCTGCGAGAGAACTCAGAGAAGCGATGCACAGTAGAAGGAATTTGGCTGTGAGGATGATGCTCGACTTTGATATCGTCAAGCTCATGCGCAGGCTGATTGAGATCAGGATTGGACTCATTGGGACCAGGATCGGGCTTGTTGGGACCAGGATCTGGTTCATTGGGACCAGGATCGGGCTTGTTGGGACCAGGATCTGGTTCATTGGGACCAGGATCGGTTTGGTGGAAGTCAGGTAATGGGTCCGCCGGAGGGTATTGGCGAGGTGAAGACCCTCGCATAACTGATACTGTTAGTCTCAGTATAACACTAATCAAATTGAATCAAATGTACCAATGTCTGGCCCATATCGCAGTGGCATTCACTGTGTTGCGAGAAGAAAATTCTAAACCATAGTACTATTGTTAAAATATGAGTGCTCACCTGCAGATGATTGCGCATCCTCCAAATGTTGTAAATTATTACGAATTTTGCGATGCTGCCTTCAAAGTTCTGTAAAAAAAATTATCAACCATCTATCGAGTACGTCATTGAAAGACAACTGATTCGAGTGCTCACCTTTCTTTTCGGCTTTCTGAACTATGCTAACAAAATCCTCATCTTCCTGCCGTTCCCATTCCTTCTTCGCGCAAGACCTCGAATGGGATCCTAACCCACGCGCATGCACATTCACTCCACATCGATCACACGTCACAAGGTCTGATGCTCGTTGTTTTGACTTAGGCATTGATGTCAAGTAGCAAACGAGCAACGAGCAAGCTGATAGTGATCATATAATATTAGAGTGAGAGCGTAAAGCTGCGAGTAACGGAGTGCATACCGAGGACCAAGCGTCAAAGCCTGTCAGGAATACAGACAATGATTGAGGAGATGATATGTTTCGTTTAAACAAATTGGATATGCTTGGAAGAATTGTTGAGCAGAAGAACGACGAGTTTTGGATAGGGAAGACATTTGGACTGACTGTAGACTTCGGATAGACGATGGGAGTGAACAAAAGTTGTTGTTATCGATGGTATGCGAGAGAATAAGATTATAAATCAAAGTGACAAGACGGTCCAGGGCTCAGTTCAGTTGAGAATAAAGAAGACAAATGAGACTGGAAAAGAGGCGTACAGAGTCAGAACCGTTGATGCAGCATGTGTTGCCTCGCCTAGGTATAAGTCATATCAGTAATCCGAATCAGAATTGCATCAGCATGATATTCAAACTCCGCTTAAGGCGTCGTAATGAGGTCGTAATGAGGGTCAAAATCATTTTGAGCCTGATTGTAACGCGTGACCATTATGATGCCGGTAAAAAATCTCCGACATACTAGACTAGGGTTCGGGATAAAAGTATTTCGGCAATTATTAGCAAGCTTTTTAGCCAGGTAGGTCTGGGGTAGTTATTAGTATTACTCACGATAGGTTTTGAACACTTCAAAAAACTCGCTAAAGCTTCAAAAAACTCGCTAAAGTCTTTAACAAACTCGCTAAAGTCTTCAACAAACTCGGCCAGAAAGCCATCAAGACACATGGCACACGTGGCATCAGAGTGGACTTGGAAACATTTAGTCAAATTTTAAGGCATGTATACTACACAAAAATATATAGATGTAGCTAGGTATCTAATGAACGAGATATAACAAAAAAGAAATGTGTGATAGTGAGGGAAACACGAGATTCAGAACGGAGGTATGAGAGAGTGAGAGTGCGGGCGCATGAGCTGGGAGGTAGAGTTAGGGGATTCCATTTGATCCGGTGTTCGAATGCTGAATGTGTGACAGCGAGGGAGACACAAGCAGTGTAAGAGGGCGGGAGCATGTGCTAGGAGATAACGAACATGTTGGGGGATTCCGTTTGATCCGGCATTCGAATGCTGGACGCGTGACAGCGAGGGACACAACAGCAGTGTGAAGGGCGGGAACATGGACACAGGTGTGTGGGGCTGGCCCGGCTGGGAGATACAACAACAGCCGTATGAGTGCGCAGGTGCGCAGGTGCAGGCATGTGGGCTGGGAGACACAACAGCAGTAGCATGAGATCAGAGAGGGCAGGAGCACAAATGAAGAAAAATTACTCACATTTACATCCTCAACCTCCCATCCGGCGCCATTGCATACCTCCCCATTATCCACCTGTAAGATCATGCTGGAAGGGGCAAGGGGATGGTGAGATTCGAGCTACGGAATGCACGGAGGATGCAGATGCTAGCGATGACATCTGGTGCTAATCGTGGTAAAAATTTAAACTCCGATTTAAACTCCACCTAATCAGTTGGATGATGGATCTCGAGTGTACTGATAAGAAAACACTCCGTTCCAAGTCACAACCATGCCTCCTCAGTCTACACGTGAAGACCTCCTTCGTGCCATTGATCAGGCTTCATTGGCATTAGCCAACTCACAGTATTTGAATATACTCCTGGATGACCAGGGCTCCAACTCCAACTCAGACTCTAATACTGACTCGGACTTAAACTCGCTTTATACCTTGGATGAGGAAGATCTGGCTTTTGCCTCCCCATCCCCTATATCCCCCATGTCCCCTATGTCCCCTATGTCCCACCTTTCGGGCCTCAGTTCAGATATTTCCAGCCACAGTGACCAATCTGACGACTCAGATGATGCTGCTGTGCGTTACGACTGGCTCCAGCACACAATTGCTGCTCTTCGTGATGAGGTAGAGAGGGCACGTGTATTCCACAAGCCTGATGAGCCTCCTCCTCGGGCACCTCAGCTGCATATGCTGGTTCACCGTGAGGAACACCGGCCTCATTTGTTTCGCCAGAAACTGCACGTCAATCCAGAAATATTTGACGATATCCTCGACCAGATCTCCGGTCATCCTATCTTCCGTAACCAGTCCAACAATCCTCAGCTCCCTGTCTCCATTCAGCTTGCTATTTTTCTAAATCATGCAGGCCACTACGGCAATGCCATTTCACTCGAGGATGTCGCACAATGGGCGGGTGTGAGTGTTGGGTCGGTTGTCAACTGCACTAATCGTGTGATGGTTGCATTGCTTGAGGAGCACGATCAGTTTATCTTCTTCCCAGAAGATAACTCTGAGGATACTGAGCTGGCTCGGCGCTTTGCTGAGACACGAACCTGTCCAGAGTGGAGGGGTGGCTATCTAGCCATTGATGGCTCAACTATAGATCTTTTCACCAAACCTGCTTATTTTGGTGAGACATTTTATGATAGGAAATCTAAGTATTCCCTTGGCTGTCAAGTAATGTATTTTTATTTATTTTTCATGGGCAACAATTTAATTTAATTTTAGGCAGTTATCATGCCCCATAACCTCATGATTGTAGATTATTCTCTTGGTCAACCTGGGAGTGTCCATGATGCATATGCTTTTCGATCCACTCGCCTCTATGAAGAGCATGCCAATCTTCTCCCAGATGATCACTGGGTTTGGGCAGACAGTGCATACCCATTGGAGCCATGGTGTATCCCCCCTTTCAAGAAGCCTCGCAATGGACGACTGACAAAGGACCAGAGGACATTTAATTACCACCTTTCTAAGGTATTTTTATTTTCTGCTTTTTATTATTATTAATGAATTTAAAGATACATGTGCATGTTGAGCATACATTTGCAGTCTTGAAAGGGCGGTTCCAGTCTCTCAGAGAGCTCCGCATCAATATTCAGACAGAGAAGGACTTGCAGGTTGCTGTGCATTGGATTAAGTGTTGTCTTATCCTGCACAACATGATCATCTGCTTTGAAACTCATCGTCGCAAGCAGGATAAAGACTATGATCAGTCTCTGGAGTGGGCTCATACCGAGGGTGAAGCTTTTGTCCCTCAAGAGATTGAGGATCCAGAGGGTAATGAAACAGTGGGTGACAGGTCATATGAAGGAACCCCTGGCCAGGCTACTCGTGCAAGGCTCATGGATCAGCTCTTTGATAGCCCTAGATCAAAAGCACAGTGTAGGGAAGGATAAGCATCATGTTCACATTCACCAATGATACATGTACTACTAGTAGTACATCTTGTACAACACATGTAACATCAATCTTACAAGTACCAGCAGAAAAAAAAAGCACCATGTTCACATTCACCAATAGTACATGTACTACTAGTATTACAGCTTGTACAACATCAATCTAACAAGTAACAACAGACTACAAAAGAAATTCATAAGTCAGATAGCAACAGCAGCAAAAAAACGCGACAGCAGAAAGCAGCAATGATGATACAAAAATAAGCCGCTAGCGGACAGTATGATAGGAAGGGGAACAACAGCAGCAAACATGTCAGCTATCAGACGCAGAAGCGGTACTACCGCTCTGCGTCATCTGGTGAAATTGAATCTTCAGGCGCCACATCTCTGCCTCCTTGTCAAGCGCAAGGGCCTGGGCCTCGTGCACTCGGACATCTGTCTCGCGAAGGTGGATATCTGTGTCCTTGGTCTCCTGCTCTTGTTGATGGCTGGCGGCAGCTTGCATGGCCTCATGTGTGCGCGCCTCGCGAAGATACTCGTACTTCTTCGTCTCACGATGGTAGTCCTTCTTCACATCGAGCTTCACGAGGAAGCGCTCATGCTTGAGGTTATGGCATGATGTGACGTCCGATTGAATACTCCCAATCTCACCATTGACCCTCTCAACCTGCTCCTGAATGTCGGATTTTGCTTTCTTCTTCTTCAACCCTGTGGTCTTCGGTTGCGCTGATATTGAGGTCTGGTGGGTCGGAGATGCAGGAAAATCTGACGATGAAGTGTTGTGAGTCGTCGACGAAGGTGTCGACGAACTACGAGTCATCTCTGGCGACGACGATGCAATAGACGACGGTCTGCGTTGTGCGTCATAGCCAGAGGGCCCCTGAGCGCCAAATGCTGCACAGCTGTCATAGAAAGGAGTGGGTGACTTCTGCGTGATTGAAAAAGGGATGGGGTGGTTAGGAGGAGGAGACGGCGATGATGGGAGTTGTCATTTTTTCCCGGCAACCTTTGGAGGGCTGTTAAGGTCATAAGTAGGGTGCGGGGCATCAGTGTCCATATCATCGTCATCCAAGTGGTCTAGTGCATTGCCCAGAGGGGCATGGAAAGCAGCGGAATATAAGTCGTCGTCGTTGTCATCGTCAAGATCAGGAACATTGCCCATAGTGGTATCGAAGTCAGCATTTGGAGGTGCCGGAGGAGCAGGAGGAGCAGGAGGAATAGGAAGAGCAGGGAAATGAGGAAAAGCAGGAGTGGGAGCAGTGGGAGGAGCAGAAGGAAAGGGAGCAGGTGAAGGAATGGGAGCAGTGGGAGCAGGCAAAGGAATGGGAGCAGCGGGAGCAGGCAAAGGAACAAGAGCAGTGGGAGCAGCGGGAGCAGCAGGTGCTAGCAGATGAGGATCAATTTGTGAATCAGTAAATGGGCGGCTATGAGGAGGCGGAACATGAGAGGGGGGCTGAGCCCTGGTAGCACCCCTGGTATGTGCGGAGGGGCCAGCCCTGCCATGCGGACGTACTAGCGTGTACATGTCACCAGCATGGTCAACGCCAGGCTTGGACGATGTAGTTTTTGCTGCAAAGGAGGGATTTGAGTGCCAGATGGCGTCGAGTTCCTTGTACCATGGAAATTCGCGACAGACTTCTTCTACAAATTTGAATCGGTCAAACCGCTAAACAAATAAATAAGAATGCTCACCTTGTAGATTTTTAGTGGAGGCGTCATCAAGAGGGACTACACCAGCACCGGTTGCGCTGAATTTAGCCTTAAGGGGCTTATATTTGTTTTTGAGACTAAGGATCTTATCAGCGCATAGTACAAAAAATATAAACATGACATACCTTGTGATACGGTTGTTGACAGAGTCACGAAATTTCTTCTGACTGTTTGCATATTCCAGCCCATATTTTGCGTGACGTTCGAAGATGACCTGAGCAATAACAGAGTAGATCTGAGACTTGTCCTTTCCCGAGGGACGAGCAGAAGAACTTGAATCCAGAGAGGGAGGTGGTTTCTTGCCATCAGAGTAGAATAAGATATGACAGTCGGGAGGGTGTTCGGTGAGCCAGGTGACCAAGACGTCAGTGAGAGTGTCATCACTCTGCCACTGAATCGTCAGCTTGGGTTTTGGATCGGGGGGAGGTGGTTGTATTTGAGATGTCGACGGCTCAGGATCCATCGCTCTAGAGCGCACTGGAGGGTTGCCTCCAAGTCGTGCAGAACGACGGAGGCGTTGTTGGCAAACAGCAGGCATATTTCAAACTCAGCCATGGTGCCGAGCCTGACTTTCAAATTTGCCGCATGCGGCTGTGCTTGTTTTCAAGCTTTAGCGAGTTTTCTGAAGTGTTCAAAACCTATCGTGAGTAATACTATTAACTAGCGGATTATTAGCTGCTTTTTAGCCAATCACGTGATGTTGATTTTTAGCAGGCGAAAAACTCGCTAATAATCCTAGCTAATTAGCCAACGCAAAAAACACTCATTCCCATACCTCCGGACACTCGTCATCACTTCCATTGATATCCTCAGCCTCCGCCTTGCCCTTCCCTGTGCTGTCCACATTAGGTCGCGATTCTGCCAACACTGCCAACAAACCATCCGCACTCAGATCTACCTCAGATTCAACGTCGAAGTCAGTGTTTGTCACCATGGCTGCTGCAGAACTCATTTGCACATGATCCAACCACGTACTGGACTCGTCGTCTTCAATTTCTTCACCTCCTTCAATACTTTCAGCTGATAGCAAGCTGTTCTTCGCATCATGATGCCGTTTACCCTCTTTTGCTTCGGATCCAAACAGCTCGGTGTCATCTATGGTAACTAGTCGATCATCTGTCAGTGGTAGAAGCTAGCCGGTCGACTCAGAATACTATTCCTGACCTGATCGCTCGATATCTGAGGCACAGTCAGCTGTAGGGAGTTATTAGCATTATTAGCCTCGTGATTTTTGCGACGAGTTATTAGCGTGTTAATAGCTAGTTATTAACATGCTAATTAGCATGCGGCTAATAAGCAGGGAGTTTTCTCCCGAACCCTATACTAGACCTAACAATACATAGATATATATATGGTATCAATACTGTCAATAATATCAGGGTTAGGGTTTAGTATGTCTGAGCAGACTTGGAACCTGAAATGTCCAATGGACGGAGCGTGTACGACGTGTTCCAGGCAAATATATTATTATCTCAATTAGATTATTCAGATATTGTAAATCACACAGAGATATTCAGTTAAAGTCAGATATTGATTATCATCATGAGAATACAATATATTGTAAGGTGCTACAATATAAGGAACCTGCTGCACTAGCAGGGTATCACTGAATGAGAGAATCCAGAGATAACATGGAAAGCAATGTCAGAGGTAACAAGAGCACAACACCGAAAGTCCCAGTGTGAGAATATGAGTACAACGAGGCAAAGTCCAGTGTGAAAATGTGGTAATTTGAGAAGCGGCTGCCAAGTCCAAACAAGTGATCATTGAAGTGAAAAATCTAAAACTGATCAAGGAAAACCAAGTGATGGCATAGTCGGAATAAGGCAAAATGAACATACTGATATCATCTATTTCCTGTGTGCTACACATTTGGTGCGACCTTTGGTTGGCTTGGCCAGTTCCTGGTCCTCATTGTTGGATTCCTCTGTCGTGCAGTGCTTACCCTTACCCCGGCTGGTTGGCGGTGCCTTCTTTTGCCTCCTTTTGTTGGTACTGACGGGTTCCAAGTCTTCATTGTTGTCAGATGGAACATCATCTGGCGTGAGTTCACTCAGTGCAGGAGATTTTTGTGGGATGGGGGCCATCTGCATGAGCCTTGGAGATTGAACGATTGGCAGTGGGGGGAGTTCCGGTTCCGGGGTGACAGAAGCAACTGGCAGTGGGAGGAGTTCTGGTTCCAGGGTGACAGAGCTTTGAGGTGGTGTTGGGATAGTCGGAGTAGCTTCAGGTGCTGTGGGTTGTTTGGCAGTGCTGGCACGAGTGGCCATCTGCACTCGCATTTTAGCCAGCCTGTTTACTGGAGTGGAGGACGAGCCAGTTGAATTTCCAGGTCCATTGTTGTCAGATATGGTTGGTCCACCTTCGTGTCCATTCTCATTTTTAAATAATGTCCTAAAGACAGAAGCAATTAGCCAGGCAAATTATTAGAGGAGAAAAACATACCTGTTCCACCATTTGAGGCCTCCGCCCAGTCTCTATCCTCGCACTCGCGAATGAAGTTGATAATGTTGTAGTAGAACGCACAATTGTTGAATTCACCGTCCGCTTTGGACCATTTGTTCTTGTTGCTGATGGCGAAGCGTGCCTGGCAGTAGTAGTAGTAGTATATGAAAACAATAAGTCAGTTGTGTTAAGTACATCAATTAAAACAAAACTCACCTGAACGCAAGCATATGCTATATGCTCTGCCTTGACAGTAGTCATGTCATGCAGGGACGCGTTGCATGAACGTGTAGTGCGCGAGTCGTCACCTAATGCAGTGGATGGACCTGTAAAAATATGACACATTATCTAGTAATACAAAATATTAGTAAGATACATGCATATAATCAACTGAAAGACTTACATGCTCAATGAGATAGCCCTGGAACAGGCCCTCGTGCATGGCATCCTCGTCGTACCTGCTGCCAGGAGGATTTCCAGCCCACAGAAACACCAGAAAGTCGATTGAGGTCATACAGATACGTCCGATCTCCATCCATTTTTAGGCCCTAAGTCAAAGAACATCAGATGATTGGATATGTCATAAATCGAGTACTTACAATGCGGGATCTCGGTTGAAATCAGCGAGTGCTGATATCGGACAAAGAAAAGAAGCAAGCACAGGGTGATTGATGCCCATGTGCACCCTGGACAGTGAGCTGCCATTGTAGATTGTAGGCTTCAAACCTTCTTTTAATGGTTCAGGCGCCACATAGTGGCCGATGTAGAAACAACAATACTGTGAGGAACAAATGATGCTCCTGACTGTATCTAAAAAATGTTGTAGGTCGTGCGTTGCCTAGTCTGCTATGCTTGAGATGGCAAGCACGTTCGACCCTTAAGGGGAAACAAGTGCAGCAAGCACATACTACAGTGACCTATCTCCGTATAATACGAGGGAACGGACGTGCATAATATCCCGTATGATACGGGCCAGCGGACCATGGGCCCATGATAAAAATATTCTCGACTATGACGGATGGGCCGGGAGGCAAATTATTCCCGATGGAGGCGGGTGGGCCCATGCAGGGAATATATAGAGTAGATGAGTGGGCTGAGGTAGCTGGATATTATGCAGATGGGTGTATTAAGGTAGATGTGTATGAGATAGATGGGTAGGTACTTGTTATCACATTCACGGGTGGGCCCAGACACATATTAAATTAGACGGGTGGGCCGAGGGTATTATACAATATTGTATTATACGGGTGGGCCCAGATGCATATTAATTAGACCGGTGGGCCGAGGGTGTTGCATGGGATATTGTATTAGACCGGTGGGCCGAGGGTGGTATACAATATAGATGGGTGGGCCCATGTGTATCATAATTGTAGACATGATGGAGCTGAGGTAGTTGTACATCAACCAAATCAGAGGAGGTAATAAATCAAAGTTACCAAGTTCCCGGAGCATCAGGTGATCTCCTGACATGGCTGTGCGAAGCTTGTGTTGCCCAACGAGATGCCAAGTTCCGGCCACCAGAATTTGAGTCAACTGTACCGAGTTCCGAGTTCCGGGATCCGGAACTCACCACATAAGTTGGTTAATACTTTTTGATGGTGCACAGGTTGTCTTGCAGAATGTGGAATCCGGGGTGCGAAGCTTGTGTTGCCCTATGAGAAGCCAAGTTCTGACCACCAGAATTGGAGTCAACTGTACCGAGTTCCGGGACCCGGAACTCAACACATAATTTAGTTAATACTTTCCATGTTAAATGGCCAACCGAAGTTGAGATGTTTCTGAAGAGAGCAGCAGGTGCTCTCTTGACATGGCCTCTGATGGTGCTTAGGTTGTCTTGCAGAATGTGGAATCCACGGTGCGAAGCTTGTGTTGCCCTACGAGAAGCCAAGTTCCGACCACCAAAATGTGAGTCAACCATACTCAGAGGAGGTAATAAATCAAAGTTACCGAGTTCCCGGAGCAGCAGGTGATCTCCTGACATGGCTGTGCGAAGCTTGTGTTGCCCTATGAGACTCCAAATTCCGACCACCCAAATATGGGTCAACCGTACCGACCTCCAAGTTCCAGGACCCGGGAGTCGACAAATGAATATCTGATGACCAGCGAGTCAACCTTACTCAGAGGAGGTAATAAATCACAGTTACCGAGTTCCCAGAGCAGCAGGTGATCTCCTGATATGGCAGTACGAAGCTTGTGTTGCCCTATGAGACGCCAAATTCCGACCACCCAAACATGGGTCAACCGTACCGACTTCCGAGTACCGGGACCCGGGAGTCGACAAATGAATATCTGATGACCAGCACACTTCCAATCAGGTAGTATTTCATTGAGCAATGGATAATAATACATCTTTGACAGCAGCCAAAATTATCCATGGCTCCCTTATCTGATCCTCTCTATCTCCACCCCCTATAACACCAAAGTCCAGACATCCAGCATTCAGCGTCTGATTTCCCAAGATTAACATCCAGCATGAACGGTTCTTCCCCTTCCCCTCCTGATAGCATAAACATCTGGTGCACTTGGGCCCTGACTGTGACTTATGAAGCAGGGGAATATACTGAACAGAAATTCAAGGCAGAGAAGACTGGAGGAGGCCCAGTCATACCTTCCCCCAACCTAGACACTGATCTGGTGATGGTGTGCGATCGCTTGGCTGATGTACTCATAAAGGCATCTAAAAATCCCAGTGGGTCTTCCTGCAGATTCGGAAAATTCTATTTATCATTCAAATTCCTGCATGACAGTTCAGATGCAGATGGATATTGCAAGATATAGCAAATTGATCTCGCCGAAGGACACCGGGCATAATGAACATAGAGAGGCAAGGTTGCTTGAGAGGTGTCCTCCTGGCCATGAAGGCAAAAGGTTGGTCGATGAACCTGCAATAATTCTTGATGCATCCGGTGCCATCATTGCATGGTATCTCCCAGACGCCCTGACAGACACCACCCAGGTGTGTAATATACATTGTTACTCAATGGATATCAAATATTAATGGAACCTACAGAAGGAAATCAGGGAGGCCACCTATTTGCTCTCTCCAAGCCTCAAAAAAAGTGTAAGGGCTGATGGCAATTGGCGAACTAATCAAAGGTTGCTCAACTGGGGCTCGGAAGATGTTGGAGCAACTCCCAGATGCATCAATCTATCTCCGGCATGGTTTCAACAGGGACACGAGGTAGGATCTGATGAGATGGTGATTCCGGCAGTCATACTTACCAATCCCAAAGAATGTGTCCGATCCGGAGGTATCTGCATCATTGAAGGGACCTTCCTGCGAGAATATCCTCAAAGCCATTGCAAGGCCAGCAGCCATTGCGTCCGTGGCACTCAGAGTCATGCATCCTGAGCAGTACTGGGCAGGGTTGAGAACCTTGTCAAACCTTGGAAATATAGCAGTAAGCAAGGATCTGCCACAGATGCCGGAGGCCCTGCAGTACTGGGCATCCATGTTTAACACCCTCTCCATCATTTCCAATCGGGAAACTCCCCATCATTGAGACCACATGTCCATTGCTGAATGCTTCGACATTCTCACCACCGTGGGGGACTATTCTAATGCTCGGATGACAATGCCAAACCTTCAGCTGGAGTTCAAGTACAATTCCGGCTGTATGATTGCGTTTTCCGGAAAGATTGTGAGACATGGAGTGTATGATGTGGAAGGGGATCGGATTGCTTGGGCATGGTATATGAGGGATGCTGTTCATATTTATGCTGGTGTTCAATCATGTGGATGGGCTAGTGTGGATGGTCCATACAGCGTGTGAAAGATCAAACAAAGAGCAAGCATTGTGACCTATATACAGTGGCTCAAAAAAGTGTCCCAATGTTTGTAGGTTTTCATGTAATTGTGTTATTGCGAGCCAGGGTGTGAGAATCTGACTAAGTCAAAGAGAGGTCCCAAAAAGCTCCGCTTCTCGGCTACAATTATGTTCCCTATAGCGTGAGAATTTATTGACGCCGTGCGAAGATATGGCTATTTTAATTAGGTGACTCATTGGGACACTTTTTTGAGTTTGAATCAATTATACATAATCTCTATAATTCTAGTACTTAGTGTTTCCTCCCTTAGCTTTAATGACTGCTGCTACCCTCCTAGGCATACTTTCTATCAATTTCTGACACTCCTCCTTAGCAATCTTTCCCCACTCTACTACAGCTCTCTCCCATAACTGAAATAGTCCATTAGGTGGGTCTTGATAGGCAGCAAGCATTCTCTTGAGTAATTCCCAAAGATGTTCAATGGGATTGAGGTCTGGAGACTGTGCTGGCCATGATAGGACAGTAATATCATGGTCCTCAAACCATTTGGTGGCCAACTTTGAGGTATGCTTGGGGTCATTATCTTGTTGGAAGATAATGTCTTCTTCATCAATACCTGATTCTTGCATGCTTTTGAGCAGACACTCCTCCAGAATGGAGACATACTGCTCTGCATTCATCCTCCCCTCCACCTCACATAGAATTCCCACCCCATGCCACCCCATGCAGCCCCACACCATCATATTTCCTCCTCCAAACTTAAGAGTACCTTTCACTTCTTTTTCTCCAAGTGGATCTCCTGCCTTTTTCCAAACATACTCTTGACCATCTGACCCCATCCTATTGATTTTAGTTTCATCTGACCAAATAACTCTCTTCCAGTCCTCTATAGTCCAGTGCTGGTGCTTTAAAGCAAATGCTAGTCTCCTTTTCCTATGGGCTGGTGACAGTAGGGGTTTCTTCTTCTTGACTACAGCTTTAAGATTGGCTTCCTTGAGGGTGTTCCTGACTGTTTGAGTGGAGACAGTGGTAGTGATGATGGAATTGATGTATTTTGTGGCTTGAACAGCAGTAGAGGCCTTTCCAGATATAATATGATGAACAAGAGCTCTTTTGTCATGCAGAGTAAGTTTAGAAGGACGACCCATTTTGACATTTTCTTTGTTGGGAATATTCTGGTTGATAACCCTGGCAATAGTTGACTTCCCCAGACCAGTTTTGGAGGCAATCTGCCTGATAGATAGACCAGAGTGGAGAGAAAAAGGATATTATCTCTTTGAGAAGAGGAAATAGACTTCATGCTGATTATGAGGGACATGATGTTATTGGAAGGGTTTATATATGTACAGGATATTAAAATGAGACCATATTGTCAATATGGGACCATTTATATATATATTTGTAAATGGTGTCATGTCTAAATGATCTGATTTTCATATTTTAATAGAAACTCAAAAAAGTGTCCCAATGAGTCACCTAATTAAAATAGCCATATCTTCGCACGGCGTCAATGGATTCTCACGCCATAGGGGACATAATTGTAGCCGAGAAGCGGAGCTTTTTGGGACCTCCCTTTGACTTAGTCAGATTCTCACACCCTGGCTCGCAATAACACAATTACATGAAAACCTACAAACATTGGGACACTTTTTTGAGCCACTGTACATTCCAACAAATGAATACCATGTACCAATTGTGATCCGGACCTCAATACTCAATTTTGAGCATTTCCCAAGTGATATGTGGGACTAAATAATTTGGATGCAAGCCTCGGTATTCGATAATTGGAACTCGGGACTTGACATATGGAAGTCCTGAGTGCCGGGGTACTTAGTCCCGACACCCGGACCTCAGCACGTGATATTTGAGACTGGGGGAAGATGTATAAATACACTCGAATTAACATTTGTTATTGCCATACACATTTAACAAAACCCTGAACCCTGACATTGTGGACTCCGGACTTGACACTGTTCTGAATACCGAGTTCCGGACGCCCAGGTCCCGAGTCCCGAATTTCGGAGGTCGGGGTTTGGAGACCCGGAGCTCAGCAACTGTGTTGGGTGTCAGGGTATCCAGACCATTGGAGATAGCATGTGTCAGTATTTTGCGTTTCATGGTTTATGTTGGGTGAATATGGAATCGGGGATCAGGGACTCAGTATTCAGAACAGTGTCAAGTCCCAGGTCACGAGTTCCGAGTCCCGAGTGCTGAACCACGAGTCCCGAGTCCTGAAGTTCAGAGGTCAGGGTTCAGCGACCTGGAGCTCGGCAACTGTGTTGGGTGTCAGGGTACTCAGAGCATTGGAGATAGCATTTGTCAGTATTTTAAGTTTCATGGTTTATGTTTTGTGATTATGGAATCAGGTGTCAGGGACTCAGTATTCAGAACAGTGTTGAGTCCCAGGTCATGAGCTCCGAGTCCCGAGTCCCGAAAACCACACCCAGCAGTTGCCGAGCTCCGGGTCGCCGAACCCCGACCTCCGAACTTCGGGACTCAGGACTCGGGGTTCGGCACTCGGGACTCGGAGCTCGTGACCTGGGACTTGACACTGTTCTGAATACTGAGTCCCTGATCCCCGATTCCATATTCACCCAACATAAACCATGAAACACAAAATACTGACACATGCTATCTCCAATGGTCTGGATACCCTGACACCCAACACAGTTGCCAAGCTCCGTGTCTCCGAGCCCCGACCTCCGAAATTCGGGACTCGGGACCTGGGCGTCCGGGACTCGAATGTGAGATTTTTGAATGCATAGAATATGTTACATCTTGTATACAATGAAGAGTGAATGGGACTACACTCCTTTGCCTTTCCTCAATTTCTCTAACATGTCAGTGTACATCTTCACCTCTCCCATCTTAGCTTCGATGCCCTGATCTTGCTCCTCCAGCAATGCTTCCATGCGTTCTTTGATGAATCTCAGTCCCATGAGTGGTGGAGTCGAAGTGTTTTTCAACTTCTCTGGAAGTACCAAAGCATCATCCTCAACATTAAGCTGAAACAGATAAGTCATCAATCAAGGTAATTCAGCTGACATCTTACCGCCCAATACTGGTAGTGAGAGATGCAGGAAGCCATTATTTCATCCCACTGCCATGGTTGATCAGGGATCCAGTTGTTTCCCCTCCACCATGGACATGTATATGCGAACACAATCCGGGACGGATGTCCTGCAATTGGCTCATCATGAAATGAAAGGAGGTGGAATGAAAAGACGTCGTCCGGAACCATGTTCCAGGTCAGCATGGGATACAACTTAAGGATATAAGCGACAGGGACCGGAAGAACTGACACGATATTCTGTGAAGCGGAGTACTGCAGGAGTGGTGTGACAAAAGTCTGCTCAAATTCTTAGCATTGACCAACAAAGTCATCAGGGCAGTGGTAACATACATTCATCTCCCATTGCAGCCCGGCTTTAAAATACTTGATCCGGTCAGCAGATAGACCATTGTTGGCAGCTTCCATCCGATATTGAGAGATGATTGCACGGACACGCGATCCAGCCACTGCCAATGTGCAGGAAATAGTTGCAAGGCTCAGCTTCAGAGGTTGGTAATGGCTTCCGGGATTCAGAGTGCCAGAAGTGGATGCATGAGATGCAGACATGGCTAATACAGGACTATGGAGCTGGCAATACAAGTGAAAGATGGTCAAGATGTGAAGATAAGAATCACTGATGGATGGATATGAAATTCAAACTCCGACATGGGCTGACCTGGACAATTCCCGGGCGTCAATTATGTATGTGGAAAAAGGGACTTCATGAGAAAACAATGTTCATTCATCTCCAGCCTCTATCAACACGTTTTGTAGGTCTTGAAAAGCTGCCTGTGCATCCTGTGCCAGCAATGAATACATGTGGGATTGCCTTCCGGCGTAGCATCCGTGACCCGGAAGTCGTTTCTCCAATGATTCCTGCATGTGCTCGCCCCATATGGTTGTTTTCCACAAAAAGAACTTACATGTCCAATCCATCTCCAATGTGACCAATAGCATTTCTTCCCTCCATTGATCCCGTAGTGCCTTTGCCCTCAGCCAATGGACTCGGTAAACTTGGCATGGGTCCAGTCAGGTAACCGTGGGATATGACATGCAAGTGGGAACTCACATTCTTCATTCCACGATTGATCAGGACCCCCGAGGTCGACTTCAACAGACCAAAACCAAGCCAAAGATTCATTTCGTTGACCTCGGGCATTTGGGTCGCCCACTGCAGTGCTGATTTTGAGTTGCTCGTGAAGCAGGGGTTTGTATTTCTGAAGCTGGTCTTGCCCTGGCTCAAGTTTCATCATTTGCTTCCTTGTCTTTGTATATATGCTGGCATGGAGGGAGACTGCCTGCTGCACCGACATCACCTGGGACCAAGCTCGATTTTTCAGGGCCTGGGAATTGGCCTGCCTAATGGTTGTTTGGAACAGGATGGCCTTGTTGCAAAGGTAAATGCGGAGATTGTGAAGGGCATCATTGGCCTGCCCTTCACAAAGCGACATCTCCAGGGGAATCAGATCCTCTGCCATGCATCGTCTGCATCTATCAACCCCCAGGTTTGATGGCAATGGGATTACAGTTAGCTCAGGAGAGTTTGTCCATGTGTGAGATGTCTCTGTGAAATCCGCCGGGTCATCATCGAGATCATCTGGAATGTCTACGTCCAAGTCTTCAGGTTCATCATCTGCATCAAATCCCTCCCCGAGATGTATTAGAGCAGACCGAGCAAATCCATCTATCTGGCCTTGGAGCTGATCTCTTTGACGGGCAATGTCTAATCTCTGTGTCTCAGTGGATCTTCTTCCGATCCTTCGGACCTCGATGAGCAATGCAATCTGAGCCTCTTCAATTGCTAACCCTGTTGATATCCATGTCGCCACAGATCTCCGAGAGGGTGCTGCATTGTGGGCATTACCCTCCTCTAACAATCTAAGCTCGATCTCCTTTTTGCTAGGTGCTGAGTGCAATATTAATTCAGACCTCGACGGAGACAATGGAACTCAATGTACCCTTTTTGATATTGATCTCATATTCATCCATGGCTGAAGGATCATTCAATCTGCTTGACTGAGCTATCCTCTCCCTGGCTAACCATTCTGTCTTCAAATGTAAGGGTGCTGCTTCATCGAGTCTGTCGAATGCCTTTCCACTTTCTAAGATACCATTCCTAGCCAGTTTGTATTTCCGGCATAGAGTCCTTTTCATGCGAATCATCTTGCAGAAATTGGATTCATTCATCTGATAATCAAGGCATTCCTTTCGGTGGGGAGATGACATTCCCCGAGCAGCAGGGGAGATCAAATTGAGCCATGCCCATAGCGTCTCCATGATCTCTCCATTGATCCGACCAATGCCTTCAATAAAGTTAGAAGCATATCGGACATAGCAGCTGTCCTGATGGCCATGAATGTGCCATAACCCAATTCCGGGAATGATGGTTAGTTGTGGTGCCATTTCTAGAAATCGACTTCGATCCACCCGAACCCGAAAGTGTTTGTTGTATTGACAATTAATATCATAGAAGGTGACAGCCCTGGTGATGCCTTCCATGTTGTGCCGGGAAGCCTCGCAAAGGGCATAGTCCATGTTCATTTGTCTGCAAGTGACCCATGGTTAACTTGTGAATGGGGAATGGTGGATGTGGCTTGCCTTTTGCCTTTCTGAAAATCCACCATGGAGTGAGGGACAAAGCAACCGTGTCTGGCACAGGCAACTCCCCCGATACCGGTGGACTCCAGCTTGTGCCGAGCAGCATTAGCTTGATTTACTGCCCGGTGATTGTTGCAGCTTGATTTTTCCACTGTGTCAGCAGCCTCTGCCAGATGCATTTTATACCTGTCCTTTCCTACCATGAATCCAAGCCCATCGGACAGCCAAACTTCATTGAATGGCTTAATGGGATGCAGATGTTCGGCTTTGAAATTTCCGTCCATCACAAATGACCGGGTGTATTTCCAGCTTGGATCCCTAGTATTATTATGGAGGCCACATAGGTTGAGAATAGGACTTACTCATCAAGAGATTCATCCTCTGACAACAGCACATTAATCCCAGGCTGAGGACATGCCAGGCAAAATAATGCAAGTTCTCCTGTGCTCGGGTTATCAGAACAATGGCCAAAGCCATGCCATTTCATTGTTTTCAACTGCCTCCACTGTCGAGCAACCCTCATGAGCTCTCTGTATTGGTCCTTGCAATGTGCTTTGTCAATATGATGTCCAGTAGATCATGAGGGTAAGGCATTACCGGAACAAGGTGTGGAAACATGCTGGAGGTCATTCGCCGGAGCTTGCTGTAATAGTTCATCGCCAAGGTGCCGCATTCAAGGCTGTCCAGTAGAAAATCATTGAGCACTCTGAAGGTGAACACAGTCTTTGGCCTGTTAAAAGATGCAGGGAAAAATCCGTGTCGAAACATTTGAATGTCCAGACTCATGGCATTCGGACATTCACAGCATCGAACCTCCAGGCGATGAACTCCGGACTTGTCCACGATGACCATGGTGTTTTCCTTTGGCTGGAACTCGGGTCCGGACACAAATGGCAGATCTTCAGGCTCGAGCAGGTCTTTGGGTTCATCTTCTTCAAACAAATTCCACCGATCGGTGACCGCCGGACATTGTTTGCCATCATGGCCAAGGTATATAATGAGTCCCACATGAGCTAGACAACTCCGCTCGAAGAATCGCCCATTCCATTGACTGATCCAGTGGAAAGGATTGCTATGATGTTGACTCCTGCAACAGCCCGTGCAATAAAGTGGCTCGCCAAGACAATCTTGACATTTGTACACCCCATCCTGTTGGCAGATGATGCATCTCCTGTCTTCGGGTGGAGCTTCTCGATCGAGGAGGTGATGTAGATATGATTCCTGCCTTGGCAGCCATTGCCTGAGGTAGTCATTTTGACTCTGTATTTTGAATGCTTAGCCATAGTTTGAATGACACTCCAACATTGTACATGAACTTGCCATGGTTTTTGGGAGTTGCAAAGGCTCAAATGAGCCTTGGTCCTGCTCGTAAGTATTGTCAGGAAAGTCTTCCCAAGGAGGTGGTGCCTCAACAGGCTGAATTGTTGGTGATTCCGGGGGAGAGTTAGGCATGGACCTGTAGGCATGTCGCCTTGTGCTTGCAAGTGGGACCTTGACCCAAGTCTTCCTACCTTTGCTGCCCCTTGCTTCCACCCTGTGAGATTTTTGCACTGGGGTGCATCTACCTATCTTCATCTTGTTTATTAATGTTGCAAGCAAGGCATCAGCTCAGGTGTAATGAATTGTTATTGCAATATGATGCCGTGCAGTCCTGTTGGCTTATTACAAATTCATTTCCATTAATGGCTCAGGGTCCAATATGGGCCGATTAACCTATCATTAGGCTTTGCTCAAAGTTCAACTTCGCACAATTCATTAATACTTTCACCTTGCAAATCCTTAGCCATTTCTGCATTCTGATTCACTATGGCAAGAACAGGTCATTCCACCAACACGACTTCCAGAAGACACAGGATGCGTCAACCACAGTCTCAGAAGCTCACGGACAAGGAGATTTTGGAGTTGAAGAACTACCTTCCTGAGTGGACTGCTGCCAAAAGGAGTGAGAAGCGAGCGATTTTCACTGCCATAGCAAGGGCGGCCAGGTTGTTTGCTCCGAAGTTGGACCAAAAACAATGGAAAAAGAGGAAGCAGGTGAGGCTTCTTTGTTGTGTTGAAAAACTAAATTTTTAACGTCACATTCTTTCATCAACTCTTAGGTGTACAAGACTTGGTTGTTCAACAACAAGAAAAAGAAGGAAAGGAAGGACATGATCAAGTATGGGAGGAAATGGACGCCCAGGATGGTGGTCTACCAGCAAAAATGCGAAGAGGTGCTGAAGAGGATTGAGGACGAGTCTGGGGTAAAGCCAGGAGATCCTGGTATGTTCAAACATGATCAGGCGGCGGTGAAGAGAGTCATGGCTGAATTGGACGACGACGAGTTGGAGAAGGCTAAAGAAACAGCCGAAGAGTGGTCCAACAACTGTCCGCCTCCGGAGATACAAGCACAAGTCGCTCGTAAGAAGGGTCCAGCATATATGGAGCACTTTTCGAACGAGATGTGGAGGCAATGTGGGATGAGAGTGTTTGTGATGTCGGCTTGGAAGAATGAAAAGGGCGAGGTGCTGTTTGGGATGTGAGTACATTTATCCATTGACGGAGATTTTTTGTCTCAAAATATTCATGCAGGCATGATGATAATGAGGCCTTAGGAGATGGGGACAGCTTCATGAAGATGAAGGACTGGGAGGACATTGAGCCAGTGTGGCAGGAGTACACGCAGGAACAGTTCGGTGAGTGTGTGAACCATGTATACCAGATTGAACATATTGAGCATCACAATGATAGGCGCTGGGGCACGGGATGGAAGGACGTCAGGTCAAGGGAGGTCGAAAACGAATTCGAAAACCAGCCTTCGAACTCGAAATGGACGGGGAGGGTATGCCACTCCTTCCGGACATCACCGACACCAAACTTGAGGAGAAGAAGGCCATAGTAAGGGCCTTTCTTACATCGCACTATCGTGAGTTTGTCATCGCATCACCTGACAAATTGTTCAATGCATGGACAAAGGGATATGCTCCGGGAAGGACAAGGCGGTTGTGCCATGGAGTGCCATTGTACAAAGTCAGGATGACTTTGTGGCCTGGACGTATCTTCCGGCGGATGTTGACTTGAAGGAACCTTCGAAGCTGCAAATTTGGGACACCACTACCTTGCTCCAGTTTTGGCTCGCTCGGCAAGAAACAGGCGAAGGGCCCACATTTCTGTTCAAAGCATGGAAGAACAAAGATGGGGACATGGTACCATCTGTCATATCTGGCAACTCGCCCTCTCCTCAGACTCGTATAGTGAGAAGGCAACAGAGGGTTACCATCCGAAGGCCTCGGGAGTCATCGACAGAAGCCGAGAGTGATAAGGAGAGTGCCACTCATCATATGGAACATAATGTGGATGATGACCTGGCTGACGGGAGACCTCCACTGAAGAAGCCCAGGACGGGAGGTCCTACACCCAGAGGGCCGGCAGTCCCACGTTCAATTCCAAAGCCTCGCCCAGCCAAGCCGGCCAAAAAAGGTGCATTACTGACATCACGATTGGGAGACCTCCTTGCTGGGTTAACTGACAATGCGACGGGCGAGGTTAGAGATGATGTCGAAATGGAAGAGAGTATCACACCGCCAGCACAGAAAAGGAGGAGGGGCACTCGAGTCACCGTTGAACCATCCACGAGGACGACCCGGAGTAAGTTGCAAATGCCAGTAGACAGTACACCTAGAGTAACCAGAGCACGGGGACGCACTTAATGTACATATATCTTCCTGCCCTCATGTGTAATGTCATAAGTGCTATTATGTATATGTCAAAGTACTAACAATCAAATTGTAATTGCCAAATGCCAAATCTCGAGTACCAAGGCCCGAGTACCAAACCCTGAATACCGAAGCCCGAACGCCGGTCACCGAGTACCAAGGCCTGAGTACCGAACACCGAGTACCAAGCCCCGAGGCCCGAGTTCCGAGCCCCGAGTACCAAGCACCGACTACCGAGCCCCAACTGCCGAGCCCCAACTACCGAGCCCCAAGTACCGAGCACAGAAAACCTGGCAGCGAGTACTGGGTAGGTAGAGTATACAAGTACCAAGGACTACCTACTGAGTAGTACTGCAATGTGTCTACTATCAGACATTGATCAATATTTACATGTTACTTGAGTCCTCAAAGGCCTCAATGAGGGTATCCAATACCTTCAGCATTTCGGAGGTTGACTCTCTTACCCTTTGCATCCTCCAGAGGTCAGCATCTGCTTTTCGCAGCTTGTCGCATGTTTCAGCCCATGCCACTCTGAATGGTCTGTCAGCCTCAAGAATTTGGGCTACTGTAGGGGCAGGAAGATTTCCATGACGCTGTTCATAATCTCCCAGGCGATCTATAATTGATTGAACTTGCAGGATATTAGCAGAGATAAATAATCAACTGTTGTATACTTACTTTCAGCTTGATCATAAGATCCAATTGGCATGAACTCCCGAAACATGGCACGCAGGGCTTCATTGTTGAGTTCCGGCTCAGGTGATTGATGTTCGGGAGTTTCTGACATAGCTTAGGAGATAGCATGAGTAAAGCACATGAAATGATATGAATATACCTACAAGGTATGGGTGCACCTGGTACACCCGGAGTGGCCGGATCAGGCTCCGGAGTTGATTCATTCACTGGGGAAATGCCATGAAAGGTGACCATGGGATTGAAAGAGTAATCTCACCAGCCATAGGAAAATCGGGTATAACCGGAGCATCATCAGATGAAATCAAGGTATCCTCCGGACCAAGATACAAGTCCGGGTCATCGTACAGGGCCAGTCCATCTGCCAGAGCCGGAGATGATGGATCTGGAGATATGTGATGAATTTGCACATGTAAAATATGTACATTTGAATTGGAAAACATACTGGGAATTACATTCAACACATCCAAACCACCGGACGATCCAGAATCAGAGTCTAACTCATCATCCGGCCCAAGGTATATATCATCTAATGGATCTGAACCATGTCAGATCAATTGACTGAAATCAGAAAAAACAAAACATACCAAGGGACATCCGGGACTGGGAGGACTCATCCACATCCATTGAAGTAAATTCAGTGACTGGAGGGTCATGAAATCTGACCCCAGGTTGAGAGCTCATGATATCTGATGAGCTGATGCACTGATGAACTGATTGATAACTGATAATGTCGAAGTTCAACACATGGCCGGCGATTGCCGAAAGTTGAACGATGACCAAACAAACACAAACAATCAATGAATTTTCAACATTGTCCTTCAATTGTATTGTTTCTTTGAAACTTCATTCTATTGATAACAGATTTCACCCTGCTTTCAACATTCTCACATCTGTCAACTCCATCCAAATGTCTACTCAAGTTCAATCTTCATTGGCCAACCTCAAGGCATCCACTGCTCAACTTGTGGGCATCATTGCCAGCGCCCGGCACATCCCAGCCGGCTCTGTGGACGTCCACCTTGTTCTAACAAAGCAGGTCACCACTCTTTTGGTATGTTGAACCTATTAAATTAGTGTAACATTAATGTCTGTAATGTCCGGGTAGGCTGACATCATCTGGGCCCATGAGAAAGGGGAGTACATCCCTGGAATTGTGGCGTCCTGCTCTAAGGAGCTGATGAGGGTGCGTTCCATGACTCCCCGGGCATTGCCCAACTGGCACAGCATTGGCCACGATGACCCCTGGGTGGCTAGACACGCCTGGCGCAAGCAAGTCCGTGCCTGGGAGGCGTTGGGTGATGTTACGACGTAAGTCGTGTGCGAACTGGGATGATCTAACAGTGACAATCACGAAAGTGATATCTCGTACTGAGAGTCCGAGGTTGGCTCCCACAGAAGAGCAGGAGTTGTGTACGCTTGCAGAGGCGAGCAATGATAGCGGTTTACAGGCAGAAGGGGTCTCAAGTCCTTCTGAAGGTACGGATCAGATGTCGAGCAGGTAGCTTTAGCAGGACAAGGAGTTCAAGGTAAAACCCAGTAGGATTAAAGTAAGGAACATCTACTTTAATCGTCAACCTTATATAAGGCTACTCTGTCGTATCTAAGCTCAGCTTAAAGCTGGGTTCTAATCTGCTTATCTATCGAGTCAGAGATACCATGCATGAGGCAGGCTTCTATCAGTTCATAAGGCAACACGAGGCTTGCCTTCTATCTTGATAACATAAATAGGTCTTCTAGACCTATGTCGTCATATCATGTGAGCGATCCAGATCGCTTACCTAATCCGGCATCTTCCGGACTTCTCTTCTTTTCGTCATCTATCATCAAGGCCTAAAGGCCTGGTTATCGTGTCGTTGCCGTGCGAGGTGGCAGAGGGCTGGTCGAGTAGCTGGGGGCTCACGTAGTGACTGTAACAGGTGACAATTCCTGTGATCTCCCTGTTGTCCCTAACATTTCCACTGGCCCACTCACTCTCAACCTTCCGTCTCCACCTGTCCCTTCTTCACCTGCACCTGTCCCTTCCCCCACCCCCATCATTCCCTCATCTCCGGTCGTCACCGGACCTTCCGGCAAGACGACCCCCGAGGTCCAGGACAAAGGAAAAGGTAAGGCCACCTCCATCGACCTGTCGCCGGAAGTTGGGGGGAGCAACAAGAGGAAGTCTCCAATGATTTCGGGACACTCCTCCCAACCTCCAAAGTCGGCGCTGAAGGCTCACAAGTGTGTCAAGTCAAGTCAACTCCCCAAGTCGAAGCCGTTTGTGGAGTCGGAAGATGATGAGGACCCAATTGTTCCACATATTACAGTGACCTATTTCCATATAATACGAGGGAACGGACATGCATAATATCCCGTATGATACGGGCCAGCGGACCATGGGCCCATGATAAAAATATCCTCGACTATGACGGATGGGCCAGGAGGCAAATTATTCCCGATGGAGGCAGGTGGGCCCATGCAGGGGATATATAGAGTAGATGAGTGGGCCGATGTACATGAATATTAGGTAGACGGGTGGGCCAAGGTAGTTGGATATTATGCAGATGGGTGTATTAAGGTAGATGTGTATGAGATAGATGGGTAGGTACTTGTTATCACATTCACGGGTGGGCCCAGACACATATTAAATTAGACAGGTGGGCCGAGGGTATTATACAATATTGTATTATACGGGTGGGCCCAGACACATATTAATTAGACCGGTGGGCCAAGGGTGTTGTATGGGATGTTGTATTAGACCGGTGGGCCAAGGGTGGTATAAAATATAGATGGGTGGGCCCATGTGTATCATAATTGTAAACACGATGGAGCTGAGGTAGTTGTACATCAACCAAATCAGAGGAGGTAATAAAATCAAAGTTACCAAGTTCCTGGAGCAGCAGGTGATCTCCTGACATGGCCTTTGATGGTGCACAGGTTGTCTTGCAAAATTTGGAATCCGGGGTGCAAAGCTTGTGTTACCCTATGAGAAGCCAAGTTCCGATTACCAACCTTTGGGTCAACCATACTCAGAGGAGGTAATAAATCAAAGTTCCCGAGTTCCTGGAGCAGCAGGTGATCTCCTGACATGGCCTTTGATGGTGCACAGGTTGTCTTGCAGAATTTGGAATCCAGGGTGTGAAGCTTGTGTTGCCCTATGAGATGCCAAGTTCCGACCACCCAAATTTGGGTCAACCGTACCGACTTCCAAGTTCCAGGACCCGGGAGTCGACAAATGAATATCTGATAACCAGCACACTTCCAATCAGGTAGTATTTCATTGAGCAATGAATCATCCAAGGGGTCTCTTATCAGACTCGGTAGTCAATATAGGCAAATGATAATGAAAACATGAAAGTTGTTATTATGCTATTTTTCAAACCCAAGACCCTGAAACCCATTGTTCAACATGTCCATTTTTCACTCACTGCACAAATCACCAAGTTTCGAGTGCCAAAGCGTGAAACTTGAAACCCAGTGTGCAACATGTCCATTTTTCATGTACATTACACAATTCATTGAATTCCGAGTGCCAAGTGCCGAAACCCGAACCCCAAGACCCGAAAATATGTATGCAACATTTCAATTTTTCACTTGTTGCACAAATCACTGAGTTTCAAGTGCGGAAACCTGAAACTCAAAACCGGGCGTGCAACATGTCCATTGTTCAATTATATTACACAAGTCATTAAGTTCCGAGCTCCGAGGGCCGAAACCTGAACCACGAGACCCGAAAATATGTACACAACATGTCCATTTTTCACTCATTGCATAAATCACTGAGTTTTGAGTGCTGAAACCCGAAACTCGAAACCCGGTGTGCAACATGTTGATTTTTCATTTACATCACACAAATCATTGAGTTCCGAGGTCCGAGGTCCGAGACCCGAACCCCGAACCCCGAAAATATGTGCACAACATGTCCATTTTTTACTTGTTGCACAAATCACTGAGTTTCAAGTGCCAAAACCCAAAACTCGAAACCCGGCATGCAACATGTCCATTGTTCAATTATATTACGCAAGTCATTGAGTTCCGAGCTCCGAGGGCCGAAACCCGAACCCCGAACCCTGAAAATATGTACACAACATGTCCATTTTTCACTCATTGCACAAATCACCGAGTTTTGAGTGCTGAAACCCAAAACTTGAAACCTGGCATGCAACATGTTGATTTTTCATTTACATTACACAAATCATCAAGTTCCGAGTGCCAAGGGCCGAGACCCGAAGCCCAAGACCCGAAAATATGTATGCAACATTTCCATTTTTCACTTGTTGCACAAATCACCGAGTTTCAAGTGCTGAAACCTGAAACTCAAAACCGGGTGTGCAACATGTCCATTGTTCAATTATATTACACAAGTCATTGAGTTCCGAGTTCCAAGGGCCGAAACCCGAACCCCAAGACCCGAAAATATGTGCACAACATGTCCATTTTTCACTCACTGTACAAATCACTGAGTTTTGAGTGCTGAAACCCGAAACTCGAAACCTGGCTTGCAACATGTTGATTTTTCATGTACATTACTCAAATCATCGAGTTCCGAGTGCTGAGGGCCGAGACCCAAAGCCCGAAACCCAAAATCATGTACACAACATGTCCATTTTTCACTCATTTCACAAATCACCAAGTGTCGAGTGTCAAAACCTGAAACCCGGTACTTCAAATGGACACAAATTGTATTTGTATGTATTATCCATTGGTGTAGGGCTCAAATAACCTGGGAATTGTATTTGTCAGTACTCGGTACTTGGGACTTGGGACTTGGTACTTGGTACTTGGCACTCAGTGATCGGTGGTCAGTGGTTGGTACTTGGGACTCGGTACTCGGTACTCGGTTCTCGGTTCTCGGTACTCGGGACTTGGGACTCGAGACTCGGGACTCGGGACTCGGGACTCGGGACTCGGGACTCGGGACTCGGGACTCGGGACTCGGGACTCGGGACTCGGGACTCGGGACTCGGGACTCGGGACTCGGGACTCGGGACTCGGGACTTGGTACTCGGTCCTCGGCACTCGGTGATTGGTGGTCAGTGGTTGGTACTCGAGACTCGGTAGTCAATATAGGCAAATGATAATGAAAAATGACAGTTGTAGTCCATGTCAAGGTGAGTGATTTGGTAGTCTTTCCTTGTCATTCAGCAAAACATCAGCAATAATGAAAAAATGAAAGTTGTTATTATGCTTAACTTCCTTACCAAAGGTTGTAGTCCAAGTCCAGGTGAGTGTAGTGGTAGTCTTTTCTTGTCAATTGGTTATCTTGTTACTCATTACGCAGTACTTGGTACATGGTAATTGGTACTCAGTATTTGGTTTTGATACTCGGTATCTGGGAATCAGTAGTCAGCTTAATCAAGGTTGTAGTCCGAGTCTAGGTGAGTTTATTTGTAGTCTTTTCTCGTCCATTGGTTACCATGTGACCAAGATATAAGCTAAAGAAATCCAAAACATCAATAATGACAAATGAAATACATGTGTGCAGTAAGTGAGTCTAAAGATAAAGAATGAATATTAATAGCGAGACTTGCACATTATGTCGAGATATCCAACATGACAAGCCTGTGATGTGATCAGAGACCTGGAATAACACCCATATACATCCATTATAATAGCTTAAAAGCTTAGAAATATTCATGAAGGATTGATGTAATGATAGGCAAAATGATGTGTGGAGAGTGACAGTAGACATCTTTTATACAAAGTCACATTTATATATGATTCAGGCCAAAAATATCATTATAAATATGTAGGATAGATTGTAAACTACCCAAGGAACCCATACTGCCTACTGCCCTGAGGGTAGGGGGTGGGTAGAAGGGATATAGTGAAAATATGAGTTGACCCAGCATTAAAGTCCTACCACTGCTCAACTAACCATTTTCGATGCTTTGGGTCTTTGAAGTTTCCCACACTCAATTTCTTACCCATTTCACTTCCTCAGTACTCAATTCTTGGTTGATTTGTCTGTAAATTTATGTCTATGATACTTAAGATATTTGAAATGTACCCCAGGTTTCTGATTATGAAGATTCAATGTTTTGAAGGCATGGGCCCCTTATCAGGCAAAATGGCAAGTATGCACACTAGCTCACAAACTCCAGCCTATTGTGAGCTGATCTTGGTCATAAGAAGCAAGAATATAAGCTATGCTCATTATATATTAAAAGGTTGGATCATGGATGCAAGGGCAAGATACTGAAAATTGTGAAAAAATGTCACAAGTGCAATTGTCTATGCTTTGTTCCTGGAGAAGGATCCTGTGTGTCCTGGGCTGGTTATATGATATATCTACTCCGAATATGCTCAGGAATAGACTCCCTACAGTCCTTGAGGTCCAGCTTTACAGGGAAAAACCCCCAGCGGGTGAACCACCAGAAGAGGGGGAGGTACACTATACAATAAAGGATTACCCTATGGTCCTGAGCTCCTGATACATTGTTTCTATTGTTGAATAGATGATTGAGATATAATTCCAAAGTTCGTTCACCTAGAAATGAACACATAGGAACATATTTTGTATTTTTATGTATATATGCAATATCCATTTAAGCACCAAGTCTCAACTACCGATTACCAAGTCCCGACACTTGATAGTTGATAGTCAGTATTTGAGCTCCGAGTGCCAATATTGCCTACCAATATCTCAGTCAAATGATAACCAAACCAAGACCCAAGTTCCAAACCTGACTACCGAATACCAAGTATCAGTACTCGGGACTCAGGACTATTGGCTGGAGTACCCAACTATTGATTCCCAGGTACCGAGAATTAGAACCAAGTACCAAGTACCTGACTACTGATTCTCGGGTACCAAGTATCAGAACCAAGTACCAAGTACCCGACTACTGATTTGAAGTACCGGGTTTCAGGTTTCGGCACTCGACACTTGGTGATTTGTGCAATGAGTAGATGGGCATGTGGCATACATGTTTTTGGGCTTCGGGTTTTAGGATTCTGCCCTTGGCACTCAATGATCTGTGTAATGTAAATGAACAATGAACATGTTGCACACCGGGTTTCGAGTTTCGGGTTTCAGCACTTGAAACTCGGTGATTTGTGCAACAAGTGAAAAATGGAAATGTTGCATACATATTTTCAGGTCTTGGGGTTCGGGTTTCGGCCCTCGGCACTCGGAACTCAATGAATTGTGTAATGTACATGAAAAATGGACATGTTGCACACCGGGTTTCAAGTTTCACGCTTTGGCACTCGAAACTCGGTGATTTGTGCAGTGAGTGAAAAATGGACATGTTGTGTACATATTTTCGGGTCTCAGGCTTTGGGTCTCAGCCCTCGGCACTCGGAACTCGATGATTTGTGTGATATAAATGAAAAATCAACATGTTGCACACTGGGTTTCAAGTTTCACGCTTTGGCAGAACTCGACATTGTTGATTTAGATATCACCCAAAACCTGAACACCCGAATGTCAAATTTTCAGTGCCGAACCCCCAACCCTGACTGCCGGGTGCCGGGTGCCGAGTCCCGAAGTCAGGAACTCAGGATTTGACATTTGAGATGAACGAAATTTTTCAGACATGTTTGAATTAATCTACGTATATCTATAAACATTTCACTAACCCCTGAACCCTGAAAGATATTTTTGTTGTCTTACATACCAAATTCCGAGTTCCGAGTTCCGGGACCCCCGGACCCCCGAAACCCGGCAGTCCACAATTTCGGAGTTCGGGGGTTGGTAAAATGTGTATGGATATATGAAGGGTTGGTTTAAACATTTTAAAAGATGTCTCATATCAAATGTCAAGTCCCAAGTTTCGATTTCCGGGTTTCAAGAGTGCTGAGTCCCGAAGTCCGGAGTCCCGAAACCTGGAGTCCCGAAACCCGGAAATCAAAACTTGGGACTTGACATTTGATATGAGACATCTTTCAGAAATGTTTCAATCAACCTTTCATATATCCATGCACATTTTACCAACCCCTGAACCCTGAAATTGTGGACTGCCAGGTCTCGGGGTTTGGGGGTCCCGGAACTCGGAACTTGGGAAATTTGGGGAGATCAATAAAATTTGATTTACCCATGTTTAAAATATATTTTTGTTCTACATACCGAGTTCCGAGTTCCAGACCCCCGAACCCCGAGACCCGGCAGTCTCGGGGTTCGGGGGTCCCGGCACTCGGAACTTGGGGAGATTTGGGGAGATCAATAAAATTTGATTTACAATTGAGTTGATTGGCAAACACATTGACTTACCCATGTTTGAAATATATTTTTGTTTACACATACTGAATTCCAAGTTCCGGGTTCCGGACCTCCGAACCCTGAAACCCGAGACCCGGCAGTCCACAATTCTGGGGTTCGGGGGTTGGTAAAATGTGTATGAATATATGAAAGGTTGAATGAAACATTTTTGAAAGATGTCTCATATCAAATGTCAAATCCCGAGTTTCAACTTCCGGATTTCGGGAGTGCCGAGTCCCGAAACCTGGAGTCTTGAAACCCGAAATTCGAAACTCGGGATTTGACATTTGATATGAGACATCTTTCAAAAATGTTTCATTCAACCTTTCATATATTCATACACATTTTACCAACCCCTGAACCCAAGAATTGTGGACTGCTGGGTCTCGGGTTTTGGGGTTGGGGGTCCAGAACTCAGAACTCGGTATGTGTAAACAAAAATATATTTCAAACATGGGTAAGTCAATGTGTTTGTCAATCAACTCAATTGTACATCAAATTTTATTGATCTCCCCAAATTTTCCCAAGTTCCGAGTTCCAGACACCCGATAACCGAGATGTACCAACCCCCGAACCCCGACACCCGAAACCCGGCAGTCTCGGGTATTGGGTGTCCGGAACTCAGAACTCGGGGAAAATTTGGGGAGATCAATACAATTTAATTTACAATCGAGTTAATTGACAACACATTGACTTAATCATGTTTGCAATATATTTTTGTTTAGACATACCGAGTTCCGAGTTCCGGACACCTGATACCTGAGACCCGAGACTGCCAGGTTTTGGGTGTCGGGTGTCCGGAACTCGGAACTTGGGAAAGTTTGGGGAGATCAATACAATTTGATTCACAATCAAGTTGATTGACAAACACATTGACTTAACTATGTTTGCAATATATTTTTGTTTAGACATACCGAGTTCCAGACACCCGATACCCGAGACCCGGCAGTCTCGGGTTTCGGGGTCCGGGGGTCCGGAACTCGGAACTCGGTATGTCTAAACAAAAATATATTGCAAACATAGTTAAGTCAATGTGTTTGTCAATCAACTTGATTGTGAATCAAATTGTATTGATCTCCCCAAACTTTCCCAAGTTCTGAGTTCCGGACACCTGACACCCGAAACCCAGCAGTCTCGGGTTTCGGGGTTCGGGTGTCCGGAACTCGGAACTCGGTATGTCTAAACAAAAATATATTGCAAACATGGGTAAGTCAATGTGTTGTCAATCAACTCAATTGTAAATTAAATTGTATTGATCTCCCCAAATTCTCCCAAGTTCCGAGTTCCGGACACCCGATACCTGAGACCCGGCAGTCTCGGGTTTCGGGGTTCGGGGGTTGGTACATCTCGGTTTGGGGTTTGGCACTGAAAATTTGACATATATATTTTTGTGAGTGTTGTGCTTCTGGTGTCCATGCTTAGAAATAGGATTTGTTGCACACCAGGGTTCAGGTGTGGGGTTTTTCCACTTCAGTCCTGGATTATTGGTCAATGTCACACATGATCGATTCATGTTTTTGTGCTTAGGGGTTTAGATTTGGTGGTTGATGGTAGGTATATGCACTCATAGTGTACATGTATCCTATGTGTTTGATTCGCTGGTGGCTACATCAGCTGTATGTCTTGATGGAACATATCTAGGCTCACCCATATATGTAATACACCCCCGTCGGCCCACCCATCTATGTATTATCCCCCATGTCAGCCAACCCATCTATGTAATACATCCTATGTTGGCCCACCCATCTATATAATACATCCTACATCGGCCCACCCGTCTATATAATTATACCCCACCTCGGCCCACCTGTCTATGTAATAAATATTTTATTGCACCCTCGGCCCACCCGTCTATCTGATATCCCTTTCGTTGGCCCACCCATATATGTAATACATTCCACATCGGCCCACCTGTATATGTAATACACCCTACGTCAGCCCACCCGTCTATGTAATATTTCCCTACCTCGGCCCACCCATATATGTAATACACCCACGTCGGCCCGCCCATCTATATAACAATATTTGCCTTACATCTCTCTTCAGCCCAGCTGTCTATAATATCCTACTCTACATATTACCCAGATGGGCCCACCCATCTCCATGAATGATCATATTCCCCCAGCCCATCCGTCAACATTAAGGATATATATATCATTGGCATACATGGGCCCACCCGTCTCCATCGGAAATAATATGTGTCCCGGCCCATCCGTCATCATCAAGAATATACACAACATGGGCCCATGATCAGCTGGCCCGTCTCATACGGGATATTATGGAGGTCGGGTGGCCCGTATAATACGGAATTTGTCACTGAAGGGGCTCTACCGGTTCGGATGCTCTGATGGGTCACTCTGACAGATCAGCTCTCAACACTCCCACTCGTCGGAGCATCCGGCATATCTTGTCGACGAAGTCCCATAACTTCCCGATGCTGAACCCCCACTGGATGCAGCAGCACCTTTGTCAAGCTGTCCGCAATAATTTGTGAGGTGGACTTGTACTGCAGCTCAATCTTCTTCAAGTCGATGAGGCTGCGGATAAGATGGTAGTGGACACGAATATGTTTCACTCTCTCATGGAATTTTGAGTTCTTCGAGAGCGCGATGCTGGCCTGGTTGTCCCCATATAACAGCGCAGGGTCGTAGAGGTCTGGGTCGAGCTGGAAGTCATGTAGAAGTTGGATGAGATATAGTGCCTCATGGGTAGTGATGTCTCAGCTCCAAGCTGCATTTTTCAGAAAATGAGCATAACATGCTGAATAAAATTCCTAAATTCATGAAAATATTTATGGACATAGATTGAGCCAAACGCCGGGAGGCATCTAAGGGGAATTCGTACTATAATGCATCATTGTCTTGCTATGAAGCAGCTCAGCAAATGGCTTGGATTTTGAGTCATTTTCTGAGCTGCTTCATAGCAAGACAATGATGCATTATAGTACGAATTCCCCTTAGATGCCTCCCGGCGTTTGGCTCAATCTATGTCCATAAATATTTTCATGAATTTAGGAATTTTATTCAGCATGTTATGCTCATTTTCTGAAAAATGCAGCTTGGAGCTGAGACATCACTACTCACGGGAGGCATTCGAGAGGCCAATGTACTCCACTTCTGTTGTCAACATGGCAACAACAGACTGCTTCTGGGACTTCCAGCTGATGGGCCCACCGAATAGTTGATAGACATAGGCACTGGTAGATTTGCTATCATCCCGATCTGCAGCATAGTCTGAGTCTGAGTGGCCGACAAGTCCTTCGTCTCATGAGCCGAAAATGAGCATTAGATCTGTGGTTCCGCAAATGTATCGGAGGAGATGCTTGAGCTGGTGATGGTGATTGATACTTGGGTTTTCCATGTAACGAGAGAGGCATGAGACTGAATAGGCGGTGTCAGGGCGTGTAGTGCGCATGGCATAATTGAGTTCACCGATTGTTTGACGGTATGGGATGGATGCGATGGCAGCTGCCTCTTCTTCCATTGGAGCTCGTGTAGCCTTCTGTAGCATGACACCTGGGGTCATGGAGGTGCTCACTGGGTTACACATTGACATCCCAGCGCTGTCAAGGATCTTCTCAAGGTACATTTTCTGGCTGATTGTGAGGAGTCTTTTCTCTCAGTCTTGCATGATATGCATGCCGAGAAAGTGTCGGGCAGGCCCAAGGTCTGAGAGGTCGAAGCGTTGTTTGAGTTGCACCTTGAAGCTGTTCAGGTAATCGCGGGAGTTGGAGGCTGCAAGCATGTTGTCGATGTAGATTACAAGCCATATAACCTTGTCCCCTTCATGAAGGACGTACAGGCTGTGGTCTGCCTCGCTTCTCACAAACCTAAATCCCTCCTTTCACAAGTACTCGTCTAACGTCTGATTCCATTCGTACCCAGCCTGTTTCAGTCCATATAGGGCCTTCTCAATCTTCCACACCCAGTCTGGGTGTTCAGGATCTACAAAGCTGGCAGGTTGTTTGAGGTAAATGTCCTCCTTGAGTTCGGCATTGAGGAAGGCTGTCCAAATGTCCATTTGGTCTAGCTTGAGGTCGAATTTTGCAGTGAGAGCGAGGAGAATGCGGATGGTGTCATATTTGGCAACAGGTGCGAATGTTTCTGTGTAATCGATGCCCTCAACCTGCGTGTAACCTTGTGCGATGAATTGCACCTTATGCCGGGTGATATTGCCCTCTTCGTCAGTCTTCAGCATGAACACCCATTTTGAGCCAATTGCCTTCCGTCCTTGTGGGAGTGGCATGAGTTGGTGATTTTTGAGGTCCCACATTGATTGTAGCTCGGACTTGCAAGCGTCCGACCATTGAGTCTACTCTGGTGATAGTCGTGCTTTGTCAATGGTGTCTGGTATGGTTATGCTTTGACATTTTGGGGATTCTGCAGTTGTGTGCATTGCAGATTCGGCACTGTCGTATCGTCCACCTGCCTCACCATCAAGAGTGGATGGTTCTGGCACATAGGTCCAGCATTCAGTGACAGGGACTCTCCTTGTCAGTATCACTGTTGCACTGGTGCCAGTTGGTGTGATGTGGCCAATTTGTACTTGTTGGCGCGGGCAAGTGCTACGATGGGGTGGATCTGTTGGAGGAGGCATGGCAGGGGGTGGTATTCGACCTGGTAGGGCTTTTGCAGCTGGTTGGTTATGGTCCTCACCTCCCACTGACACCTGTGGTGCCATAACACCAGTGGGGGTCACTGGCGGCTCACCAGACTGCAGAGGT
This sequence comes from Suillus fuscotomentosus, assembly GCF_016647785.1. NCBI lineage: Eukaryota > Fungi > Basidiomycota > Agaricomycetes > Boletales > Suillaceae > Suillus > Suillus fuscotomentosus. The sequence goes on from NW_024539564.1 coordinate 60,821, forward strand.
GCAGGGACACCTCCCACTGACAAATGGATGCTGGGGACAGGTACAGAGTCGCCAATGGAATCACCCATGAGGGGGGCAAGAGGTGATGGGGCAGGGTCCCCATAGAAGATGTGTTCATCAAAATGGACATGGTGAGAACGGATGGTGCGCTTGGTGGAAGGGTCCCAGAGAAGGTACCTGGCATGCTGCACATGACCAAGCAGGAAGCAGCGCCATGAGACAAAGTCATACTTGCGGCGAGTATCCTCTGGGATGTGCGCATAAGCAAGGCAGCCAAAAGGATGGAGGTAGCGGACGTCAGGTTTTCAACCATAGAAGGCTTCAAATGGTGTGCGGCCAGCAAGTGACGATGATGGGAGCATGTTCTTGATATGCGCTGAGTTGAGGATGGCCCAGCCCCAGAAAGAACGTGGGCATCCACTTAAGTGGTGGGAGCTGAGTGCATGCATGACAACTGTCTGATGACCGCGCTCTGCGACACCATTCTGTTGGGGCGTGTAAGGCATTGTTGTCTCATGCTCAATGCCATGTTCTGCCAGGTAGTGGAGGAAGTCCCCAGATATATACTCACCACCATTGTCACTGCATAGGCGCTGGATACGGCCTCCAGACTGAGTCCTGATCCATGGCACAAAATGCTTGAAGCAATCAAGGACTTCTGATTTCGCACGCATTAGATAGACCACAGAGTACCGCATGAAGTCATCAGTGAATACCATGAAGTAGTAGTCACTGGAGGAGGATGCAGTATTGACTGGGCCCCAAACATCGGAATGAATCAATTCCGCGACAGCCTTCGCACAACGTGCAATAGCGGGAAATGGTAGTCATCTGTGCTTGCCCATAATGCAGGATATACAGTGAATAGAGTCCGCACCATCAACATTGTCATTCAACGACATGGTATCAATGTTCATGCCACTAATGTGCCCAACAGCCTTCATGATAGTTGAGAAGCCAGCATGTCCTAGTTGACGATGCCATGTATTGAGGGATGACGCCATGGACGCTGATTTGGTGAGCATTACTTGCATGGGAGTGGAGGCGATCTCAGTACTGTAGGCAGCATCAAGTAGGTACAGACCACCCTTTGGGTTCACGTGAGTGAGGCATGGGCCATCTCCATCTTGAGAGTGCAGTGTCCCTTCCTTAGAGGTCGTGGTGAATGAGATATGAGCAGAGGCGAGAGTGGAGATGGAGATGAGTGTGCAGCGCAGGTCAGGGACATGCAGGAACTCAAAGTCGTGCTCTGTCAGTGATGTACCATAGTGCAGGACAAGTCTCACTCTGCCCCATCCTGGGGTCAAGACCACATGCTCATCAGCCAGCCTCACATGAATGGGTTCACACAATTTTGTGTAGTGGGAAAAGCGTGATATTTCTGGCTCCATATGAGCAGTCGACGCAGAGTCTACATGGAATAATTCACCCGGCAGATTAAGAGTTGATGATATGCTGGCGGAGTGGTCTTTTAAGGTAAGGATGAATGGAGTTGGTGTGACAGGGTCATCAACTTGGTCTGCCAAGGGAGATTCTGTGTTAGCAGCAATGATGGTAGGAGATGAATGATGTGGTGCTGACTTCGAAGTCTTTTCGTCCTTGGAGAGTCGTCTGCAACATTGTGCCCAGACATGCCCAGCTTTCTGGCAGTGACCACACTTAGGACGCCATCCTATAATCCAGCCATCTCCTTTCGTCTTGTCAAAGCCCTTCGGAGGGACACAGTCACTAGTCTTAGGAGGTGTGTTGCCACCTCGGTGGCCAGAGAGCATAGCTACATGCTCTGGTGCACCGTTGGCCCCAGAATGATGCAGCTCCTGGGTCTTCAACTTGTTTACGATGTCATTGAAGTCTAGTGAGGTGTCACTATTGACAAGAGTTTGGCGGAGAGGGTCATAGTAATCAGGGAGAGCTCTGAGTAGGGTGTGCACGAAGATAGCATCTGGGACTTTGTATTCCTCCTTCAGAGTGGCAGTAGATGTCATAGAGATGGTAGGGAGGACTGATGTCAATGCGACTGAAAGAGCTGCAAGGTCCTACTTCAGTATGATGAGCGTCTGCAATGTTTCAGCAATTGAAGCACTGTCATGTGCCTTCGGGAGTGTGAACAAACGATCAAGATACTGATTGAATCGAATGGCCTTTTGAGGAAGGTACTTCTTCTCTGGGGCGGTCCAAGCAATATGCGGATCATCTATATCACACAGATACACAAAGTCCTGTGCATCGATAGCTGTAGAAAGGGCACTGAGAGCCAAGAGTTGTCGCCATTTGTAGAGCTTCACTCATTCATCATGTTTCTCCTTGCGGATGATGTTTTGGTCAGGGTCTGTAAGCAGGGCCAGTGGTGATGGTTCTTTCTCATCTCTGCTAATGTACGACCACAGCCCGATACCACCAGCCCACATCTTAAAACCAGTTGCCCATTGGGAATAATTAGAACCGTCGAGGGTGAGCTTCTCATGCAGATACTTCTCCATTTTCCGGAGAGAGTCGGAGGAAGACATGGTTGTCAGTGAGAGTTTGAGATGGAGAGAACGAGGTGTTCAAGAAGGGAATGCTGTTATCCTTTTAGGCAGGGCTCATAACCTGTTGAAAGGCAAGTCTATTGTAATGCGAGTCTCAGTCAATGGTCAAACAGACTTATTCCTATGTACGAACCTATCGTAACGTGAGTCTAGAAATGCGCTACTGAATATCATGTACTGTAGGAATAGGAACAATGTACACACCTCAGTCAATGGTCAAACAGACTGAGGTGCAACAGCAGCGTTCAGCTGTCTTATATATATATAGAGCCCCTTCAGTGACAAATTCCGTATTATACGGGCCACCCGACCTCCATAATATCCCGTATGAGACGGGCCAGCTGATCATGGGCCCATGTTGTGTATATTCTTGATGATGACGGATGGGCCGGGACACATATTATTTCCGATGGAGACGGGTGGGCCCATGTATGCCAATGATATATATATCCTTAATGTTGACGGATGGGCTGGGGGAATATGATCATTCATGGAGATGGGTGGGCCCATCTGGGTAATATGTAGAGTAGGATATTATAGACAGCTGGGCTGAAGAGAGATGTAAGGCAAATATTGTTATATAGATGGGCGGGCCGACGTGGGTGTATTACATATATGGGTGGGCCGAGGTAGGGAAATATTACATAGACGGGTGGGCTGACGTAGGGTGTATTACATATACAGGTGGGCCGATGTGGAATGTATTACATATATGGGTGGGCCAACGAAAGGGATATCAGATAGACGGGTGGGCCGAGGGTGCAATAAAATATTTATTACATAGACAGGTGGGCCGAGGTGGGGTATAATTATATAGACGGGTGGGCCGATGTAGGATGTATTATATAGATGGGTGGGCCAACATAGGATGTATTACATAGATGGGTTGGCTGACATGGGGGATAATACATAGATGGGTGGGCCGACGGGGGTGTATTACATATATGGGTGAGCCTAGATATGTTCCATCAAGACATACAGCTGATGTAGCCACCAGCGAATCAAACACATAGGATACATGTACACTATGAGTGCATATACCTACCATCAACCACCAAATCTAAACCCCTAAGCACAAAAACATGAATCGATCATGTGTGACATTGACCAATAATCCAGGACTGAAGTGGAAAAACCCCACACCTGAACCCTGGTGTGCAACAAATCCTATTTCTAAGCATGGACACCAGAAGCACAACACTCACAAAAATATATATGTCAAATTTTCAGTGCCAAACCCCAAACCGAGATGTACCAACCCCCGAACCCCGAAACCCGAGACTGCCGGGTCTCAGGTATCGGGTGTCCGGAACTCGGAACTTGGGAGAATTTGGGGAGATCAATACAATTTAATTTACAATTGAGTTGATTGACAACACATTGACTTACCCATGTTTGCAATATATTTTTGTTTAGACATACCGAGTTCCGAGTTCCGGACACCCGAACCCCGAAACCCGAGACTGCTGGGTTTCGGGTGTCAGGTGTCCGGAACTCAGAACTTGGGAAAGTTTGGGGAGATCAATACAATTTGATTCACAATCAAGTTGATTGACAAACACATTGACTTAACTATGTTTGCAATATATTTTTGTTTAGACATACCGAGTTCCGAGTTCCGGACCCCCGGACCCCGAAACCCGAGACTGCCGGGTCTCGGGTATCGGGTGTCTGGAACTCGGTATGTCTAAACAAAAATATATTGCAAACATAGTTAAGTCAATGTGTTTGTCAATCAACTTGATTGTGAATCAAATTGTATTGATCTCCCCAAACTTTCCCAAGTTCCGAGTTCCGGACACCCGACACCCAAAACCTGGCAGTCTCGGGTCTCAGGTATCAGGTGTCCGGAACTCGGAACTCGGTATGTCTAAACAAAAATATATTGCAAACATGATTAAGTCAATGTGTTGTCAATTAACTCGATTGTAAATTAAATTGTATTGATCTCCCCAAATTTTCCCCGAGTTCTGAGTTCCGGACACCCAATACCCGAGACTGCCGGGTTTCGGGTGTCGGGGTTCGGGGGTTGGTACATCTCGGTTATCGGGTGTCTGGAACTCGGAACTTGGGAAAATTTGGGGAGATCAATAAAATTTGATGTACAATTGAGTTGATTGACAAACACATTGACTTACCCATGTTTGAAATATATTTTTGTTTACACATACCGAGTTCTGAGTTCTGGACCCCCAACCCCAAAACCCGAGACCCAGCAGTCCACAATTCTTGGGTTCAGGGGTTGGTAAAATGTGTATGAATATATGAAAGGTTGAATGAAACATTTTTGAAAGATGTCTCATATCAAATGTCAAATCCCGAGTTTCGAATTTCGGGTTTCAAGACTCCAGGTTTCGGGACTCGGCACTCCCGAAATCCGGAAGTTGAAACTCGGGATTTGACATTTGATATGAGACATCTTTCAAAAATGTTTCATTCAACCTTTCATATATTCATACACATTTTACCAACCCCCGAACCCCAGAATTGTGGACTGCCGGGTCTCGGGTTTCAGGGTTCGGAGGTCCGGAACCCGGAACTTGGAATTCAGTATGTGTAAACAAAAATATATTTCAAACATGGGTAAGTCAATGTGTTTGCCAATCAACTCAATTGTAAATCAAATTTTATTGATCTCCCCAAATCTCCCCAAGTTCCGAGTGCCGGGACCCCCGAACCCCGAGACTGCCGGGTCTCGGGGTTCGGGGGTCTGGAACTCGGAACTCGGTATGTAGAACAAAAATATATTTTAAACATGGGTAAATCAAATTTTATTGATCTCCCCAAATTTCCCAAGTTCCGAGTTCCGGGACCCCCAAACCCCGAGACCTGGCAGTCCACAATTTCAGGGTTCAGGGGTTGGTAAAATGTGCATGGATATATGAAAGGTTGATTGAAACATTTCTGAAAGATGTCTCATATCAAATGTCAAGTCCCAAGTTTTGATTTCCGGGTTTCGGGACTCCAGGTTTCGGGACTCCGGACTTCGGGACTCAGCACTCTTGAAACCCGGAAATCGAAACTTGGGACTTGACATTTGATATGAGACATCTTTTAAAATGTTTAAACCAACCCTTCATATATCCATACACATTTTACCAACCCCCGAACTCCGAAATTGTGGACTGCCGGGTTTCGGGGGTCCGGGGGTCCCGGAACTCGGAACTCGGAATTTGGTATGTAAGACAACAAAAATATCTTTCAGGGTTCAGGGGTTAGTGAAATGTTTATAGATATACGTAGATTAATTCAAACATGTCTGAAAAATTTCGTTCATCTCAAATGTCAAATCCTGAGTTCCTGACTTCGGGACTCGGCACCCGGCACCCGGCAGTCAGGGTTGGGGGTTCGGCACTGAAAATTTGACATTCGGGTGTTCAGGTTTTGGGTGATATCTAAATCAACAATGTCGAGTTCTGCCAAAGCGTGAAACTTGAAACCCAGTGTGCAACATGTTGATTTTTCATTTATATCACACAAATCATCGAGTTCCGAGTGCCGAGGGCTGAGACCCAAAGCCTGAGACCCGAAAATATGTACACAACATGTCCATTTTTCACTCACTGCACAAATCACCGAGTTTCGAGTGCCAAAGCGTGAAACTTGAAACCCGGTGTGCAACATGTCCATTTTTCATGTACATTACACAATTCATTGAGTTCCGAGTGCCGAGGGCCGAAACCCGAACCCCAAGACCTGAAAATATGTATGCAACATTTCCATTTTTCACTTGTTGCACAAATCACCGAGTTTCAAGTGCTGAAACCCGAAACTCGAAACCCGGTGTGCAACATGTTCATTGTTCATTTACATTACACAGATCATTGAGTGCCAAGGGCAGAATCCTAAAACCCGAAGCCCAAAAACATGTATGCCACATGCCCATCTACTCATTGCACAAATCACCAAGTGTCGAGTGCCGAAACCTGAAACCCGGTACTTCAAATCAGTAGTCGGGTACTTGGTACTTGGTTCTGATACTTGGTACCCGAGAATCAGTAGTCAGGTACTTGGTACTTGGTTCTAATTCTCGGTACCTGGGAATCAATAGTTGGGTACTCCAGCCAATAGTCCTGAGTCCCGAGTACTGATACTTGGTATTCGGTAGTCAGGTTTGGAACTTGGGTCTTGGTTTGGTTATCATTTGACTGAGATATTGGTAGGCAATATTGGCACTCGGAGCTCAAATACTGACTATCAACTATCAAGTGTCGGGACTTGGTAATCGGTAGTTGAGACTTGGTGCTTAAATGGATATTGCATATATACATAAAAATACAAAATATGTTCCTATGTGTTCATTTCTAGGTGAACGAACTTTGGAATTATATCTCAATCATCTATTCAACAATAGAAACAATGTATCAGGAGCTCAGGACCATAGGGTAATCCTTTATTGTATAGTGTACCTCCCCCTCTTCTGGTGGTTCACCCGCTGGGGGTTTTTCCCTGTAAAGCTGGACCTCAAGGACTGTAGGGAGTCTATTCCTGAGCATATTCGGAGTAGATATATCATATAACCAGCCCAGGACACACAGGATCCTTCTCCAGGAACAAAGCATAGACAATTGCACTTGTGACATTTTTTCACAATTTTCAGTATCTTGCCCTTGCATCCATGATCCAACCTTTTAATATATAATGAGCATAGCTTATATTCTTGCTTCTTATGACCAAGATCAGCTCACAATAGGCTGGAGTTTGTGAGCTAGTGTGCATACTTGCCATTTTGCCTGATAAGGGGCCCATGCCTTCAAAACATTGAATCTTCATAATCAGAAACCTGGGGTACATTTCAAATATCTTAAGTATCATAGACATAAATTTACAGACAAATCAACCAAGAATTGAGTACTGAGGAAGTGAAATGGGTAAGAAATTGAGTGTGGGAAACTTCAAAGACCCAAAGCATCGAAAATGGTTAGTTGAGCAGTGGTAGGACTTTAATGCTGGGTCAACTCATATTTTCACTATATCCCTTCTACCCACCCCCTACCCTCAGGGCAGTAGGCAGTATGGGTTCCTTGGGTAGTTTACAATCTATCCTACATATTTATAATGATATTTTTGGCCTGAATCATATATAAATGTGACTTTGTATAAAAGATGTCTACTGTCACTCTCCACACATCATTTTGCCTATCATTACATCAATCCTTCATGAATATTTCTAAGCTTTTAAGCTATTATAATGGATGTATATGGGTGTTATTCCAGGTCTCTGATCACATCACAGGCTTGTCATGTTGGATATCTCGACATAATGTGCAAGTCTCGCTATTAATATTCATTCTTTATCTTTAGACTCACTTACTGCACACATGTATTTCATTTGTCATTATTGATGTTTTGGATTTCTTTAGCTTATATCTTGGTCACATGGTAACCAATGGACGAGAAAAGACTACAAATAAACTCACCTAGACTCGGACTACAACCTTGATTAAGCTGACTACTGATTCCCAGATACCGAGTATCAAAACCAAATACTGAGTACCAATTACCATGTACCAAGTACTGCGTAATGAGTAACAAGATAACCAATTGACAAGAAAAGACTACCACTACACTCACCTGGACTTGGACTACAACCTTTGGTAAGGAAGTTAAGCATAATAACAACTTTCATTTTTTCATTATTGCTGATGTTTTGCTGAATGACAAGGAAAGACTACCAAATCACTCACCTTGACATGGACTACAACTGTCATTTTTCATTATCATTTGCCTATATTGACTACCGAGTCTCGAGTACCAACCACTGACCACCAATCACCGAGTGCCGAGGACCGAGTACCAAGTCCCGAGTCCCGAGTCCCGAGTCCCGAGTCCCGAGTCCCGAGTCCCGAGTCCCGAGTCCCGAGTCCCGAGTCCCGAGTCCCGAGTCCCGAGTCCCGAGTCCCGAGTCCCGAGTCCCGAGTCTCGAGTCCCAAGTCCCGAGTACCGAGAACCGAGAACCGAGTACCGAGTACCGAGTCCCAAGTACCAACCACTGACCACCGATCACTGAGTGCCAAGTACCAAGTACCAAGTCCCAAGTCCCAAGTACCGAGTACTGACAAATACAATTCCCAGGTTATTTGAGCCCTACACCAATGGATAATACATACAAATACAATTTGTGTCCATTTGAAGTACCGGGTTTCAGGTTTTGACACTCGACACTTGGTGATTTGTGAAATGAGTGAAAAATGGACATGTTGTGTACATGATTTTGGGTTTCGGGCTTTGGGTCTCGGCCCTCAGCACTCGGAACTCGATGATTTGAGTAATGTACATGAAAAATCAACATGTTGCAAGCCAGGTTTCGAGTTTCGGGTTTCAGCACTCAAAACTCAGTGATTTGTACAGTGAGTGAAAAATGGACATGTTGTGCACATATTTTCGGGTCTTGGGGTTCGGGTTTCGGCCCTTGGAACTCGGAACTCAATGACTTGTGTAATATAATTGAACAATGGACATGTTGCACACCCGGTTTTGAGTTTCAGGTTTCAGCACTTGAAACTCGGTGATTTGTGCAACAAGTGAAAAATGGAAATGTTGCATACATATTTTCGGGTCTTGGGCTTCGGGTCTCGGCCCTTGGCACTCGGAACTTGATGATTTGTGTAATGTAAATGAAAAATCAACATGTTGCATGCCAGGTTTCAAGTTTTGGGTTTCAGCACTCAAAACTCGGTGATTTGTGCAATGAGTGAAAAATGGACATGTTGTGTACATATTTTCAGGGTTCGGGGTTCGGGTTTCGGCCCTCGGAGCTCGGAACTCAATGACTTGCGTAATATAATTGAACAATGGACATGTTGCATGCCGGGTTTCGAGTTTTGGGTTTTGGCACTTGAAACTCAGTGATTTGTGCAACAAGTAAAAAATGGACATGTTGTGCACATATTTTCGGGGTTCGGGGTTCGGGTCTCGGACCTCGGACCTCGGAACTCAATGATTTGTGTGATGTAAATGAAAAATCAACATGTTGCACACCGGGTTTCGAGTTTCGGGTTTCAGCACTCAAAACTCAGTGATTTATGCAATGAGTGAAAAATGGACATGTTGTGTACATATTTTCGGGTCTCGTGGTTCAGGTTTCGGCCCTCGGAGCTCGGAACTTAATGACTTGTGTAATATAATTGAACAATGGACATGTTGCACGCCCGGTTTTGAGTTTCAGGTTTCCGCACTTGAAACTCAGTGATTTGTGCAACAAGTGAAAAATTGAAATGTTGCATACATATTTTCGGGTCTTGGGGTTCGGGTTTCGGCACTTGGCACTCGGAATTCAATGAATTGTGTAATGTACATGAAAAATGGACATGTTGCACACTGGGTTTCAAGTTTCACGCTTTGGCACTCGAAACTTGGTGATTTGTGCAGTGAGTGAAAAATGGACATGTTGAACAATGGGTTTCAGGGTCTTGGGTTTGAAAAATAGCATAATAACAACTTTCATGTTTTCATTATCATTTGCCTATATTGACTACCGAGTCTGATAAGAGACCCCTTGGATGATTCATTGCTCAATGAAATACTACCTGATTGGAAGTGTGCTGGTTATCAGATATTCATTTGTCGACTCCCGGGTCCTGGAACTTGGAAGTCGGTACGGTTGACCCAAATTTGGGTGGTCGGAACTTGGCATCTCATAGGGCAACACAAGCTTCACACCCTGGATTCCAAATTCTGCAAGACAACCTGTGCACCATCAAAGGCCATGTCAGGAGATCACCTGCTGCTCCAGGAACTCGGGAACTTTGATTTATTACCTCCTCTGAGTATGGTTGACCCAAAGGTTGGTAATCGGAACTTGGCTTCTCATAGGGTAACACAAGCTTTGCACCCCGGATTCCAAATTTTGCAAGACAACCTGTGCACCATCAAAGGCCATGTCAGGAGATCACCTGCTGCTCCAGGAACTTGGTAACTTTGATTTTATTACCTCCTCTGATTTGGTTGATGTACAACTACCTCAGCTCCATCGTGTTTACAATTATGATACACATGGGCCCACCCATCTATATTTTATACCACCCTCGGCCCACCCATCTAATACAACATCCCATACAACACCCTTGGCCCACCGGTCTAATTAATATGTGTCTGGGCCCACCCGTATAATACAATATTGTATAATACCCTCGGCCCACCTGTCTAATTTAATATGTGTCTGGGCCCACCCGTGAATGTGATAACAAGTACCTACTCATCTATCTCATACACATCTACCTTAATACACCCATCTGCATAATATCCAACTACCTCGGCCCACCCGTCTACCTAATATTCATGTACATCGGCCCACTCATCTACTCTATATATCCCCTGCATGGGCCCACCCACCTCCATCGGGAATAATTTGCCTCTCGGCCCATCCGTCATAGTCGAGGATATTTTTATCATGGGCCCATGGTCCGCTGGCCCGTATCATATGGGATATTATGCACGTCCGTTCCCTCGTATTATACGGAAATAGGTCACTGTAATATGTGATATATATATATAGAGAGAGAGAGAGAGAGAAAGAAGGAAAATAATTGTAACTAGGTAAGTGATGTGCAATGACAGATGCAATATTAGACTGATACCGGTTCGGATGCTCTGACGGATCACTCTGATGGATCAGCTCTCAACAAATAGGTCTTTGGGTCAAGTGGTGCAAAGCTCGTGCTAGGATGATGCGGTGGAAGGAAGAAGTCGAGTTGCTGCAGGAAGAAATGCGCCATGTTCTCCAATTTCTCCAATGGCATGCACTCTGGTGGGACAATATAGCTCATTTGTGCACTCTCTTGGGGGCTAAAAAGGAAGGGGTAGTTGCCTATGCCACTCGCCAGGCTCAGATATGTCATAACCTTGGCTCTAAGTTCGAGGCTTCTTGGGCACAGCATCTTACTGTCATCACCTGTGAGGTGTCTTCTGACCCATTGGCATTGGCTCTTCCTGATCTTTGTATACCAGAGCTACAGGCTCCTCTTTGATGTATTACTACTATCTGAATTTGGAATTGTTCGGCATATTATTCTGCAAATCACAAAAAACATCTCACGCGAGAAAGACTGTCCCACTGAAACATCACATGGTATGGAGACATGTGGCACTTTTCCTCGAGTGATGTCATCACTCGAGGAAAAGTGCCACGTATCTCTACATGTCTGAAACATATGACTGGTCAACAAGTCATGGGTAATGTGATGCATTATCCTGGTGAGCCCCAGTGTCTTGTGGTTACACCTGATTAATGCATTTACTTGTGCCTTATAACTACACTTGTTAATGTACAACACATTACTTGTAATTACACTGTATAATGCATTGAATTGCCATGATGTGGTGATGACATACAGTATGGTACAGGTAGTACCTGTAAGCCTGCCATAAATTGTATGGCCATAACTGTATACAGTTATGGTGGCCAGCCCTATGTGCACTGCCTTTTGTTTTCACCCATCCACCACTTCCCTTTTCTCAGTGTCTGGTAGTTTTTTGGTTGTGCTGTGCTCCTGATTTTTTTCTCTTCCTACTACCTCACACTCGAGGTGCTTCCATTTGCCTTCATCTCTGACACAGAGGATCCAGTCATCTCCAAAAATGGTAGGTATGTTTGACTTTCTCCATGGTTGTAAGTGTATGTATATCATAAACGACAGTGTAACAGAAATGTGTGAAAAAAGAGTGTATAACACGATATCTGCATGCAGCTACAGTACACTTTATCATAATGCATGGCCTCATAATGCATAATTTTCATAACGCATCACCTTTGGGTGGGTCCCATTGTGGGATGCAGGCAATATGCATGCAAAATGCATAATCCTCTGGGCTGATTTATGCATTATGAGGAGCCTTGGTAACACATCAGGTCATGTTCGGGTCAGCATTGATCACTGTCAGCACCTATACTAATGTAGTTTAGACTATCTAAAGTGCATAGTGGTGTCAAAATTTGTCTTTGTTCTCCTCTCGCATGCCCAATAAGACCCACAAACCATGGGAGAAGCCAGCTCCCTACAAGCAGCAATGAATAAAGATGTACCCGCTATCTCAGCCAAACCTCATAATGTCATGACTCGAAAAAAGATAGTGAGGATGGCGACAAAGACGAAAACCTGACGCCAGAGTACACTTTCACGCAAGTTTTCACACTGTGCCAGCAACTTGAAGATGCTTGCCTTCAATTTGGTGAACTCAAGCTCTCATTTGATCTCTCAAAACGGCTGCAGGCATTTAGGGCTTGTGTGCGCAGAGAGGAATTTTGCGGAGCAAAGCAGACAACAATAGATTCATACTTCAGTAAATAGAAAATGATATGTTCTGTACTGCTCTCAGCTGTCACACTCTTGAGGGAGGTCACATGGCATCACAATGTGTCACATATGTCACACAACTTGGTTATGCATAAGGGGTGATAATGCACAGGCTCCTTCCCATCTGCTGGTTCAAGTGTGGAGGGGCAGAATTGGATCACGTGCTACAACAAAAATTCAAACCCAGCCCAACTTTAATTCCCCTCACACTCTCACCAGCAGCTGGAAGATAACATTTGTCAACAGCGTCAGCCACAGGCAGAACGTGAATTTTATTTGCTAAGACCGAACGTAGGGTTAGATATACTGCAATATATTTCGAGTACTTTTGTCAAATACAACACCGGTTATACTAATTAAATGCTTCCGTGCTCATACTATGCAGCATGTAGTAGAAGAAATCATCAACATCTTTGAAAGAAATAGCATCACAGCATCACAATTTATCCTCTCATTACTCACTTGCCAACAGTTCAATAATCATCATGTTGTGTGAGATTTGGTAGCACACTCACCCGACATACTAGCAGCATTTCTGCAACATCCTTCCAAGGAAGACACATTCACAAACTCCGTGTGCAAGCTCGTTCATGAACAATACATTGCCGATATACGGAAAATCTCATCTGAGCATGCAGGTTGGCATTTTGGTGCATCCAGTGCAACTACCAAGCAGCTGGAGGACTTCAGCATCGAGGAGATGGCCTGGGAGATGGAAACTAGCGCACCTGCATTGTGGAACTTACTGGGGGGATTACTTGGTGAAGATCGCAAGCTGCCACTGATTGTATGCAAGAAAGGAGATGGAGAAGCACATGACAGCGCAAGCAGTGTGCAAATGTCCGTTGATGACAGTTATTGGGATCAGGTTGACGCAATAGATCTCGAGGGGTTTATCAATGGACTTTGAGAGGAGTGACAATGATTTGAATGCCACCGTCATGGAACAGCAAAGGTAACCAGAATCCAAGTGTTTTCCCCATTCCAGTGCCCGCTGTGCATATAACATCGCTGTCGCCTTTGAGCAGAGCCTGGGCCACTTTGAGCTGCCACAGACAAGGCTTGATACCGAATTTTTCGAGAGAGTGTGACCGAATGTCAGTTATTGATGGTATCTGCTGATTGTTAGAAGCATCTTGATTAGGAGAAGGTGCGTGTGCGGCCATTTGATTGTTACTATAGCCTTAGAATATAACCGGCATTGTATTTGACAAAAGTACTTGAAATATATTGCAGTATATCTAACCCTACGTTCGGTCTTAGCAAATAAAATTCATGTTCTGCCTGTGGCTGACGCTGTTGACAAATGTTATCTTCCAGCCGCTGGTGAGAGTGTGAGGGGAATTAAAGTTGGGCTGGGTTTGAATTTTTGTTGTAGCACGTGATCCGATTCTGCCCCTCCACACTCAAACCAGCGGAAGGAGCCTGGATAATGCATAGCCTGGGAGGGGTCCCGACGTTATGCGTTATGAAAAAGTGTACTGTATATGTTTTGTGACTACAAGGAAGCTAAGCATCAGGTCACTAGAACAACTTCGGGTGAGGTGAGTCTAGTCTAACTCAATATGAGTCTAGGTTGAGTGACGTGGTGAATTCCTATATAGTTCCAACAAGCAAGAACGACAGGAGAAGTAGTAGCGAATGTATATATCAACACAAAATGGGTCACCTCACTGTGTCAACGAATCCAGTAATGAGATTATTGTTAATGATGGATCCAGATTTACCGCCACTCGTCTGCAAACCAGACCAATCCCAGTCACCTATCATCGTATGTCAGAAATGGACTGAGAGAAACTGTAACTCGTGTACCTGTGCACGATCCACTTCCACAGTTCACTGCAACCCTGTAAGTACCGCTGTTGGCCGTCAAGGAAGTGGTGCCATGGTTGAAGTTAATATCCTGGAACAACCCATGAAACCCTTGTTCACGTAAACCTGAAAGAACACATACAGAGATAGTGGCCCCGTTGCCCGGGGTCCCCATGTTGGAGGGATAGCTCTGTAGATATGTCATATGATTGACGACGGGAGAGCGTGGTACACACGTACCTGGGTGATCAAAACACCAAAATAGGTACAGTTTGTTGCAATATTGTCCTACAGAATATTCAGTCCAGGATCATCATCATCATCGTCATTGTCATCAAAACCACTCACGCTATACGTAACATTCTTCACCATACTGTTTGTCGCAGATGTATCGGTCTTGATACGGAACGAGTATGCGCTACTCGTGTCAGTACAACTCTCATTCACCCTTGTGCTGTAGTCACCTGCTAACAACGTGGTTTCCGATGATCGCGATGTCGGAGACGACGGTATTTGACGAGATGGAGCCCTAGACGAGAAATATTTCAATAATTTGGTTCGCAAAATTGATGAAGTGGTTCACAATGGAGATACCGTGACCATATTCACAGTAGTTGTCGGCAAATGTGATGTTTGTTCCCCTTTTGATAGCTAAACAATCGTCCTGCAAAAACAAATACCTTGTAGGCGAAGGGACATGGAAGCTCAATCGTCAGACGGACCTGATTGAGGACAGTGCTGAATGTCCGTAAGTTTCTGAGTCGACTGAGTAACTAGAGGATAGACAAACCAATTTTGAATAAGTATATCACTACCGCCAACATCAAAGCCGTCGGTGTTGTGTGCTTTCCGCAGGCAAGTTCAAAACTGTCCGATAGATGAACACGTCACTTACCAGCAGCGGCGCGTCCGCTTCGCGAGTTGGGATAGTTACCCTGCACTGTTTTTGATGTCAAAATGAGACACTGCTAACAACATGCAACTACACACAATTATCGATAGTGACACCAGAGATAGTGAGAGGTCCTGGATTTATGATCGAAAAGACGTGGGCGGGAGAGTTTACAACATAAACATCCTGCATAAATAGATTAGCGATCTGTCTGGAACGGCTGGGGCGATTAGAGCGCATACGTTCAAGGTGCCCGAGATTGATATTCTGGCAGACCCAAGATTAAAAAGAATGTAGTACAACAGTGACTAATCAGCTTACTGCATCATTGGGAGTGGTCTTGCGACACCATTACTGGAACCTTGACCGTCCTGTATCAATGTAACATGAAGCGAAATCCTCGCAAGCGAACCAGCATATTTACCCAGTAAAAAGGTCCTCCGCCATCCCACCTCTGGTTGTTTCCATTGACTGAGAACGTTAGGGTTTGCCACGACTTCAAATAACACACATACAAGTAACGTCATTCCCCCTGTTAAGACGGCCTTGATCAGGTTCTCCGAGCCACTTGAAGTAGTAGCGCCTGCACTCACATCACCCGGAATAGGGGACCAGCCCAGCTCAAATTTCCGAACTGAATCTCGCCCACTAAAGAGAATCAGGAATACGTAAAGCGAAGCATCAGATCACGCTCACAAACGTTGACAGTGGTACCGTCCAGCAGCTGCAATTCGAATGTTTTTCCACCAGGGACGGTGAACGCATTAATATTCACTGTCGTGCATTGGATAGCACTGCTAACATCGTCCAATGATGAGATTGTACCGATGCAGCCACTGCCGCTGGCCGCAGCGACTGCAGTAATGCCGGCCACGAGGAAACCAAGAGCTAACGAGGGAAACATGATGATGGATGTGAGCGATTAGCCTAACCTTAAATCTGGCAGAGGATACGGCTATCGGTGAAGGCAAATTGATCTTGCACGCAAGCTCTATTTGCCGGTCTTATGTGTGGGGTTCGTTGTCTAGGCGGTAGGCAGCGTAGGCTATGGAAAGCGGGAGTGGTCAGCTCGGCAAGAATGGTATTTTGTAGCCTAGTACCCCCTGCCACTCATCACTGCACGGCACAGAACAGCTTGCGAGAGTATTCATCCTCTATCGATGAGTCCGTGGTGCTGGTGTACCGCGTGCCTCTTATGGAGTTCCTAAGGAGACACAAATCTCAGAGATGGGTTTCGTCCTCTAACGAAACCAGGTCCAAGAGACCGCAAGAATATCGGAAATGTGTAGACTGCAGCAATTTGATTGTCGCTGGTCTCCAGTAGTAACTGGCCTGATGGAAGATGTGACAGACTGACAGTCAATATTATGGCCCACGTGCCGTTTGAGCAATGTGAGCGTAGATGGCCAAATATAACATTCAAAATTCAAAATTCAAAATTCTACCACCAATGGCCAACGTCACCTGAAATAGAAGGTGGCTCCCGGATCCGTTTGCAGCCTCTGGAAATTCACTGCGTTTTGGGATGAGGTGGGACTGACCAGCAGGACATTGACGGCCCATGGAGCTTACCTAAGCGAGCAGTGCCACCGGTGTGGTCCGCGAGGTGGAACGACCCCAAGGGAAGCAGACATGGTGGCGGGGACCGTCTGGAAGGTTGGAACGGCAGCACGAAATCGACTGGGGACTGTCATAGATAGATTTTGAAATGTCAAGGCACGTCGTGCGCGTCAAAATTGCAAGCAAGACGCGGTGTGGGAAGTGTTTGTTGAACTATCAGTGCCCCCATTTCGGCCCGGGCGTTAGTGACACTTAACGCCAGACCGTAAACTTTTCACGTAAGACTGTCGATGTTCTACGTAAGTGCGAGGGCATGCATGCATGAGCACGTGCATAGAACACTTGAAGGTCTATGTAGGTTGAAATGATTGCTCTTTCTTTCTCGCTACCATCGACTTGGTGCAAGCAGTTTTATCCATAATAATAATAATAATAATAATAATAATATCACAGACAACAGCGTAACAAAAATGTGTGAGAAAAAGAGCATATAACACGATTATCCGCATTATGTTGTTTGAAGCTAGGCACCAGAACAACTTCGAGTAAGGTGAGTCTAGTCTAACTCGTCTAGGTTGAGTGACGTGGTTAATTACTATATGGTTCCAACAAGTAAGTACGACAGGAGAATTAATAGCAAGTCTATGTATCAACACATGGTGGATCACCTCACTGTGTATCAACGAATCCAGTAATGAGATTATTATTGATGATAGATCCAGCTTTACCACCACTCGTCTGCAAACCAGACCAATCCCAGTCACCTATCATCGTACGTCAGAAATGGACTGACAGGAACTGTAACTCGTGTACCTGTGCACGATCCACTTCCACAGTTCACTGCAACCCTGTAAGCACCGCTGTCGGCCGTCAAGGAAGTGGTGCCGTAGTTAAAGTTGATATCCTGAGACAACCCGTGAAACCCTTGCCGACGTAAAACTGAAAGAACACATACAGAGATAGTGGCCCCGTTGCCCGGGGTACCCAGGTTGGAGGGATAGCTCTGTAGATGTGTTATATGATTGACGACGGGAGACCGTGGTAAAACACACGTACCTGGGTGATCAGAACGCCAAAATCGGTACAGTTGGTTGCAATATTGTCCTACAAAATATTCAGTCCAGGATCGTCATCGTCATCGTCATCGTCATCGTCATCAAAACCACTCACGCTATACGTAACACTCTTCACTATACTGTTTGTCGCAGATGTATCGGTCTTGATACGGAACGAGTATAAGCTACTCGTGTCAGTACAACTCTAATTCGCCCTTGTGCCTAGTCACCTGCTAACAACATGGTTTCCGATGATCGCGATGTCGGAGACGACGACATTTGAGGAGATGGAGCCCTAGACAACAAATATTTCAATAATTTGGTTCACAAAATTGATGAAGTGGCTCACAATGGAGATACCGTGACCATATTCACAGTAGTTGTCGGCAAATGTGATGTTTGTTCCCCTGCTGATAGCTAAACAATCGTCCTGCAAAAACAAATACCTTGTAGGCGAAGGGAGGTGGAAGCTCAACTGTCAAACGGACCTGGTTGAGGACAGTGCTGAATGTCCGTAAGTGTCTGAGTCGATCGAGTAACTAGAGGAAAGACGAACCAATTTTGAATTAGTATATCACTACCGCCAACATCAAAGCCGTCGGTGTTGTGTCCTTTTCGGCCGGTAAGTTCAAAAACCGCCCGCTAAATGAACGCGTCACTTACCAGCAGCAGCGTTTCCGCTACGCGAGTTGGGATAGTTACCCTGCGCTGTTCTTGACGTCAAAATGAGACACCGCTGATAACATGCAACTACCCACAATCATCGACAGTGGCGCCAGAGATAGTGAGAGGTCCTGGATTTGTGATCGAAAAGACGTGGGCGGGAGAGTTTACGACATAGACGTCCTGCATAAACAGATTAGCAATCTAACGGCTGGGGGCGATTCGAGCGCATACGTTCAAGGTGCCCGAGATCGATATTCTGGTAGACGTAAGATTTAAAAAAGAACGTAGTACAACAGTAACTAATGAGCTTACTGCATCATTGGGCGTGGTTTTGTGACACCACCATTGGAGCCTTGACCGTCCTGTATTAGTGTAACATGAAGCGAGATCCTCGCGAGTGAACCAGCGTATTTACCCAGTAAAAAGGTCCTCCGCCATCCCACCTCTGGTTGTTTCCATTGACTAAGAACGTTAAGGATTGCCACGACTTCAAATAACACACGTACAAGTAATGTCATTCCCTCTGTCAAGACGGCCTTGATCAGATTCTCCGAGCCACTTGAAGCAGTAGTGCCTGCACTCACATCACCCGGAATAGAGGACCAGCCCAGCTCAAATTTCCAAACTGAATCTCGCCCACTAAAAAAGAGTCAGGGATGAGCAAAGCGAAGTATCGGATCACGCTCACAAACGTTGACAGTGGTACCGTCCAGCAGCTGCAGTTCGAATGTTTTTCCACCAGGGACGGTGAACGTATCAATATTCACTGTCGTGCATTGGATAGCGCTGCTAACGTCATCCAAGGATGCGATTGTACCGACGCAGCCAATGCTGCTCGCTGCAGCGACTGCAGTAATGCCGGTCACGAGGAAACCAAGAGCTAACGAGGGAAACATGTTGATTAGTGTGAACGAGTAGCCTAGCCTTAAATCTGGCAGAGGATACGACCATCGGTGAAGGTAAATTGATCTTGCCCACAAACTCTATTTTCCGATCTTATGTTTATTGCTTAGGCGGTATGCAGCGTAGAGGCTATGGAAGGCGGGAGTGATCAAGCTCGGCAAAAATGACATTCATTTGCCTTGTACCCCCTGCCACTCCCAGCCATTAATCACGTTGCACGGCACCGAACAGCTTGTGAGAGTATTCATCCTCTAACGAGGTGTCTGAAATGACCGGTCTGAGGATGAGTCCGTGGTGCTGATGTACCGCGTGCCTCTTAGGGAGTTCCTAAGGCGAGGCAAGTCGCAGAAGAGGTTTCGTCCTCTAACGAAACCAGGTCTAACAAACCGCGAGAATATCGGCAATGTGTAGACTGCAGGAATTTTGATTGTCGCTGGTCTCCAGTAGCAACTGGCCTGATGGAAGATGTGACAGACTGACAGTCAATATTAGGCCCACTCATCATTTTCTGTATTTCGTCGTCATAACCGTCAATGTGTCCATTATGTCAGCTACTGAGCCCACCTTCGTCTACTCCAAGTCTGAACCTTTCTGAACGGATCGGGGACATTGAAGTATGACGCGGTGGGACTGTATGGAAGTTGGAAACGCAGCGACCCTGCAGGTGGAAGGCCTGCAGAACTTGTCTGCAGGATTACCGGAGACAACGAGGTGGAAGCAATTTAATGGCAGTGATGTAAGCTCAGGATTGCTCTCGCAATATATCTTTCCGGCTAACAATCCGTGTTACCAGCGATTTCAGGAAGAAGAGACCGGTGCTCGGATAGAGGTGTGGTAGGGTGTGTTGAGGGTTGAAGGGACAACGCATGGAAGTAGCTATGGTAGTTGCCACAATGCGACGAGCCCTTCATGGATGTACTGATCGCAACCGGCGTTAAAAGAGGGCGGGATTTTGAGCACAAGACAGCCAAGCATCAACTACTTCATGATGGTATCCAGACGATGATCGCGGGCAAGTGTAACATTGTAGCTAGGGATACTATTTCCATTCAGCCTGCGAGCTTCTGCCAAACAAGACCAATCCCAGGAGTATAAGAACGAACTTACGGTACACCGCATTTCCGAACTTCAGGCAGTATGACAAAATCGGCAATTGCATTCGCGCGAATTATGCTGTAATCTACTGTTACGACTATTTCCACCAGCGACCCAAAAGCGCGATACAGGACCGTGATGATAATGCGAAGCACGACAGAGAGCGGCGAGCAACCTGACAGCAGTGAATAATGGCAACGAAAGGAATAATGCAGCAATGACACAGGCAAGGAGGCAGACAAGTGAGTACATCTGCAGAGAAATAAGTACCATTTGAGAAAAGAAGCAGCAACACATACACCTGAAACTACGAGACTCGTGGAATCAGTGGGCGATGGCAAACAAAGTGCAATTGGGAAGGTAGTGGTGGGAGAAATCATTGGGGTCGTCTGGAATTCCCAAAGTACGTTGAAAACTTACTCAAACACAAGACTCGGTATTGCGGGAGAAATCGAGCTTTGGAGAGTAAGCTGTATGATACCAGATGACGCATGAATGCGAAGTCACCGAGTTGATGGAGTGAAGTAAAATTGTGTTGCACAAATACACATTCAAGTTGTTTCAAAACAATGAATACAACTAGCAAACATGTGCGTTGCGACTGACGTCGACGACACGACCAACGCAACGCATCGATACAAGTCCAGGTTTTACGATGCAATGCACAGCTGCATGATGATGGTGTTGACAATTGTTGAAGATTATGCAATATCATAAGATAAATTATATGTCTAATTAAAAATTATTTTGTAGTATCCTAGCCGTCGGGCGCCAAGTCACCTTTCCATATCCTCACCCATGTCATACTTCCTTCCACACCTACCCAGTGGCTGGCACGTCGATGAAGCCATCAAATCTGAAGAGGACCGTGTCGTTGTGATCCGCTTTGGCCACGACTGGGACCATCAATGCATGACGATGGATGAGACCCTCTACTCTGTCGCAGAGAAAGTGCAGAACTTTGCAGTCATCTACCTCGTAGATATCACTGAAGTTCCGGATTTCAACAAGGTGTGTATGTTTCACAGGTCTTGTTCCACCTGCGCTAACTATCGATCGTCGCACAATGATACAGATGTACGAGTTATACGATCCGTGCACCGTCATGTTCTTCTATCGGTATGGTTTGATGCCCTCATTTTATCAGACACGCAGCTGAAACACTGTACTAATCAGTAACAAGCATATCATGATTGATCTCGGAACTGGTAACAACAACAAGATGTAGGTGGCGCATCCACCCTGCACATTGATCTATCTCAAACATTGCATCGCCTGCTACTACAGAAACTGGGCAATGAACCACAAACAGGAGGTACGTTATGATTTGTTTAGTAGGTCCACATTATTGATGTATCTCATCCCAGCTGATTGATATCGTCGAAACTGTTTACCGCGGAGCCTCCAAGGGCCGTGGTCTTGTCGTATCTCCCAAAGGTTTGTATCTGAATATCATCATAATTGTACTCGGGCTTAATGTCACCTCAGATTACTCCACTCGTTACAGGTATTAGAATTATCTTTGTACCTCTTCGGTCATCTACCCTGCACTTGTGCCAAATTATGTATAACAACAAACGTGATGTATACCTGTGTGTTTCCCGCTTTTTACTGTCATTCAATGTTCATGAGTAACTTGTTGTCTCTCAACTATTGTTATCAGAGAACAACAAAGAAGAAACTCTATCCTAGCCCCTCATAACGCCACATGTGATGCACGAACTCAGGGACCAGCCTGTGGTATGGGGTGCCGTTTCTTCCATATACAGCAATGCACGTGTAGGCGCAGGGCAAGGTACAATCTGAGGGACCACATCGAGTATCGACCTTTTGCGAACGCGTGTGGATAGCTAGGAACGATACAACAATCAAGTTTCCCTAGCCACAACGAATAAACCATTCGGGATTGGGGCGTCTAACGCATCCAGTACTTATGAAGGTTTCACAAATTCAGACAAGGAGGCAAGACGAATCTATTATAGGGAGCAACCACAGAACCCTTGGTCCTCGCTGCTAACTTACCTCTACTATAACCAGACGACACACGATGAGCACGCGCCTGCTGTCCATCGTGAATCCTGGTGTGTTTACAGGGTTTTTGTGATGCCAGTCCCATCACGCACGCTTCACATACTTCACAAGAAAGAGTCGCTTGAAGGAATCGGACGTTACCTGTTCAACACCAGAACTGCTCGCTCGGACGCCCCGTCTCAATGACAATGAGCTACAGCAAATGACTGATAGCCTTGTGAGGTCACCCTTACTCCGAGTCAACTCGTACAAAATCTTCAATATGAAATGAACCCCTGACCTCAAGAAACCTAGTCGGCCCTGGTCAGACCCGTCATATGGGAGGAATACGGTCGATCCTTCTTGATTCAAGATATATCGCAGACATTCTGCAGAAATGCGGACTGGCCCGTCTGGGAAACGATGACAGCCAACGGGGTTTACAAAACCCCTCTCGATATTTTGAACACTGCCAGTATTATTATTGAAATGGAAATGCTGCATGTTCATGCTTTGCCTCGACTCTGCCTACCCATCTCCTTATCCGCCCGCTGCCTTTTTTGTATCCGTCAGCCCTTAGTCCTTTATGCGCTACCTGGTTGGTAATGTCTCCGCTGCCACAAGCAGATGCTGCCTGTCAGATTTCACGCCGGCTTCTCTCTACGTCCATCACCAATTGGCAATTTGGCATCCTTCTTGATTGTGCAGGCTGCGGCGCTGCCATTCCTATCGCAGTGTCCTGAACGGAATCTCGCGCATGCCGATGGCAAAGGTATGTGCTTACTGTGCGGTTGATTGATGGTAGATGACACGGTCTATTGATGCATCGAATATATTATAGTTACTATATGAGTGGGAAGCATCTACGTTTTGAGACATCGTGGGCTTTTAACAGGCTCCCAGCGTCCATGGAAGCTTAGGCCCTTTAAGCCATTGCCAGCAAAGAGTGAGCAGGTGCGAGAAACAGTGACGCACATAGTGACTTGCGTACTCCGTTTGGAGGTACCGATGACGGGTCCACCGTCTCTCAGATTTTTGGCCCGTCCCAAACCGACCAGAATTTCAATTCAGAGATGAGTCGTCCGTGTCAAGCTCTGCGTCTGCTTTAATTGGTCTCATTCTGCTTCGTGGCAAAAGTAACGGCCCGTAGTAGGTAGAACTCGAGGAGAAGGGGAGAGGGTAGTCAAAAAAGAAATAAACGTTAGTACGACGGCGGGAAAATGAGAAGAAGCGAAGACCTGCGAATTGCCTGCCTGCACTAAGATCTCCGCATAGATTACTTAGCATGCCAAGAGCGCCCAGAGCGCGTGCCAGTGCCACATTAAAATTGGCAAAGTATAAAGCCCGCACTGATCAAAAGTATCAACCAATTAGACTTGTATTTAGACTACAATGTATAAAGAAAATTAAACTCGATGAAACACGACCCGAATGGGCACTGGATCTGATTTTCTCGTACTCTTTTTCTGATTACAGTTTATCTACATACTGTCGTACTAGTTTCGTTCGATTCTACAACTTTCATAGAAATTTATTTCAAGTTTTCCAGGCTCCTTTTCCATGTCCATCAAGACTGGTCTGCGACGTTCTCCGCCCTTGCGAAGCTCCAAGTCAAACTCTCTTCCATCTGGTTCGCTTACTGGCATATGTACGAAGCCATTAAGTTGTCTGAAAGTGCAAGGGCATCCGATAGTTTTCCTGTTGGTACAGTCAATTTGAGCCCCACAAACGAGCACCCTGCACAAGCGTCGCGCTGAATGCTATTATAGATATTGCTGACCGCTACTCACGGATTATCTCATTTATCTCGTCACGAAGGCAGACGGGTGAAGGCTCAATCATATTTGTCCTCCTTTGCGTCTTAGAACGAGCCGCAACATCTCACATTAATACTTGTGCTGCTTCTGCAGGGGCCAAGCTAGAATTAACCTGCCGCGTGGACGCGATAAGGTTAACGGGACTAAAAAAAAGGCTGTGGTAACACAACATTGTCTGATTGCTTGCGATGGTGCTGCAATGCTTTGAAGACGTACCGCTGATGAACACACGAAGTCTCGAACTTCCATTTTACCGTGCGAACCTTAGAGTGCGCGCGTGCGCGATGAACTGCAAGCCTGAGACCACACAACTGGAAATTGTCAATAAGTATGTGAAGAGATGGCATAAGAACCGGAAAAACAACGGCTGCAGGGTAGGGTGAGGCTGAAGGCAATATATATGCAGGGATATGGCTGTTCGTCGTACCCGTATGGGAATATATAGCTCCGTCATATGGCCGCTGTATTGAACATCTCATGAAAAAAAGCCTGAATGAGGCCGAATGTACCAACATGGCTTCGCCATCCCGAAAAGTAGGATATCAGAAGCAATCAGCTGCTTATCTAGGTGTATTCATGAGTGTGTGTAACCGCGTACGAATGGAACAGTAACCACGACACACACGGATCACTCTCTGGTGTTTTACAAGATGAAATGCACTTGGATAAAACGTGTGATAGATCAAGCTTGTTGTCAGTAATTAATACGCCTCAAATGAGCCGTGTAGTCGAGGAAGGCGAATAACAACTTACCGTGTGAGACATCTTCAGAGTAGTCCGATGACGGAAATAGAATCCGGAAACCTCGATGCTACAGACGAAAAGTCACCTACAGGAGGCCCTAATTCGAGTTAGGTCTAGGAATTTACGCAGTAATAGTAAAATTTTGCATATTCACCTATAATCTCTCGACGGCGGCGTGGCTCGGTAATGAAGGTACACCCAACTTGAGCCGCAGCGAGGACACAGGAGGACACATGCACTGGCAGTAGTTATGGTCCACGTCAGATGAGAGATATAAATCATGCAGTGAATATTAGGATACGAGTCCACGTCATCTATACTGTATAATTTCAGACTTTACCAATTCATTCTTGAAGATAAAGATACCAGATGATCAAACCGCATCGGTTTTACATTCATGCAGTAAAATTTGCTGGCAAAGTTGGCGGCGCATATTCATGGGGATTGGTTGGCAGTAGGGTGGCTCGGAAATGAAGGTTAACAGCCGCCACAGCGGGGAGGACACATGCTGTGGTCCACGTCAGATGGGAGATGCAATGGAATCATTATGGATCTCCACGTCTATCAGACGGAACACCGATTGGCAAATTAGGCAATACTATCTCACGATTTTCCTTCGTTATCAGATAAGCTCGAACCATATATTCACGCAGTTACAGCTTGTCAAGCAACCCGGAGCTACTTCCCTTCCGAGTCCTCCATCATGTCCGTTGCCAAAAAGGCCTCCCATCCGTCTTCGACCTCCATGCACACAACATTTCCTACAAGAACGGTCGTCGTTCTAGGCGGTTCCTATGGAGGTGTGTTCAACACGAGTGGCGTTGAAATTATTTTCTACTGACTCTCCTCCAATTACCATCCAGGCTCAAGAGCTGCTCAAGTTCTTGCGAAGGGTATGCCGCAGGGTTGGAGAGTTGTGTTGGTAGATAGAAATTCGTGCGTCGTCCCGGTTTCTAATTCGGTAGATGTATTTTCCGTTGACCTCCGATGTCCCTCAGACATATGAATCGTGAGAGCTTTGCTATTTTCGAGCTCGGAAGAAGATTCATTTTGTGTTTTAGACGTTTACAACTTTCCTAGATATGCTGTTCTAGCCGGTCACGAACATAAAGCATGTAAGTGTGCACTCGATCCG
Organism: Suillus fuscotomentosus; assembly: GCF_016647785.1. Taxonomy (NCBI): domain Eukaryota; kingdom Fungi; phylum Basidiomycota; class Agaricomycetes; order Boletales; family Suillaceae; genus Suillus; species Suillus fuscotomentosus. The sequence goes on from NW_024539564.1 coordinate 87,333, forward strand.
CATGCTCCACTCTATACAGATATTAACCCCTCTTTTATTAGTTATTCCATACAATAACTTCCCTACTAGTTCTCTGTCAGACATTCCTTCGTGTTCATCTCATGTTCGGGTGCAAGCAACTATCATCTCTATAGACGACCATCGCATCACTCTCTCTCCGAATCTGCCAGGATCACAACAATCATACGTGGACTTGGAGTTTGACTATGCCATTTATGCTCTCGGCTCTCACTTGCCCCAGCCCATAGACCTTTGGAGTCACCAAAAAGAAGGTATAATGAAGTCGAGTTTGGAACCACCAGAAATACCAACCTACGGAGGAACGAAGTCGGAGGGTATCTCATCCCTCCAAGAACGCCAGAAACGCGTGGAGGCTGCCAGGTTCGTGTTGGTGGTAGGTGGCGGTGCGCTTGGTATTCGTAAGTGACGTCATTATACCGCGGAAGACGCGTTTGATGATTATATGTAGAGTTTGCTTCCGATATCGCTGCCCTATACCCACAAAAGCACGTCACGCTTCTGCATTCCCGTCGTCGTTTATTGCCAAAGTTTGATGACGCGATGCATGAAGAGGGTGAGTCTTGCGTGTTGTCCATTAAGTGATTTCAGCTCAGCGATGATACAGCCCTTCAAGGTTTGCAGGAGCTGAACGTTAGGGTTATTCTTGGAGAGCGACTTGATTTCGAGTCTCTCCAACGCACATCTGCTACGCAAGGATCTTCCGAACCGCGTGTAGTACGGACTCTATCTGGGCAGGAGATATCTGCTGACCTACTGGTAGGTTTTTCCAGATTAACCAGGGACAGGAAGCTAAATAAGCACGTTATCAGCTCCTATGCACTGGTCAAACACCGAACACGGGGCTCCTTCGCGACATGGACCCTCGTGCTGTATCACCAGACACTGGACTGGCACATGTTCTACGGACTATGCAACTTTGCGTCCCACCACCCTCTTTTGAGCCTCACAAGTTGCGGGCAGATGATGTCCTGCATTGTTTGAAGAAGTTAACTCTTGATACAGAAGAAGAGATAGAACAGTCAGAATTGTCGCCATCGTCGCTATCTGTCGCACGTACCGACATACCTGCGACGTCACCCCACTCATCCACGGAAACCCTGGTCGAGCCCTACCTATGCCAAAAGACTTTATACCCGAATATCTTCGTCGTGGGCGATGCAGCAGATGCGTTCGATGCGATCAAAGCTGGGCATACATCATATTATCAAGCGGAGGTTGCCGCTCGGAATATCCTGCGCCTCATCCCTCGAGATGAGAAAGTTGGGATTGCGGCCGGGGACGACCTAGGTTCGGAGCTCGAGGAGTATGCGCCTGGGCCTCCGGCCATTAAAGTGACTCTTGGTATGACGAAGTCGGTATATGAGGTGAACGGGGTTGTGGGCACGAAAACTGATGGTGTGGAAGATTTGGGTGTTGCTGTTATGTGGGCGGCGCGTGGAATGCGCAATGTGACTGAGGAGGAAATGTTTGAATAACTTGATGTTTCGGTTTGTGGGCGGGAAAGCGCTTCGCGCATTCGTCCCATTCCGTATAGTACTTGTTCGTACCGACTGCATACAGTACTATCTTCGAAATATGTTTGCTATTGTTTTTCGATGAGTGGCAGTGGCAAGTTGAAAACAGCAGTTAGATACGAAGGCTCTTAGATTACCTGCCTCAGGTAGTAGTGCCACGGCTCGGCTACGGCCCGCTCTAGTTACTTTGCGGAGCCTGTAATAAAGAGGAGCGTGGGAATTACGTTGAGGTCGAGACCAGAAATGGCTGTGTTGTAGCGACAAAGTTCATTGTGGCTATTGTAATGCGTTGGTGACAGCCTGATACATCAAAGGTATTGCACTTGCACTGATTTTAGAACACAGGTCCGCTACAGTTGCCCTGTTTGATATATTACTATGACACGAACTTGTGGCGCATAATCACATCAGCACAGTCATGTAGGCCCGTATGTAACTTTACATACTGTTACCGACCGACTGAAATAACGTGAATTGAATAATGCGCAGGGATAATTTCAGCATAGTGCTTACGGCCGATGAAGAATGAAATGATGCGAGCCAGACGCTGGCACAGATGGCAACAGGGGAGCACATACAAACGAACTTTAAAATTTTCAAAAAGGCACTGCGGCACAATAGAACTTTGATAATTGGGGCGTTCTTGATAGACGCTGGTCAAAACTAATATTAGAATGCGCGGACGAGACGCTGGCCGTAATTTCGAAAGATGCGGGATGATCGGTTGTTCATACATAGTAGTTATTCCACTCAGACTGCACCGTACAGGTATCGGGTAAGGCCCGTCCTACTAGTAGAATGAGTCAGGTCCCCGCCTAGGCTTGGTCTATGATAGCCGCTACTACCGCGGTTTTCAATGTTCAAATTTCAAACCTCCTCCAATACTTATGTCAGTCTCTCCTAATAGTCAGACTATATAGAAGTAAGACAGTCGTTCCTGGCTGATTCCAACATGGTCAAGAACAACATAGACTGCGATGTCACGTATAACTGACCAGGCCATCTGAAAAGTCATTCAGCACAAATCTCATGCTAGGGGCAGTGAACTGACTGCGGTGACAAGGCACATCATACAGGCAACTCAAACGCTCGGCACCTGGGGTAGACCTTTCATCTGAAATAGATGATATCGTTCAGATGACTTTGGGAAAACAAATTCAATCCAATGCGCGCGCGGAAATTAAGATCGTATCACGATCCTGATGGCTGGTTTCCAGCGACTGAACGTGCGCGTGAATTGATTGCACTGACTGAGCCCCAACCCAGTGCAGCATCCTGCATCACTTGGCCACATTTCAACTAGTGCATTTATCTGCACTGCTACCCATAATGGGCATCCACAATATGAAAATCCACAATATATAAACTCGGACCTTCAACAGGAGTCAGACTCGTGTTCGAACGATATATTTCCCTCACCTGTACAAGACCTGTCAAGTAGTAACTTATAACTGTATCTTTTCCGAGTCCTGCATCATGTCCATTGCTACAAAGGCGTCTCATCTGTCTGCGACAGAATTTCCTACAAAGACGGTCGTCGTCCTTGGCGGTTCCTACGGAGGTGTGTTTTCAACACGAGCGGTGTTGAAATTGGTTTTCATTGACCCTCGTCCAATCACCGTCTAGGTTCAAGAGCTGCGCACCTTCTTGCAGAGGGCATACCGCAGGGTTGGAGAGTTGTTTTGGTTGATAGAAATTCGTACGTTGTCCTGGTTTCTGATTCAACGGATGTTCCGTTAACCTCTGATGTCTACAGGCATAGGAATCGTGAGAACCTTGCTACTTTCGAGCTCGGAATGAATATTCATTTTGCATTTCAGATTTTTACAACTTTTCTAGATATGCTGTTCTTGCTGGTCACGAACACAAAGCGTGTAAGTGTGCACTTGATCCACATGCATGACTCTGGACAGATACTAACGTCGTTGCCATCAGTTATCCCGTACAATATTAATAACATCACTTCTAGTTCCCTGTCAGATCTTCCTTCATGTACATCTCACGTTCGGGTGCAAGCAACTATCACCTCCATAGGCGACCATCGCATCACCCTCTCTCCGAATCTGCCAGGATCACAAGAATCAGATTTGGACTTGGAGTATGACTATGCCGTTTATGCTCTCGGCTCCCACTTGCCCCAGCCTATAGACCTTTGGAATCACCAAAAAGGTGTAAAGTCGAGTTTGCAACCATCAGCAATATCAACGTACGGAGGAACGAAGTCGGAGGGTGTCTCATCCCTGCAAGAACGACAGAAACGTGTCGAGGCTGCCAGATCTGTGTTGGTCGTAGGTGGCGGTGCGCTTGGCATTCGTAAGTGACGTCATTACATCACGGAAGACACGTTTCATAGTTATATATAGAGTTTGCATCCGACATCGCTGCTATATACCCACAAAAGCGCGTCACGCTTCTGCATTCCCGTCGTCGTTTATTGCCAAAGTTCGATGAAGCGGTGCATGAAGAGGGTGAGTCTTGCATGTCGTCTATTAAGTGATTTCAACTCAGCGATGATACAGCCCTTCAAGGTTTGCAGGAGCTTAACGTTCGGGTTATTCTTGGAGAGCGACTTGATTTTGAGTCTCTCCAACACAAATCCGCTACGCCAGCGTCTCCAGAACTACGTGTAGTACGGACTCTATCAGGGCAGGAAATATCTGCCGACCTACTGGTAGGTTTTTTCAGATTAACAAGGGACAACAAGCTAAATGAGAGCGTCATCAGCTCCTTTGTACAGGTCAAACACCGAACACAGGGCTCCTTCGCGACATGGACCCTCGTGCCGTATCCCCAGACACTGGACTGGCACGAGTTCTGCGGACTATGCAACTTTGCGTCCCACCACCTTCTGAGCCTCACAAGTATCAGGCAGATGATGTCCTACATTATCTGAAGAAGTTATCTCTTGATGCAGAAGAAGGGTCAGAGTCATCGTCGCCACCGTCGCCATCTAGCACCCATCCCGACATACTTTCGATGTCCTCATCCACGGAAACCCTGGTGGAGCCCTACCTATGCCAAAGACTTTGTACTCCAACATCTTTGTCGTGGGCGATGCAGCAGACGCGTTCGACGCGATCAAAGCTGGTCATACATCATATTATCAAGCGGAGGTTGCTGCCCGGAATATCCTACGCCTCATTTCTCGAAATGAGAAGGTTGGCATTACGGCTGGAGACGACCTAGATTCGGAGCTCGAGGAGTATGCACACGGGCCTCCGGCCATTAAAGTGACCCTTGGTATGACGAAGTCGGTGTATGAGTCGAACGGGGTTGTTGGCACGAAGAATGATGGTGTGGAAGATTTGGGTGTTGCTGTTATGTGGGCGGCGTGTGGGATGCGGGATGTGAGCGAGGAGGATATGTTTGCGTGATTTGGTGCTTTGATTTTCGAGCGGGAATGGTCCCATAATTATCTTTTCGTATCAGGAGAATTCTCCCATGTAAACTAGTTAGATTTCGCCGGGTGCGAAAATTAATAGTAGCTAGCTCTAGGAATGATAATCTAGTGCAAGCTAATGACAATTATTGGCAACCAATGCGGTGTCACAAAATTCTGTCGAACGAATGCGAGCTTTATGATTAGGTGCAGATAGTCTGTAGCAAGCTTCACATGTATTTTTATGATCTAATGTAAAGCATGAGAGACAAGTAGGCACCACCAATGTGACAGACACAAGCGAGGGTGAATACACTACAAAAATGTCTACTTCGATTGGCCCGCTCAGCATTCTAGAGCATTTTGAAATTGTAGTATATCCACAAGATGTCCATGTCAAGATCGTACAGATTTAGCTAATTCCATTAATGTGAGCCAAAAGCAATGGATCGAACCTCCGACACATCACGTGACTTACCGTCGGCATCCAAACAAGACAAACGACTCCACTAGGAGGGAGCATACCTTGTTTCACCCATCTTTTCCCTCGGAGTCTAAGCCTGAACGGAACTGCACGATACTGTTCTGGGTGCATCTATAGCTTGTTTCCCTATATTGTGGTCTGTCCCACCATGGCAACATGCATCGATGCATATTGATGTAATGGACTCGGAACAGGTCCGAGTGAACGAGGGACACTCAATCGATCCTCGGACGACAAAGTCGGCGGGGATGGTGTGGAAGAAGACCTCATGGATACTTTCCATCAGCCGCTCGACACAGGTCATTCTAGGAACGAATGCACATGCATAGCAAGGATATTTGCGACTTGATCTGTGACGGCCTTGAGAGTATCAAATTCAATTCAATGATTGTAGCTATGAATGCTTACCATTTTCGAACGAAGCGGTTCATCATTTCTTCGGCTTGCAGGCAGCTGTCTCAGTCAGAAACGACGGGAAAGTCCGTCTCGAACACGGAGCCGAGTGACATGGGAAAATGACACTGCAAGTGCCAAGTGCTATGTCTTATCGTGTCCGTAGTACGTACCAGATTCCATTCGCTCTTTGCATGATGATAGCTTGATCCCACTAGAATGTACCTCATATTGTCCTATTCATCATTGTTGTTGTCATACTATAGTTAATACAGTCTTCGACAGGGCTATTTTGGAGGAACAAGAACTCGGAAAATAAACGAGTGGATACTGGCGGTACGTCATGTGATGTGTAGGAGAAGTATTCGTGCGTCTGCGTCAACGTTCAACCACAAGTGCAATCCCAGCCCTACAACACCCTACAGCCAACTGTCACCTCTCCTGCATCCATTTATGACTCACACACAACTCCCACATCCGCGCTGCATTTGCATCGTGTTTGGCATGTCAAATACTTGCAACCTCGTGCTAACCAGCCGCGTTCAGTGTCTCGCATTTCCCGATGACAATGAGAAGATAACATTTTGAGATCTTACATGAGTCGCGTACAGGTGTTTTCTTTTCTTTTATGATAAAGCAATCTCACTGATTTGTGTTCATTATTTGCACATGCGAACCTTTGTTCGCACTCGCGCCTGTCACCTACTTGTGTATGCTGGAATCTCAGTGAGTGTTCTTTCACGATCTACATTCCATATTTTTAAAATGTCTAATTTAATGACATTTATAGGTATCATCCACGGGTAAAGCCCCGCATGGGCACAGGTGAGGGTACGGGCGCGCCGTGCCAAGCGAAAACCCGTACCCTTGGGTTTACCCATGCAGTTCTCTAAAACTGGGTAAGACAGCGTGGCTGGTTGACTTAAAAATTATCATTCCTCCACGACGTAGAGTAACCTCCACTAGGTTTGCAGACATTATTGTGTGACATGGTGTCATACTAGTCTGTTCACCAGTCCATTTATATGCGAGTTCCAACTTCACAATATATAAGCTTGGGCCCCCGAAACAGATCCTCACTCGATCTATTTTCTAGGGCCTGTCAAGTAGTAATTTTAAACTGCTTCTCTACATTCAATTCAGAGACCTTCTACTCGTGTTAATTCACAACTGAATTCTCAAACAGAGAGATTATCTACTCGTGAGTGGGCACTGAGTACTAAGTGGGCGCTCGTCAGGCGATCAATTTTGTCTGGAGACAAGAATTAACTAATGTTTTATCGTCAGGGGGTACTTTAAAGTGGGAACAACACACGCAAATAGAAGCGCACAATCCCGGCACTCTGACATACCGACGCAGCAAATCGTTCCTTGGCAAAAGCATACATGGCATTGTTCAACGTTCAACCCTACACAGAACTTTGATCGACTCGGCAATGAACTACATATACGTATCGCCGCAAGTCCCTGACTTCCATTGGTTCGCAATGATGCTTTTGTCTCGACATACGCAATATCATATATCATCAAGTCAAATTATTATTGGACCACATCGTTTATAAACATTTGCACTAATGGACTATTCCAGCTTCGACACCGTCCTTCCAGCATTCAACGTTTTCAACTCCAGAATATAGCTTGCTCACAGACCTGGCATTTGGTAGTGGATAATAGCACCCTGCGACGTCATGCATGTTACTGTTGACCGGTCCATCTATTTTATCGCCCGTCTCAGGCTGGATACATGCTTGGCTTCATGCACCTGTACTTTGAATTTCTTCCCATTCAACTGAAAAGTTCACAGATCTGTGATTTCACTACCGGGCCCGTGTGCTTGCAAATCGGTGTTTCTTCGACAATGCAAAGCATTCCCATGTGAAAGTGGTTGGCAGTTCGACGTTGATTTTTGCGATGTATATGGCTTTGAATACCAATCTCATCTGTTGACAGGTTCACTAGCACGTATGGCCCGCCGTAGGACCTTGGGCATACCAGAAAATAGCACGTCTGTCACGAAACACGATCGGAGTCTCGTTGGTGCCATCAAGAGAGAGTTCCACGAGATAGTCTTCGAGGCTAACATTCGATAAAGCGATCCAACCTAGCAGTGCGTTCCATCTTTGTATGACCTCTCAATATTAATATTCATCATCATCAACAAAGACCGCTCGTTTCGATGGCCCCTCGAATTCAAGCTTAGTGGACTACGAGCAAGACTAGACACGGTGAATGATCTTTAGATAAATTCAAACATCCGCATTGCTCAGCGGTATGAACATCTCTCCAAAAAAAATTGTACTGATTGGCTCTGAACTAGGTATCATACCATCATGATGCCAAAGCGAAGGCAGAAAAATGACTCACTGTCGCGACGTGCCACTCGGGCTGCCGGCTCAATCTTCAAGCGGGTAGATGCATACATCATGGGTTCCACCGAACTAAGGCGCGCAGGTGAGTCGTATGGTTGATTCCTGGCTGCATAGCGACCTGCTCATACTCACATATTTTCCACATATCATTGGAAGGCAGCACTCATAAAATTTGCAACTTTGACCCTCGCTGAGACATGCACTGACAGACACAGATGCTGTCAAAGCAGTAACAATGGTGATGAAGGATAGACGCATTTTCTGTGCGAGGGGGTTCTCGAATGTTATCTGACAATGAGGAAACACTGTAGGACGATAATCAGCTTTTATACCATGCATATGCTTGTTGGCACGGTTCTGATCGATTTGGCAGAATCGGTATTGCTGTGAGACGAACGTGCAGGAGCGTATTTAATTGATTACTACCGTTGTGGAATAACCTGCTGGCAACATCGACAACCCCCCAGTCACCGCTTCATCATTTGAACCCGCAATGGCCCTGCCAGCACAGCAACACAGCTGAAAAGTTGCTCGTCCACACTTCCGGTTTGTGCTCGGTCGATGTATCATGCCATTCTTCTCGGTCGTTGCTTCCTTATATGTAGTACCTACAATCGGCTTATACCATTAGTAGGCTTATGACCTTGCAATTGCTGGCAGGTCTGCTGGAAGAAACGAAATCACGGTCCCAGGCCTACATCAGCCTTCCCGAAAGGGAATAGGCGCGTGCACATCACGTGAATCCCTGTTGGCATCCAAACAGGCAAAACGACGCCACCAAGGAGGAGCACAAAACGTGCACTCTGTTCCGCCCACCTTCCTTCCTCGAAGTTTAACGGAACTGCACGATACTGTTATGGGTGCATTCATCGCTCGTTCCCCTCGATTAGTGTCTGCCCCACCATGGCAACACGCATCGATGCATATTGATGTACTGGAACAGGTACGAGTCAACAAGGGAAACTTGATCAATCTTCGGACGACGAAGTCGGCGGGGATGGTGTGGAAGAAGACTTGGTGGACACTTTCAGTCAGCCGCTCGACACAGGACGTTTCAGGAACGAATGCTCACACATCAAGGACATCTGTGACATCTGCGACAGCCTTGAGTATCAAATTCAATTCAATGATTGTAGTTATGAATGCTTATCATTCTCGAACGAAGCGGTTCATCATTTCTTCGGCTTGCAGACAGCTGTCTCGGTCAGGAACGACGGGAAAGTCCGTCTCGAACACGGAGCCGAACAACATGGGAAAATGACACTGCAAGCGCTATGTCTTGTCGCGTCCGTACCAGATCACACTCACTCTCTGCATGATGACATCTTAATCCTTTTGAAATTTACAATATATTGCATCACCATTGTTCAACAGAGACACTTTAGAGGGACGAGAATTCTGGAAATAAATGATCATTTTGTGTATACTGTGTCACGTCATGTGTAGGAGAAGTATCCGTGCGTCTGCGCCAACGCTCAACCACAAGTGCAATCCCAGCCCTACGACACCCTACAGCCAACTACCATCTCTCCTGCATCCTTTTATGACTCCCACATAGCTCGCTGCATTTGCATCGTGTTTGGCACGTCAAATACTTGCAACCTTGTGCTAACCACGCACACCAGCAGTCTTCAGTGTCTTGCACTTCTGGACGACAATGAGAAGATAACGTTTTGAGATCTTACATGGATCGCGTACAGGTGTGTTGTCCGTCTCTTTTCTTTTATGATCAAGTAATATCACTGATTTGTATCCATTTGCACATGTGAACGCTTATTCGCACTCGCGTCTGTCACCTGCTTGTGCATGTTGGAATCTCAGTGAGTTTTCTTTCACGATCTGCATCTTATATTTTTAAAATGTCTAATTTAATCACATTCGTAGGTATTATCCGCGGGTAAGGGTACGAGTGCGCCATGCCCAGCAAAAGTCCGTACCTATTGGAGCGGGTACGCGTGCGGGTATCACACGCGGTGCCCGTGGGTTTACCGTGCAATTCTCTAAACCTGGGTAAGACAGCGTGGCTGGTTGACTTAAAAATCATCATTCCTCCACGAGGTAAAGTGACCTCCGCCACCAGGTTTACGGAAATTATTTTGTATGACATGCTAGTCTGTTCACGAGTTCACTGATGTGCAAGTCCCGACTTCGCAATATATAAGCTTGGGCCTCCAAAGGCATCCTCACCCAAGTTATTTTCCTCGCGTATACAGGGCCTGTCAAGTAGTAATTTAGAGCTGCTTCCCTTCTGAGTCCTGCATCATGTCCGTTGCCACAAAAGCATCCTATCTCTCTTCGACCACATGTCCCACAAGGACGGTCGTCGTCTTGGGTGGTTCCTACGGAGGTGGGTTCAATATGAGTGGCGTTGAAATCGATCTTCCCTGACCCTCCCTCAATCACCGTCTAGGCTCAAGAGCTGCTCAAGTTCTTGCAGAGGGTCTGCCGCAGGGTTGGAGAGTTGTTTTGGTAGATAGAAACTCGTGCGTTGCCCCGGTTTCGGATCCAATGGATGTGTTCCGTTAACCTCTGATGTCCCTTAGGCATAGGAATCGTGAGAGCTAATGCTACTTTCGAACTGTGAAGAAGATTCATTCTTTATTTTAGATTTTTACAACTTTTCTAGATATGCTGTTCTTCCAGGTCACGAACATAAAGCATGTAAGTGTGCACTCGATCATCATGCTCCACTCTGGACAGACACTGACTTTGCCCCTATTAGTTATTCCATACAAGAACTTCCCTTCTTGTTCTCTGTCAGATATTTCTTCGTGTTCGTCTCATGTTCGGGTGCAAGCAACCATCATCTCCATAAACAGCCATCGCATCACCCTCTCTCCGAATCTGCCAGGATCACAACAATCACACTTGGACTTAGACTTTGACTATGCCATTTATGCTCTCGGCTCCCACTTGCCCCAGCCTATAGACCTTTGGAATCACCAAAAAGGTGTAAAGTCGAGTTTGGAACTACCAACAATATCAATGTATGGAGGAACGAAGTCGGAGGGTATCTCATCCCTCCGAGAACGCCAGAAAAGTATCGAGGCTGCCAAATCTGTGTTGATTGTAGGTGGCGGCGCGCTTGGTATTCGTAAGTGACGTCATTATACCACGAAAGACGCGTTTGATGTTTACATATATATAGAATTCGCATCCGACATCGCTGCGGTATACCCACAAAAGCAGGTCACGCTTCTGCATTCCCGCCGTCGTTTATTGCCAAAGTTTGACGACGCGATGCATGAAGAAAGTGAGTCTTGCGTGTCGTCTATTAAGTTATTTCAACTCAGCGATGATACAGCCCTTCAAGGTTTGCAGGAGCTGAACGTTCAGGTTATTCTTGGGGAACGACTCGATTTCGAGTCTCTCCAACACAAATCCGCTATGCCAGGGTCTTCAGAACCACGCGTAGTACGGACTCTATTTGGGCGTGAAATATCTGCCGACCTGCTGGCAAGTTTTTCTAGATTAACGAGGAACAGGGTGCTAAATGAGCACGCTATAGCTCCTATGCACTGGTCAAACACCGAACACGGGGCTCCTTCGCAACATGGACCCTCGTACTGTATCCCCAGACACTGGACTGGCACATGTTCTGCGGACCATGCAACTTTGCGTCCCGCCACCTTCCATCGAGCCTCTCGAATTTCAGACGGATGATATACTACAATGGTTGATGAATTTGACTTTTGATACAGAAGAAGGGATAGAACTGCCAGAATTATTGGCATCATCGCTATCTATCGCACATGCCGACATACCTTCAGGGTCACCTGTCTCATCCACGGGTACCCTGATTGAGCCCTACTCAAGCCAAAAGACTTTATACCCAAATATCTTCGTCGTAGGCGATGCAGCAGATGCGTTCGACGCGATCAAGGCTGGACATACATCATATTATCAAGCGGAGGTTGCCGCCCGGAATATCCTACGCCTCATTTCTCGAGATGAGAAAGTTAGGATTACGGATGGGGGTAACCTAGATTCGGAGCTCGAGGAGTACGCACCCGGGCCCCCGGCCATTAAAGTGACCCTTGGTATGACGAAGTCGGTGTATGAGGTGGACGGGGTTGTGGACACGAAGAATGATGGTGTGGAAGATTTGGGTGTTGCTGTTATGTGGGCGGCGTGTGGGATGCGGGATGTGAGCGAGGAGGAAATGTTTGCGTAGTTTAGTATTTTTATTTATGGGCGGAAGTGCTTTGCGCGTTCGTCCCGTTCTGTATAGTATTCTTCGTACCAACTGCGTGTAGTATTATCTTCGAAATATGTATACTATTTTCCTTCGATGCACGAGTGGCAAGTTGAAATACAGCAGCTGAGATATGAGACTAAGGTTTCGAATTTCACTGCCTGGCCCCTAGATTACCACCCTGCCATAATCCTCAGCTTGACAGGAGTCTGACCCCCACACAAGCAGATGCCTACTAGAGCAACGGTGTACGTAGCACGCGACATCAAGTCATGCCAAATAGATTGCCATGCCATGATATGACGGTCAAGTTGTCGCTCTACAACCGCGTGAGTTCTCTCACCGACGTTGTTTCAAACCAAACACCCGTCTTCCCACCTCCCCTTACTGTCATGTCATACATTCCTGTCAGGCTATAAAAGTTGTCATTTTCATCCGAGTACGCGATCTCATTGATACCATGATTAGTAGGCCACTCGCTTAGCCTTAGCGATGACAACACCTGAGCTCCATGGTGCTGCCTTGATGCTCCACTTCCAACCGGCAGGCCTGGATTTTACTTAGTTGCCAGTCTCCGTCAAATAAAGAGTCAACGGCGTTCCGATCAAGACGAATTGTCTAGTGACAGTGGGAAAGCCTCATCTAATGATCTAGTAGCCAGCTGTGCTGCTCGTGAAAAAATTGCAATAGACCTCGACAACATGAGCGAGAGTAGGACTGATATGTGGTTGACTGTGAGATGATGTGTGGGCTGGGACGGTAGGTGCACCCATTGCTTCCAGTCCCCGAGATGAAGAGGATCTGTTAGTGATGATAGCAGTGTAGACTCTTCGCACTTGTGTGACACTGCCAGACCGAGCTAGGGATGGTGCATTCTGCGACGGTGCTGGCACTGAGAACAAGTTGAGTTCGCGCACCCGACGTAGCAGCTGTCCGAGTCGTTTCGGCCTTCCACTGCTCTCCTGAAGCACGCGAGTTCGACAGGCTCCTGCTCTGGTGCTGGAATATATCATTCCTGACGTCCTCATGGTTATTCCACACCTGGTAGTCGAATGTCTGGGGTGTACTGGAGCACCATGATGGATTTGATGTCGGTTGCTCCCGAAGCTGTGCTGCGCCTTTGTTGACGTTTCTGACCAATCAAACGTCGGTGAATGGAATTTGGCCTATCGATCTTGTAACGCATGAAACCAGATCAACATTCAAGGTGTCTTAATTCTCCCTGGTCATAGCTATCTTATTTATCCTCAAAAATTGATGGCTACACGTCAGTCAAAGATTACTTTGTCGTCTTCCCTCTCCGAATTCTACGCAAAGCACGGCAACGTTCACGGGTGCAAGTTCTTCAGACGACAGCGAAAGAGCCACAAACTCCAGAGTTATCACTAAACAAGGGCAGCTTAAATTTCACGCATTTCAAGTCCACTCTCGCTGCAATTTCCTCCCAGAACTCATTCATCGAGTTTGCCTTTTCTGTCTTGAAACACAACAACAAATTCTACAGTTTTCGACGTATCACCTTCTTTCTGGTCGATGTTCACTGGGCTTGACGCGGCCATGACGCGGTATCTGAAAACCAACATCACCATGAGAGGCAATACAGGAGGCACACTACTAATTCATACGCCCCCGAGCTGTATGACAGCGGAGGATAAGCACTGCAACTCTAGGGCCTGTCCACAGATGAGCATTCAAATATTCGCCTGGAGTGATATCACACGATATTTGAACATGACCCACACCCTAGGATGTGCGATTGTGCTGCATCGCTTGACCCAGACGAACTACTACAGACAATTATTGCGTCAGTGAGGGGAGGATCCGATGGATTTTGGCCATTCGCTTTGCTAGCGAGAATTCTCGCTTCCATTATAATGTAGTAATGGTACTAACTGTTCTCTGTATTGAATTCTAGTGCCGAGGATATAGGTACTTTCAGGAAAGTCGGCAAGTCTTACTAGCAGACACTGCTTAGGCGGGCCGCCCGCCACTACAATGGCACCCGTCACAATCCCTACCACCGACTTCATCACTGCACCCAATACTGTCTACGATATCATCGCTCAGGTTATCGACCGGTATCTGTTACATGAATTTGGTTTCATAACCTCAGCGTGTTCAACCAAGATGTTCGCAACCTTACATGGACTATACTTGAGTACAAACCCAGAGGCTCAGTTATCGTTGTGAACCTGACGGAGCACGAAGATGATATGGCTTCTGTCTGGGTGTCTTCTGGCTGGCTATCTGCCCTGTTTGTAGCCCATGCTTAGCCCCCAGCAGGCGCACAAGGAGAGCAATATCACCCATATCAATAATCTGTCTGGTTCTGCAAGTTGGCTGACCAGTGAGCTCGGGGTTGCTTCTATTCCTGGTCTCTACTCGCGAGTTCATTATAAACCCCACAGATGGCGTCACCCCGCGCTCTGACGTTGAGAGAGGCAAGCTTCAAATTCGTGGATCGATAGTGTTCGTAAGCTACTACAACAATGCCGAGGCTGCGTTCTCTAGCTTTGTTGAGGGCGGCTGGTACTTATCACTCGATGATGTTGACATCATCGAAAATGGCGTCATGCGCCTTAGCGGTCGCATCAGGACACCATCATCATTCATGGCGTCTCTATGACATTCATGTGCTCGAAACCAACGTCCAGAACATTGAAAGGATCATGCACTCATTCCTCGCTGTTGCACCCTACCGCGCTCCTGGCCAGGAGTTCACCCATCGTTATCTACTCGCCAAACTCTCGACCTCGACGGAGCAGATGCCTTCAAAAGCTTTTCGCCACGCACCGAGCCTTGCGGGATATCTGTGTGAAGATGATCACCCTGCCACCTTAGTCCGTGAATCCCGTCGCTGTGAACCAGACGGAACAAACATGCGCATCTTATCAGTCTCTTCAAACAATGCCAGCTTGCAAAGCACATCGCGTGCGCTGAAGAGCTTTTCAGTAAGACACGAAGTGCTACTCTCATCGCCTCATCCGCCTAGACGGAAAAGCGCTTGCGACAATATACGTTGGCACCTTTGACCTCGCGAACAGCGGGGTGTTGGTGAGCTACAGCTTCTTCGAACTCAGCAGAACTTCTATTGACGTTCATAGGTGATGAAATTTGTCCTAGCTGTAAACTGACCTTCACTGACACATACAATTTCCAGGCTCAGGCGAGAGGCACACTTCGATCTATTCGAGATCTCCACCTTGCAAATCGTCAAGTACCCCTTTGTCTCGAACCTAGCAAACTATGTCAACGCCCTGCCTTCAAAGGATAGCCAGACTGAGGAGTATGACCGGAAAAAATATACTCATCTTTTTCGTGGACCGTGGTGTTGGAGCTTCTTCACTTCCATGGACGAGATGATTTCAGTCGTGACCAATCGAACCATGACGACGCCATCCTCTTTAAATACCGTCCACGGGCAAGATAATGAAACGGTGCCACGGGAAGACGTACTAGGGGTGGAGACGGGGACATCGTGACGGAGGCGACTTGAAGTTCCAACCATGTTTAGGCAGGCACGGTACCTTCAAATTCCTGAAGCTGGTCATCCTTACTTCATCCTCCCATCCCGTTTTGATATCAATCATGAACGCCTCGTGAGTATGTGTTCTATTACTGATGATGGATGAGTTCATGCAAGCTCTCTGCGAGGAAAGGCTGTCCATCAAGATTATTCGACATTACATAATACAAAGTTCGTCGTCATCATGTATCATGAATCATGATAACAATCGACTGGCTCCAGAACTTCAAATTTCAATGCATGTCATATTCAAATTGATACTACGTCACAGCGTTCCTTCACACCCTCTTGCGCACAACATCTGAGCGAGCACATCAACACTTGGACAATTTTGACTCGAAAGGCAGCAGGGAAAGACAGGCTCACCTAGGAACCACACTGGAAGCTATCCCCATCAGCAGTCACGACACAGCAGTTTTTGCAGGAACATGCTGTGTATGATATAATGGTGCCTCGAGGTCCACAGAAAAACCCAAAATCGTCGTCGTTGTTCCAACCTTTGATGCCCGTTGAGCACCCTACTGAATCTGTGGATTACCGTAAGTACGCGGTCTAATGTCTGCACGTAGGCCACAAGAGTGCTCACCAGTGTTGCTGCAGGGCAGGTTCATGGGTGTTATCACCAGGTCTTCAGATGCAATAGCTACGCCAGCCATCGCTGCGGCAGAAATGACAATAGTGGTGAGTGAAGTGAATTTCATGGTGGAATATCGATGGTGCTTTCTGAACCGAGGCGAATAGATTAGGTTTTATACACAATTAGTGTATGGTGCAGCCAAACACTTTCATCGCCGTACGTTCAGGAACCAAACAGATGCCAGCTCATGCTCCATGGCATAATTTTCTTCTAGCTTTAAAGTGCAGTGACACACAAATTGATGACGACCACTAATACCCGATCACATTCAGACGCACTCCGCGAGTCCTTTTGGTACGGGTATATGGTACGGCTCGGTGAACTTCAGTCAATAAGGTTGACTTTTCACAATTTTCACATTTGCAGTGATGTGGCAGACGCATCCACGGACCATATGCATCTGACACCCCATAATCAAGAAAATTGTGGGGTCATCGTCAAACGTTGCTACGAGTAGGACTTGATAGGATATGCTTGTGAAACGATCTGATCGGCTTGAGCAGTGTCTGAATGACCTTTTGATCTCGCCGACTACTTAGTATACTGCTCGTCAAGAAATAACTGGACGGAATCAACTGCAAACGAATGGGGTTACAGTCATGGATGATGTGTTACAGTGGACATCCCACACCGGAAACACACCTGGGAGTGTTCTTCTACTGTAGTTAGTTGTGCAGTAGTAAAGACGGCAAGCTGTTAGCTGCAGATCGATGATAATAGGCTTCAGTAGCCGATGTCGGAGATATTGTCGTAAATGTGTCGTGACGCATGATCATGATTGTACTGGAGACAAGTAGCATCACACTCGCATTGTGGAAACGATGACGAACGTTGAACAACATTGTTACATACCCAGCAGTCCAATATATCATTTTATTTTTTCTCATTCGCTCGTTCCCCACGGCAATATACACTCGTTCACGAAAAAATGAGGATCCCCAGACCCCAGTGTTATGGTCTTGAATGGCTTAATACTACCGCCAACCACAGTACCGTCATCGCTGACGCGTGGGTTGGTCGGGCAGTGCAGTAACTTGATCTAACCGCAGCCTTTCCAGCTACCTTCAAAACGATAGGCCAGAATCCATTTTTGTTCATTCACCGCTTTTGTTTAGTTGTGGAGCTGTGTGGCGTTCAGTGAACGTTCACACGAGAAAGAGTCGATTGGTTTGAATTGTCTTAAGGTTCGAACAGGATAACTGTCCTAACTAAATGTTATTCAAGGGGGGGGGGGGGATGAAAATCAACTACCCTACAAGTAAATACGCGATGGCTTATATACTGAAGGGTAAGAAAGTCAGGGACTAAAGGAGAATGAAACTAAATGAGTAACTAGAGAGAATGATAAAGTCTAATATTCGGTTGCTACCGTCGACGTATCGTCGACGGCTTTTGACGAGCGTTACATACGCCCTCCAGGTCCTCTAAGCGAGAGGACCTGTCTTCAGGTGATGCGAGTTCCTTAGGTTCGCGGGGAGGGTCCCAAGGAGGCGAACGCAGCTATGAGAAGCATGAGGATGAGCACATTGACTAACAATGAGCAAACAGGAAGGATTCTACCGAGAACATCTTCGGTAGTGACTCCAGGCATATGGCCAGCCTGCTCGAGGTCGAGCTGCTCAGCAGCTGCGATTATGTCCTCGACGTCACGTCCGGGGTCGACTGCAGGAGGCGTGGGGATAGGAGTAGGTGTGAGGATAACAGATGCGTTGCTGGATACCTCAGCAATCAGCTGAGCAGCCGGGGTAAGTGCAGAACGGTTGCTTGGGACGGAGCTGGCGCGCGATGCGCGGCGATGAGGAGGGGACTGTGCGCGGCGTACTCGGCGTGGTGGTTCTTCAGGTGGTGTGTGAGCACGAGGACCACGCCGGTGATCCAGCGATAGGTTACGGGTACGAGGGTAGTACCTTTCGTAGGAGCGTTGGGCGCGCTCGGCGCGCACCAGCGCGTCAAAGGCGTGGGACTCCTTCCTAGTAGCCAATTCCTTGGCCTGTGCCTCAGCACGGAAGAAGCGCGTGAACGCGCCAAGGGCGTCAGAGTCGTGCTCACGCTGTTGAGGAGGGCGGACACGCCCTCCTCTCCCTCTATGGTAACGTCCGGGACGTCCTCGACCAGGCCGAGTTGGCCTGGGAGCATCAGCATAGTTGCTGGGCTCGATCCCGTCGAGTGGCGCGTCAACGAGCATGTCGTTAGTGCGTGCTGGGAGAACGGTGGAGGACATTGGGGAGTCTGGGCGAGGAGTATGGCTTTGGGGGCCCTGCAAGCCCGTTAAATAGGCATCTTGCAGCCCGCTTAAGCGAGAGACGGATGCAAAATCGTCGACCATTCGGTCGACGATACCAAAAACAGACTGCCGGGCCGCAGAAAATTGATCTATGGTGCTGACGGGGATAGTGGTTGATGGCGTGCTAATTTTCTTTGGCAGGTGTGCGATCCCGGGGACGCCGAGAGCCTCAAGGTATTGAGACAAGGCCTCCAGACGGGAGACTTGGTGGTAAGGGAACCAGACTTTGTCTCCGGTGGAGTATTCGACCTCGAAGAGAGCGTCCGGTCCAGCTCCATGGTGGTCAGTGACCTTGGTCACTGACCATTCCTCCAGGTGTCCAATATCGGACACCTGGTCAAGCTGTCGTCCAGGGAATCGCCTATCGTCGTTTGGCACGTGGAGACGCAGTAGGTGCGCGTGAAAGGAGGGGTGGAGGCCACGTTGCTTCAACTGAGCAGGGAGGTCCAGTAGGAACGCGTTGTTCTTGTAGTCTTCCAGTATTCTGTAAGGACCAATGTATTTTGGCGCCAGCTTGCGCGCACGGCCCTTGGGCAACGATAAGTTTTCAGTAGATAGGTACACTAGATCTCCCTTAACGAAGGGAGACTCAGTACGACGACGGTTAGCGTTAGTGGTGCTCTTCACGCGAGCTGCTATAATGGAGTCATGCGCGTCCATAATCGCGTCTTTCATCTTCTGCGCGAAGACTCTTACTCCAGGGAATTCAGAGTTAGTGTTCCAAATTAGGGGAGGAGGTAGTCTACCGTAGTTTAGAACAAACGGAGGGTACTTCGTGGTTTCGGAGCATGCTGAATTAATCGCGAATTCAATTGCGGGGAGCTTGATAGCCCAGTCCCGTTGATTCGGCGAAACGACCTGCCGCAGCATTTGCGTTATGGTGCGGTTCGCACGTTCGGTGGCACCGTCAGATTGAGGGTGAAACGATGTCGACATACGTAGCTCAACACCCGTAAGTTGGTGAAAGCGCTGCCAGAAAGTGCTGGTGAATAGCGTGTCCCGGTCACTAACGATGTTGGAGGGCATACCGTGATGCTTGTACACCAGATTGAACATGACTTCGGCGATATCTTTCGCGCGGTAGGTTTGCTTCGTTGGAGCTAGATGTACCATAGACGTTAGATGGTCAATAGCTACAAGTATCATGTCAAACACGCCTTGTAGGGTTTTGGACTCAGGGAGCGGTCCAACAAAGTCAATTCCAACAGTCTGCCAAGGACGCGTTGGGACTTCGAGAGTTTCTAGCAGACCGTACGGTTGGTGATTCGACGGTTTGGACACCTGACATGTTGGACATGACTCACAGAAGGCTTGAACGTCCGCGGTTATCCCCTTCCACCATACATTTTCGCGGAGGTATAGTAAAGTTTTGGATGGGCCTAGGTGCGCCAGTATGGAGTGAGCATGAGATATAACTAATTCTCTTACTCGCCGTTGCGCAATCTTAATGTCCGGTATGCACAAGATACGTTTTCCCTTGTCTCTAAGGAAAATCCGGCCGTTACTGACTTCAAAGTTCTTATACGCGGATGGGCTGCTTAAAATCTTCGCAAAGAAGGGGTCCTCCCCGTATTTATTGGTGATCCGTTCGTGAATGTCCGTATTAGGGTCGCCAATAGCTATGACTTCCGTCAGAAGAGGAGGGGACATGGGCAATAGCGTTGGTGCAACGTTGGCGTCAACTTCGGTTTGTGGGTCCTTGTTTGTCTGGGTCCCATTGCTTATGTCAGGTGAGGTGATGTCACTTGATTCCGGTTGCTGAGTTCTGACATCATTGCTTAGGTCAGCTTGTTGTAGGTCCTTGTTTGTCACACGGTGCGCTGTGTTTTGTTTGTCTAAGTCTTTCTTGGGTGCTGTCACCTTTCCGCCCTCCAGTGATTCTGGAGGGGGTTTACTCACTCGCAGGATCACTTTCTTTATTTTGGTGACTGGTGCTTCCCTCACTTCCGTGATATCCCGGTCTACCGGGTGAGGAATTTCCAAGGTGGAGGTGTGTTGCCTCGAGTTGGCTACCAGGTACGTTAGTTCAGGTTTCGCGTCCTTTTTGCCTTGCGTAGTGGCAACTTCGCTGACACCTTTGATCGTTAGTTCAGGTTTCGCGCCCTTCCTGCCTGGTTCGATGGCGACTTCGCTGACCTGGCTGGACGGTAGTTCAGGTTTCGCGCCCTTTGTGTCTTGGGCAGTGTTGGTCTTGCTGACTACCTTGAACGTTAGTTCAGGTTTCGCGCCCTTTGTGCCTTGCGCAGTGGCAACCTTGCTAACCTCCCTGAACGTTAGTTCAGGTTTCGCGCCCTTTGTGCCTTGGGCATTGCTAACCTTTCTGACCGGTAGTTCAGGTTTCGCGCCCTTTTTGCCTTGGGGCTTGGCCATCTTCATTGGGGCCACTTCGTCCATGCCTATCTGCTTGGGCAATCGCGCTGCAATGCGAGTAGATCGTCGTTCTTCCGTCGCTCCAAGGAAGAGTGGTGTACCAGTGTAGACCGGGGCGGTGACAAAGTTCAGTAGGAGTGTGCGTGGTACGTCCTCTTCCTCGACACTCACATACTCACTAGCGGCTCTAACGGTTCCCTTAGGTTCATTGCTATACATTCTGGACAGTGCGTCTGCTAAGGTATTGTCTTTCCCTGGTAGGTACTTTATACTGAAGTCAAACTCGCTTAGGGCCTCCAGCCAGCGCGCCTGCCTTGGCGAGAGTTTGCTTTGGGTGGTAATCCACTCAAGGCCTTTGTGATCCGTGAAGATGCGGAACGGTACGCCTATCAGTAAGTGACGGAATCTCTTGAGGGATTCTACAATTGCTAATAACTCCTGTTCATGCACTGGATAGTTCTGCTGGGCGGAATTGAACTTCCCAGACCAGAATGCTACTATGTCAGCACCTGGCAGGGGTTCGCCTTGCGAGAGGACGCCGCTCGCCCCGGTGAATGACGCGTCCGTAACAAGGTTAACTAGGGAGGTGCTGTTGATAGCCTTAGGTAAGTCGAGAGCTTTCCGGCGGGTGTCACGATGGGCATTGACGCATGCGCGGACTAGATCGAATGCACGCTGATCCGTGGGAGTCCAATCCCATCGCGTCAACCGTGCAGCTACCTTAGAAAGGTGCTGCATATGCACCCGGACACCTTCACATCCGGCAGCAAGATACCCCACTGAGCCAATGAACTGCATGAGCAGTTCTTTGGAAGTGGGGGTCTTCCAGTGGAGGATTTTGTCGACCTTGTGAGGATCGAGACGGATTCCCCCGTCATCTATGACGTGGCCAAGAATCGTAAGTTCAGTCTTAAAGAATTGTAGTTTGTGTTCACTTAGGAAGAAGTGGTTGTCGCGCAGGGTGTCAATAACCGTCTTAACGTGCCGGATGTGGTCCTCTGGTGAGTCCGAATAGATTACTATATCGTCTAAATAGACGTCCATGAATATTCCTAGGTGGGGACCGAAGATATGGTTCATCAGCGATTGGTAAGTCGCTCCAGCGTTACAATCTCCTATTTGCATAACGTGACTGATCATCGTCCCATCAGGCGTCGCGAATAGCGACTTATGCACGTCAGTAGGTACGATACGGATTTGCTCGTATGCGTCCTTACCATCAAGAAGGGAGCGATACGGGTGCGATGCTACGTTGCGCAATATAGTATCTATGTCCGGGAGTGGTGACGCGAGCTTTCGCGTGTTCGTGTTGCGTTGCCTGGTGTCGAGGACGGTGCGTAAACGCAGTTCATTGTCTTTGGAGGTCTTTTTCATCATGATCATAGGTACAGCGTTAGTACCACTAAAGAACTCCCACCTGCCCGTCCGGATATAGTCGTCTCGCTTGGACCTCCAGAGTGGGCGCAGTGCCTCTGGGCATTTAGATTGACGCCAAGAATAAACTTGGTCTTCGTTGATGAGGGGTATGACGTGGTTTATCGCGCGCAGCGGAGGTAAGGGTGTCTCAATGGCTTCCTTACAAATATCCTTGGCGTACTCACGCAGTTCTTTCGAGTAGGCTTCAATTTGGTCTGAGGACAGGCTCATCCCCTTCAGCTCGAGGACCTGGGTCTGCGACCCACGTATGGGCAACGGCTCCAGGCTACGGATCTTAATTTCCGGGGGGTTGAATCCCAGCAACACTTGATGCTGGAATAAGAACGGCATCCCCAGGATGACATCATAAGATTCGAGGTTGGCTATATCGAAGGTACGTAGGCCCTTAATGTCTTGGTATGTTAACTCAACGCAGGTAGTAGCTTTCACAGCACTCCTGGATCCGGACACAGCGAGTTGCAAGGGGATAGGCTTATCCAGTAAGTCATATTTTAGTTTGAGTTGGTCTACTACAGTACTTGACACGAAGTCCGTTAGAGACCCGGAGTCCAGCAGTGCGCGACAGGGTTTACCGTTTAGCAGGACGACCACGACCAGGGATCTCGGAAGGATCCTCGTGGAGTTCTTCGGGCGCGCCGATTGACGCTGTAGGGATTGTAAGTCCGGTAAGTCAGCTTTTGTACGGGAAGTCATCCCACAGTAAAGCTCACCTCCAACGTCAGACTCGTCCCCTTCGCTGGACTCGCAACTTAGTAGTCCGGGGAGGTCGTCTTCCTCACCATCACTGCTTTCGCAGTCAGTTGTGACCCAAGAGGACTCGTTATCGCCCTCGTCGTCGTTTGCGGGTGTTTCGGGCGCGGTAGAAGTTTGGCCGAACCAGGTAGGTTTGAAGGATGTCTTCGTCTTCACAAGATACTGATAGTTATGTAGCTTCATATCGGTTAGCCACGACACTATGTCAAAGCCGGGATCCCTCAATTGTGAGTAATAGACAATGTATTCGTCATAATTGTGCCTGTCTGACAGTAAGTATGTCTCAGGGCCACCCCAAGTAGTGAGGCAGAATCGGTCCGGTCCGAACGGATCATACAACGGATCAACGAGCTCGTCCGTGGGGAACGGTACTGCCAGTTTCAGCTTGGCTATAGCTTGGTGCGTGACCAGTAAGTGATCACTAATCCCAGGTTCTACTAATGGGTTCACAGACTTAGGTATTTCTATGGCGAATCCATACAGTCCTTGCGCGTTACCTTCATCGATAGCGGCTGATCGGATGTCTGCGGGGGTTACCCCAACAGCGTTGGATCTGAGTGTGCCAATTCTGGGCGCATTGTGAGGAGGTAGGCGGTGTCTTTTGGGACAGTCTTTAGCTAAGTGGCCTGTCTGCTCACATTCAAAGCACTGATTTAGGTCTCTTAATTTGCGTATAGTGTCAGCGCTTTTGCCTGTCCGGGGGCTTCTGTGAGGCTCGCGAGGCCGTTTCTCTGATCCAGGACGTCTATCACGTTGATGGCTCCTGTGCAGAGACGGGTTCACTGAGTTCGCAGAAAGTGAATGGGTGCGGTGCCTCCTATCACGCCTACGGGAGTGATGGTCTGGCCTGACGCTGCTGCTGCCTTGAGCTGCTAGGCCTGCAGCTAGAGTTGGTGTCAACGCTAAAAGTACGCTAGGGTCTTTAGCGTTCTCAAGGAATGCTCTCTCGGTGCGTAGAGCTTTTCGCTCGATCGTGTCCATACTAACGGTGTTAGGGTCGTAACCCTTATCTACTAACGAAGCCTTGATAAATGGCTTACAGTTCATCCAGAACTGGCGTACGAGCTCCCTCTCGTCAACGTCACCTGTCGTATCGGCGATGTTTCGGAGGCGTCGTATGTAGTCCTGCACTCCTTGTTTCCCTTCCTGACGACATTCTAGGAACTTCTGACGTTGCATCATCCTGAAGTCCGTTGGGAAGGAATAATCGAACAATTGTTCAAAGAAGTCGGTAAGCGTATATTTCTTTTTAAGATCAAGGACATCGCGCTCATAGAATCGATAGGCATTTCCCCCCAGATACTTGCCAATCATGCTAATAGTTTGTTTGGTGGAGAGTCTGGCTCTGTCCCGCCATTCCCTTACTTCGCGGACCCACTTCTTAAAAGTGGACGCGTTAGCTTCCCCATTGTAAGTAAACGGGGGTTCATGCTTTAAGAAGCCTTGCTGATATTTTAGCAGGTTCAAATTGGACCTATGCTTGCGACGGGCCTTTCGTTTGAGGCGCTTGGTGTCCTCAGAGTCGCTGCTATGGTCTGATTCTGGCTCCATTTGCAGCAGCTTCACGTTGAATTCATCCGAGGATTCCTCCTCTGAGTCTGCACCGGTAATGAACTTGGGAGGTGTCCTCGATTTCCTCTTGTCTTTGCGTAGCTGCTTATCACGCGTAAGTGTCTTCAATCTTTTCTTGTCCTTGCTGGTGTGCCTCATTTCTTCGTTGGCAGATTCAGTGGATGACCGGTCGTCGTCAGAACCAGGTCCCGACGGCGAGTCTGACGAGTCAGGATCACTGGGGTCACCACCAACTATAGCGCGTTTGACCGAGCTTTTGTCTGGGAGGAGGGAAGACGCCCTCCAGAACCTGGTGTTCTCTTTGACAGGTCTATCAGTAGGTTCTCTTATGCTTGGTGAGTCATCGTTTATCACCGTTGCGTGACGTCGTTCATTCAAGTTCGCAGCATTCTCTAATGGGGGAACTGGCGCTGAAGGTGCGCTGTCTGGGGGCGGATCTGGAAGAGGCGCGCGTTGCGCCTCTCGGATCAGCTTCTGCGCCATTTCTTCCCTAGACTGTGCCTCGATAACCAGCCTCTCGAGCTCCTTGACACGGTCGAGTAAGTCGTCGACTTCCTCACACTTTTGCGCGTAATCTTCTTTGGCAGATTTTCTAAAACCTTTAAGTGCAAAGTTTTGGATCCTAATGGATCCTGCTCGGTTATCGTCATCCCATAGACGACGGAGGGATTCATCGGACTCGTTCTCCCCTGGCCGGTTGAGCTCTGCCATCTCCTCATCAAAGTCTGTCCAGTCGAGCAGGTGATCCGTCAGTGATCTGAGTTTAGGTTGGTTGCTTTCTTTACTTTTCTCAGAGCTATCTTTACTGATTTCGGGTTTACTTTCACTAGCCGTTGGACTGGGCTTTAGTACGGGGAACTCAGGTACGTCTCCTAGTTCGTCGTCGTCGGTTACCTCTGACCAATCGAAGACGGCTTGCAGGCGTGGTACATTATCACTATCGGGCGACGTGAAGGTACGTAATCGCCCAATTATAGGGCCACCAGGAGGTATCTCGCTGACTGGTGCTACAGGACCCTCGTCACTATGTGTGGTACGGATGGTGGCGGCTCCTGCGTTGACCAGCAACGGGGCTCTGCTCTGGGCGGGGCTGCTCACAGCGTCCTTCGCCTGGGTGGACTCAGTGTCCACCTCGTTCAGGTCGCGTGGACCGAACCTGGAGGGAAGCTCAGCCATTGGGCTGTCATTCCCATCGTCTCCAGAAACAGGGTTACTGTTTCGAGACCTCGCGCCGTCTTGCTCGTGGGCGCGGCCATCAACGCTCACGTTCCTCGAGGAACGTGGGGAGGCAATTTCTAGTGCACTAGTAGGCATTTCCTTTTCTTGACGATATCGTTGGGGTGGGGGAGAGTTTTTGTGTGTTAACAAGAGTCGAAGTTTTGGAGGGTGATCAAGCCTCTTAGACAACGACTATAGCGGAATAGATTTTAGATTTGAAGGCAGTTAAAAATATGTGGCGTTCAGTGAACGTTCACACGAGAAAGAGTCGATTGGTTTGAATTGTCTTAAGGTTCGAACAGGATAACTGTCCTAACTAAATGTTATTCAAGGGGGGGGGGGGGATGAAAATCAACTACCCTACAAGTAAATACGCGATGGCTTATATACTGAAGGGTAAGAAAGTCAGGGACTAAAGGAGAATGAAACTAAATGAGTAACTAGAGAGAATGATAAAGTCTAATATTCGGTTGCTACCGTCGACGTATCGTCGACGGCTTTTGACGAGCGTTACAAGCTGGCCAAACAACAGGGACTCGCATATTACGATACTTTGTCGGGTGAGATTCCCCAGAATGGTACCCGGCGGACTGTGCAATATCGACTGATTCGGCGGGCAAGGAAAGGCAAAGCAAGGGAGCAGAGCGTCGAAATTTGAAGGAGCATCAGTGAGTATCAATACTAATGTCTAACACTAGCTGTACAGTAGATGTCAAGTAACAATTATTGTACATAGCTGTATTCTGACAGTGAGACGAGAGCCGAAGAACTCTGTTACTAGTGACTTGTACTATGGCCTTGGATGACATTTGGGCAGACATAGTGACCCATTGTTGCTTCATGGCTGCTGGAATGTGACGGTGGTTTCCAACCATACTGAGAATGGTGTCCAAAGACAATGTCGAATTAGAAAGCTGCGCAGTCCAGTGCCATTCTGGGGTATCTCGCCCCGACGAAGTATCGTAATAGGCAGCCTAAGGCAGGACCCTTTTGCTTGGCCAGCTCCACAACTAAATAAAAGCGGTGAATGAATAAAAATGAATTCTGGCCTATCGATTTGAAGGTAGCTGTCAAACGAATGAGTATGCGAGTGGCGTTGATAGTTAGACATATAACGTACCAACTGGTACCAGTCTAGTTAGCATTTGGACTTTAAGCGTTTATCTTGACCAAACGAACCACGGCGTTGCGCGGGTTCGACTAATCAGAAAATCGTGACGTACACTGGATAGACACGTGTAAGCGGGCATCATATTGATGGGAGTTGATGGGGTCGATGGGACGTGCCAAGCGGTCGGGATGCTTTTGAAGATTGAATTTGAATCGCCATCTGGCCCTGGGTTGAATGGGTTCATAGTGCAGAATTTAATTAGTACTACGGTAGACTCATCTTGATGCTCTTACTAGTACACAATGCATGGCTAGTATGAATGATCTTCACGCGTGCATTTTGGGATGTCTCGTTTCTTGGTTATGTTCCGAAGCGCCCATATGTCAGCGATATTGACAAACTCGTTGCATATAGATGATATGGCATTCCTGGGCACGTTCTTCTGCAATCCTGGTGCCTGAATATGAGCAATGCATCGCCTGTGGCGTTATGAAGCGCTATGCCACAACTGTCTGGAAGCAATGGGTGTTGATGGAGATACCAGTGGAGATACAAAGCCTTGCCTTGAGTCCGAGAACTAGTCATCGGAGCATACCTACACCAACATACAATGAAAGTGGGAAACACGGGTCAACCTTTTTTTATAATACATCATTTAGCACACGCACAGGATAGAAAACCGCCACAAGCCAGGATTCTGATACTTGTAATGCGTGGAAAAATCTGAGCAAAGGACGATGAGCCCCCGTGTATCATGACTGAAAACAGACTTTGGGCGACGCGATAAGACCGTGGTTGTAAAGCGACCGCGACCGAGATAGAGTATCAGTCTCAATGAGCTGTGGTGAGGCACTAAGCAGATGTGCATCGATGAACTGTGCCTGCCTACCTACAAGACTTGCGATTCATATGGCAGTAAGCGATGCAAATTGTGCAATGTTGAGATGGATGAATGTATACTATGCAAGATGGATGTGTCACGTACATCTTGTTGTCATTACCACTAGCAATTCCTGGATTAATCATTGTTTTAGCGACGAAAGAGCTAGGCGCACGTCTGTGATGGCAACTTTGTATACAGATCGTACCGGTATAAGAAAATGAGATCATCACGCTACAATTGACGGTTAATTTAGGTGGAACAAAATTTATCTGTGGAAAAATGCATATCTTGAGGTGGAAACTCGGTCGGAATCTGCTGCAAATTTCTGCACTTTCTCTAGCGTTACAAAGTAGATGCTCCACGTATTTTGGTGGAAGTTGTGACCAACTGAGTGGTCGATACACAATCCCCTTATTGCATCGATACGACAGCTGTTGGGCAAGTGAGGAAGCCTGAAGAAAGTGGACATACTCAGGCTATTCCACTAAACTGGCTTGTAATCAATTGGTTAGTTGAAGAAGCAGGAGACGAATAATTTAACACTAGTAAGGACCCCAGTTCAACTGTAACCAACCTCGGACCATGGATCATTACCAGTATGACTCGGAGGGACGTAGCTATCTTGACGCGGTCCTGCCGCGGACGTGACGCACATCGACGCAGTGTTACGTGTCAAACTTGGTCAATCTTATTCGTAGCTTTAGTCTTTGGCATTAAAAACACCACAGCTCCAGTTGGCTTACATCAATCACGACTACGTTCCCTATTCTTCCTGTCATCGTGTGGTGGAGCGGGGCGCTCTGGCAGGACAGATCAGGTCGGGAGTGGCAGGTGTCCTGGCGCAGGAGCAGGAGTCCTGGCTCGTAGTCGGTCCTGGATAGATAGAGCCGTAGCCTCCCGCTATAGAGGTCTGGCCTTGGTTCCCTTGCAGTCCGTCTCGTTACAGTGGCTTTACATGAATTACTTATGATGAGCTTCCCTGGGATTCAATCACCATAAGCATTGACATATTATATTGACGCGGCACAAGTATCTTACCATATTACTCCTTCATTAATTCAACATCATGTTTCGAACGCTTCAGAAATATGAACTCAGGCTCTATGTCGATCCATGAATATTGAATGTCTGGACCCTCTCACCTTCATATGGTGCGACTGCGCAATGCAACACAATGACATCGTCATACAACAACCAGACCCAAGCACTTATTTTTCGTTCAAATCACCCTCTTTTTTAGCCTGTTAGAAATTGATCGAGACAGATAATGTTGAACGGTAGGAAGAAATAATTGTTTGGACTTGCGACTTACTAACTATGAGTTAGGTGGTGTACAACAAAACAGGTTGAATAAATGGACAGACATACTGAGCCAGAAGTTAGAACAGACTCGGATTGCATAGCGAAAAGATGTAATAGGTTTTCTGATACAATAGATGCATCAGGATAGCTATGCGATATGATTAGGATGCACAAACTTGAAACAACCAACATATCCAAAAATTTGATGCCTACTGGACTGAAAGTGGAGTCGGACCACCATTAGAGTCAATGGAGACCCACAGAAGTTTGCGACGTACTTACTACATGGTTCATCCTCGTTGTATGGTCTACGTACGACAAGCACCTCTCCGAGGATAAGATTCTAATGTTTCGAGCGTGGTATAGAATTTGTTGTGGTCACTGGTGCCGGGTTGATGGGTGGCGCTGAGTCATATTTTTGGGAGTCCTTGGCGCGTGGGAACCCTCTCACAGCTTACTAGAAGTAGGTAGTACTTGGAGCAAGACTATACCACACTCGTCACTTTGGCATCCTTGGACAGCAAAACGGCCTTGAGGTCTTGGACACTACGCTACCTCCCGCGGACCCGAAAGGCAACGAGGAAGGACAGGCGCACTCAGCCGGAGTTGAGCAACAATCGCTGCACGCAGATTTGAAATCAACCTCATCGTCAGTATGGCAGCCCTTGTGACTTTCAAGATACAATCCTGCCCTTAAGCCCACAAAAATACCGCTATAACCTCCTTGGACGTCAATTCGTGTACGTATTGGTACCTCTTGAAAGTTGTTAAGCGAAATAACTTGCCTATCTTTTACAGCATTATGAGTTCGAGTCGTACGACCGGCCATCTGCGAAGTACCTGCCAATGCCATACTATGCCATACCAGTAGTGAGGATGACATCTTTTCCTGTGTTTCTCCGCAGATTTAAGATGTGACTCTTATACATCACAAATCTTGCCTTTTTCGCTCTCTTTTCTCTCGCGGTCGCAACAATATTGTCCTGCGCTCACAGCACAATCCCGTTACTGGATGAGATTGGCGGTGGTATCAACGTCAACAGATTTACATTCACTGTCCCTGGACCTACTGGCAAAACGTTCAAGCTGTCGAGCATCACACCATGGCTACCTACAATCAAAAGCTATGTACCTGTGGCGTCCCAGATCAGTTTTCAGGTACCTTAGTCGGTTTTCAGCGCGCACTGCGCATCGTGGTTTCGGCGAAATTAAGGTTTCCCACTTGTCGGCATTGGAAGGGCGTAATCACTCGCTCATTGGCAACTTCTCCATCATGTCAACATGGCAGGGCGTAATCACTCACGCATTGGCAACTTCCCCATCATGTCAACATGGCGGAATGTGTCTAGCGGAACATGGTAAGTTTCCATTCCCTGGCATTAGCGAACTCATAATTAATCAAACCGATATACCCCCACTTAAAAGCCACATGCCCCAAGAAAGAGTGGAAAGTCAAGCATGCTATTCAAGATGAATCTAGTATTCTGCAGAGTATGGAAGATACTCTATGTCCTGTTAATCAACCTGCCCTACCATGCAGAGCGCTATGACGATGCGCTTCAGCTTGTCGCTCTGAAAAGGATCCCTGCGATTGACACTAGTACTGGCGATAGCGCTGCAACAGCGGTCGTAGAAAAGAAGGAACTTGACGAAGCAGTAATCGCATCGAACAGTTGTTGTCGGCGGGGGAGGGTAAGGAGTGCTGACGCCGTTATCAACTTGTCCACTCACCCGAATATATTACTTCAATGAGTCTAATCTTTTTTTCGTGCCTCGCATCACTTACCATCGCTGTTATGCAAGCGAACATGCGTGGGCACGCTGGCTGACCGCCCTCTCTCCTCTTTTCCGCCAGGCAGACGGAGGTCGGAACTCCCATAAAATAAATTTGTGCGAATCTGCAGTTCTTTCCACCACAAGGGTTTATCTATGTCGTGATATTATAATTACCCAGTAATAACAGAGATTAAGTTAGAAAAGACGGAAAACAAGATAGGGTGGTAGATATAAATGATAATATAATCTGCCTAGATGACAACACAGCACAATCACAACACGGACGATAAGGAATAAGGCGTGTATAAGGGGGCGTGGGTACAAATAAAAATTAGATGACATTGAGTTCCTCAAGATGATGGCGCAAAATGCCATCACGGACTCCGGCCAATACAGCCTGCGTTGCTTTCGTATCCTGTACAAACCGGTGTGAGCCTGGGACAAGGACATACTGCCAAAAAGGTAACGCACAATGGCAGAGGTCTCATGACAAAAGAACGTCCGAGGTCTCGGGGACAATCGTTTCTATGAAGTCCCAATCAGGGTTTATTTCATATCAAAACCTAAGACGCGACCTACGTGATAAGCTCGGAATTTCTCCTTAAAGTATTTCGTCACGTTTTCCACGTCGTTAGGCGTGCTTCCATAGCTCGGCACGTATGTTGCTACTTTGATCCCCGCTGCGAGAGTTTTTTGTAGAATGTCCATTTTGTTGAGGAATAGGATGATGTTCGCACGCGCGAGGAGGGGATTCGCGCAAACTTCTTTCCAGAGGTATATTGAGTCTTCAAGTCGGTTGACCTGTCGGTCTTCTTCGAGAACTTGGTTGAATGACAGGGGTGCAAGGAAAATAATAGCTTGAACTACAAGCGATGTTAATAACCACGCCTTCAGATGTCGTCAAAGCTTACCGTCATCAAAGTAGGGCACCCACTGGGGTCGCATACATCTACTACCACCAACATCGTAAATGTACCACTCTGAACCTGTTTACACGGGTCAGGGTGACTACGAAAGGAAAGAGTAGGGTTACACACCATTATCTTGAAGGAAGCGATGTTCCTCCACACCAAATGTTCGTAATCTAGCACGGACGATATCCTCTGTGACAGTATATCAGGGCAAGGAACAGGAAAAATTATCAGGGGTGTAACAAACCTTCCGTAGGCTCATAGTCCACCGTTGCAATTCTTGCCGTGTCAGTCAGAAAAAAACCAGGAGAGTCTTCCAGTCGAACTCCACGTCGCTTGAGTACTTCCCGAACGCTCTCGTCCTCCCATAATGAAATGATATCATTCTTGGACGCAGCAAGTACCAAAGTCGGATCATCCTTGCTTCGCCCATCATTCGTCATTGGTCGACGCTGACCGGTGAGAGGGACCCGTCGTTCCAATGTGACTCTCTCCAAAACGGTCTTCCATCCGCTACCAGCTCGCACGCAGATCTCGGGCGTTCTTGAGGGGTCGTAGTGTTCAGGGAGCAGTTGTCGCGTGAGATTTGTCTCCATTGACAACAGGGGAAGAAGTCGCATTCGTGTACGTCGGTGGTGATCTGAAAGTGATGATGATGTAGATCCGGTAGGGGACCGAGAACGTGGGCCTGACATTTCTAGTTCATCCTCGACGATTGAGAGAAGTTTTTTCACAGAGCTAATGTTTCCTAGTATGAGATACAAGAAGTAGCTTAGGAAATGAGGCTACGTACCCAATGAGATTAAGTTGTATGATGGTCTTCCATATGAGTGCTTCGCCATGGAAGTAGGTCGGACAAAATGCGAGCTGGAAATCTGTAGTGACACGTCAGATTCAAAGACTCAACTGAGATACAACTTTATACTTACTTCGTAACATTGTTGATTTCCCGGACTCGGCCTGTCCTAATGACGATGATGTCGATGTTAGCGCTGCTATCTGAAGAGAACTATCGAGATACGCATACCTAATAGTAGGACCTTGATAGCCTTCTTCTTCTTGTCGAACAACTTCTTAGACTCCAGAATACTTTCATCTATTTCCCGAGAAACTCGCTGAGCCTCTTGCTGGCGGGCAATGCGGTCTCGTCTCTCCTCGACGGACTCGTTGGGAGGTGGTTTGAATATGTTTGACCAGGCATCGTCTTGTACAGGCTTCAGGTTGACTGGAGAGAACATATCAAGAGAGGACCGAGAATGCGATTTCGTTTGAGCCATGGAAGAAGAGAATGAAGAAAGAGCGAAGCGGTGCTGTTGAGTAGTACCGGGCTGGCAAGCGCTAGCCCATTAAATCCAAAGACGATTTGGGCCCTGCCAAGATCTAATCCAGATCTTTCCTTTTCGAGAGTCCGACATCTTCTCGGAGCTGCACCAAATGGGGAAATAATGATACGCCAACTACCTAATTTATACCTGAATGAATAATCACAAATTGCTCAGTACACTACATCATGGTCAGCAAACTCGTACAACTCCGAGTCTTGATCATGCGGGCTATTCAACAGTCATAGTGCATGCTTCCAGCACCATGATTCGATCCTCCAAGGTCATACATCATCACGACACCGATCAAGTACTGTCAGAGGGATACAATGCTCTGAGACACTATTCTTACTCTGCGGCTGCCGAACGTGACAAACCCTTGGTGGTGTCTAGTAAGTTGATCCGTGCCCTTGATACAACGTTGCCCGACAATGAACATATTGGCGCTATTGTTCTACCGGTGAGTCATACCTGTGCAGTGTTGATTCAAGCCTATTACATTGAGCCGCATTAACGCTGTCAGGTTCAAATTATCTGTTTACGTGGTAAATTGATAACGTGCATTGGTTTCCTCGACACGTTCCATATATCAAGTATCGCTCGGTACATGTGACGAAGGAAGAATTCATCGGCAGCTCGTTATATGAGAACGTGCACTCTTCACACTTCATTTGACGGTCCGAGCACAGACTTAGGCATCATCATCCCAATCTGTGGAAGAACGATTGGCCAGTCGAGTCAGCGTTGTCACAAGGCTGACATAACATCACATTACCACATAGTTTGGCATGTCCACCTGACAATTGTGGTTAGTATCTCAACCCGAAGACCAGCACGCCCACATACCACTTCATGCATCCTCAAATCTCCTGCGACGCTGCACAATATATACGCTCCTACCCTATCCAACCCATATTCCGCAACCAGAAAATCAATCATATTCCTCACAGCTGATCTCATCGCTTCCCTAACATCTGAGCGGAAAAAAACATAAAGCCGCGCGTCAGTATCAATCATCTCATTTCAGTATGTTTTCATACCCGAGTCGATGCCGGTAGTGCAGTAATATTCCCCGGACGGGGTATCAGCAGTAGCCGTGCTAAAATGTGGTGTTTTGGTGTACGGCTTGTCTTTCCTTACTGAGAGCCGCACCGTGACTTTCATGGGTGTCTCGATTGCCGATCCTATCGCCATGTAGATCGAGGTCAAATTTCTGATCGGGTGTGTGTTCAAGGCCGATCTGACATACCGCATACTTCTGTTGACGTAATACAATTTAACCCCGGATCAGTTTTGTACAGGGCGCCGCCGGCTTCGGCACGCACCTCCGTCCCCCTGTGCAGCATGACCATCCTAGATATGACACGATAACAATTTTGTAAGCAAATCATCTTGTCAATATTTACAAACGAGTACTCACCCCGATGCTAAACAGTGCTCCCTCCACTTCAACTGGAAGAAACAGGGTCGAACCCACCGTAATATGCTTCGTGTCGATGTTACCTCCCGTATGATATGGCGGAACAACGGAAAATGCACCCTTCTTCTTCTGCGCGACCCCCATCTCCCCGGCAAACGGCCTCAGGGGTACCTTTATACCCTTTTTCTCATCAAACCACGCAAACCCCTCCTGCTCAAGTTTCCAGATCTTGAGCGCCGGTTCTGGGAACTCATCCGCAAGAAGTCCGAATCCCGGGAATAGCCCCGTCCATCCCCATTCGGGATTCTCGATGCGCAGAACGTCAACTTGGAGTGTGTCACCAGGCTGTGCACCATCCACAAATACGGGACCGTTCACTGGATTAAACCCTGCCAAGGTTAACTTTTCTAGAGTTACGACTGTCGAGTCTGCAGTCAGCTGTCCATTCGATGCGTCAGCGCAATCAAAGGTGATTTCATCGCCTGATTTAACATGCAGTGCAGGAGGAATGCTGTGCGAGATGTGGGTCAGCGTTTGTGCAACAAGTCGAGATAGTATTGAATACCTATTGTCCCAAGCGAGGTTAGCACACTCACGTCTCACGGAATGAATCGACATGGTGGTTACAGTTCAGCAGATAAGATGTTGAGAATTGCAAGTGCAACATCGATACAATCAAAGCACGAGTATTCACACGTACTATATATACGATACGACTCTTCGCACGTACTATACATACAACCCTTCGCCAAAGATACATGTTTAGATCCGCATGTAACAGTCAGATTCATGATAGTGGTAGTGATGGGGTATCCAAACTTGAGCTTGAGAGAGATCCCAAACTAGGAACATTGAAGGTGGCAAGCTATGGGCCAGGTCCGAACGTAATCCAGTCGATTGTGCGCGGGAATGGATGATACCTTGCAAAGCAGGTCAGGTCTGACACATGACGCATCGTCGGTCGTCCATGTGGACAGTTCCACGGCTGATCCATAGTGCTCATGTGCTGCACGATCTGCGATATAGTCCAGGTTAAAGCGATTCTTTTAAATTGTGTTACATGGCATACCGAAGTCATCCCGTTCATACTCAATGCTTTTCCTATCATGACGCTTTTGCGACACGCCCGCATGGCAAACATGGCTCGCGCCTTTGAACACCTTACCATTGTTCCCACGGGACGGTCATGCATGAGATGGATAAGCTCCTCGAGATCTGCACATGATCATTAGTGTAGACCCTTTATTGATTCACGAGATCGTGTCATACCTTTCATATCGAAAACTGTGTCCTTGCTCACTGGCTGTGCTATAAGATGCAGCCTGCCCTCGTCGTCGTGACCGCCCTGACGGGTAACTTCAAAACCATTCCGCTTCAGAACGTCGATGTTTTCTACTGCCAGAATCTCATCTGCAGCTGTCAACTCCAGAGGCTCGGGTCTTTACCGTGCCTCAGTCAGTTGTTCCATTGTGCCAGTGCACAACACCCACCTAAATAGCCTCTGAGATTCAATAATAGTTGTTTGTTGGAGCGTCTCAAAGTTATACTTCTCATCCGCTGCATGCTGATCAATCACAAACAAGTCGTCTAGCCCTTCCTCATATTTCTGCCACCGAATGACAATAAAGCCCAAGTTAAACTGACCGACCACCTGCATCTTGTTGAAGTCCGTCTTTGATATGATCCGGGAAAGAGCAGCAGAAGCCTTGGCGTCATCCTCCACGTTTTCCACGTTGGCCGTGTCCAATGCATCGCGAATTCGGGAAGCTGTACTGGAGAGCCTCGAAAGAGTGGGTGTAGCCCGCTCAAGATGCAACCATGTATGGCGGATCTTATTGAGATCACAGCGTAAGGTTACCGGCGGGAGATGATCCTTTGGAGAATGAGTAGTTGGTACGTTCACCTCGGTGTCCACTAGAGTCATACTGGTGTCACCTTCTGTGAGGTCAATGACGTCAGAAATATCTTGATCTGTTACATCAGAGTCCGGTTCCGGGGCTGGGTGTTCCTCAAGTACCAGAGGGAGGTGGCGGGCGGGTCCCGAATCCTCAACAACCATGGCATCGTCGAGTAAAACAGCAGTCTCCTCGGACCCCCTGCTAGTAAGGCCCGAGATCCGTCTCGGTCGAGTCTTCGAAGTTATGTTCACCACTTCTTCGTCTTCCATCAACTGGTCTTGCTCTTCAGCACCATCGGTCTCCTCGGATATACTCCGTCGAGCATTCATGCCTACTGTGTGAAGACGCTCTTCAGTCCGATCTCCAGAAGTCTCGGCTACCTTGCTTCCAGCCCTCGCATACTGACTCAATGTAAACCTAAAACTTGCCCTCCCATCCCGTTCGGCCAAACGCAGTCTCTTTCTGGGACCATCGTCTTGAATATCATCGCCCCCAGACCGTCCACGGTTCCACGAAGCGCCCTTGGTGCTTAAAATCGTCTGTGCCGATGGTGCTTGGCTCGCGGACCGTTTTCTTGTTTCGTCGAGCTCCCGTGACGCACGTATACGATCAATGGCGCTAACAACTTGCTGGCGGGTAGTCTCATCTTCTTGATCGGATCCGTGATGATCGGCCAAACGAGTAGCTTGTCCGTTGTCTCCGCCCTCCTGAACATCGGGATCAGGAAAAAACAATGGCTGTGCCGGCCCGGTCTTGTCGGATTGTGCAGAGGGTGCTACCGTTGCTGTCCGGTCTGTTTCGCTCTGTGATGGCCGCTCCGGCTCGGGTTCAAGAAGTAGGTGGGGGGCGCCCATCGTGATGGGCTCATCTTCACGGCCCCTTTCAGCTGGTTGGTCTTTCTCTGATCGTGGGTTGATGTCGGCCATACCGGCAGAATGACTAGTGGCCCTCGTGTGTTTTGTTTGAGTGAGCGAAGTTTTTGGCGTAAATAATGGGTGCAGTGTCGGTTGCTGTAATGATTGAGCACCGACATCAAACGTCGAGCGAGACGAAGCAAAAGCCTCTTCCAAAGCTGCCTTTGACAATAATGAGAAAATAAATGTAGAGATGAAGATGAACCTCCTGTGTACCTTCAAAGCTTGAATTAGATTCTGCTCGCTGTGGAGAAAGATTGTTCGTTTATCGGGACTGACGTTGACGTCGCAGGCATCTGCCTTCAAGTAAAGATGAGCTGTATCGCCGGAGCGAAGGACTCACGAGTGGGTAAAATGAAGTCGGCTATGATAAAGGGAGACTGGCCAACGTTAAATGATCTATATACCTCATTGAATGCCTTCTGGATCTGGGAATGTTCTCAATCAGATGTAGATATCAGTGACAGCAGTTTGACTACCTTTCCAGGGTTATAAGGGCGCCCATTAACGAAAAAAAATTGCCGGTCACTTCCTGTGCGGCCTACGCCTACAGCAAATTTGGAGATGAGCCCACGAACTTTCACTGTGGTAACGCTGGCACTGAAAGAAGCTGTATTCAGCACCACTGGTTGCTGAAAAGAGATAAAAGGAACCACCTCTCCTGGTCAAGACGCCGTAGGACAGTTTTCTCCGTTAGGACATCAAACGAGAAATCAAGGTCAACAATGTTGTCAAGCCCCTTTGACCCCCACAATGCTGTAACCGACGCTTTGATGGAGGGTGACCCATCAGTTTTGAGCTGTACAGTTTTGCGGCTGGTAGAGCGTTGAGCGTTTCTACGGGCACAAGGAAGCAGATGACGTACCCTCCTTCAAGCTGATTGCTCACAGCCAGCCGCACACCTCTATTCTCGTTTGCGCACGGAACCAGCGCGTATGCATACAGCAAGTTTAACGCCTTACCAAACTCCCTCTTCGCGTTTCTTTCAAGCTCCTTACGTCGCACTGGCAAGGGTTTGAAAAGAGAGGATACAACAACTGTAGTTCCTCGCTGCACATGCCACCATTATGCTAGGAAAGATGTAGGAAAGTCCTACATACCTGTCTTGCGACCTTGGAATTGGAATTCCTAAGTCTACCGTTCCGATCTATTTCAAGTATGGTACCCATCGGAGCCTCATTAGCAGTGGCAGTCGTGAGGGTGACACTATCACTCAAAGCGCACAGCGAGGACAAGGCTTCTCCGCGAAAACCAAAGGTCAAGACAGTTGAGAGGTCCTCAAAGGCAGTAAGTTTGGATGTGTGGTGTTTCAAGGCTGAGCGGCAATGAAGTGACAACATAGATACCAAAAGGACGAGGCTTACCGACACTTTCATAATCTTTTGGGGCTATGCCGCATCCATTGTCGATAACTTCGATAGACTTGAGCCCGTAGTTAGAAAACCGGACCTCTTCTAGACGTCAATTGCGTACACAGGCGTCAATTGAGGATGTGACGTACCGATATTTGTAGCACGGGCATCAAGACTATTTTCGACAAGTTCTTTCACTGCTGTCTGAAGGTCGACGACTACCTGACCAGAGGTGATCCTATGCACAGAGTGACTGTCGATTGCTCTGATAGAACCTGGACTTGATGCTGTGGAATCAAGGGAACTGCTTGCCATGCTACTACAGCAGTATGGTGTGACAACGCGGAATGCCGGAAACTTGATGAAACAAGTTAAAAATCAAGATGCTATCCACTGCCAACTCACCCGTGACTAAGTATATGGAAGTTGTACCCCATTGTGTTACCCGATTTGGTCCACGTTATGCAATGGGCATATATAGACTCGGATGATCTGTCCCTTTGTCTCTTCCTAAAGAGCTACTTGAGCGATTTGAAGCCAACGTTAACCAGTCTGGTTCCAACAACGTTCATCGATTCGTGCTACTGAATCAGCGTGGACAACCTCGTTGAATTTAGCCCAGCTCAACTCCGACGGCCAGCTTACTAGCACTGCCCCCGAGGCACCCCTTAGTCCCTGGCATTGACTTTCGGCGATATCGTGTGGGACTCACACGAGGCAAAGGCGTGTAGGCAAGTAATTTCCAGAGCTTCGCACAGCTGCCGAACTCAACCGAAACCAAATTTCTGGCAGTGTAGGCCACACAGAGTTGCGAAGGTAAGCGTCCGTTCCAAAGCGGACCATGACCGATGCGTTAACAAAAGGATTGCTTAGTGTTCAAAGCGGATCCATCCATCCCTTTTCAAGTTTCTGGTGACACACGAGGCTCCGTTCACTCCGTAGAGCATACACTCATGACATCCTCGTCGTCACACAATGAGGTTCAGCTCTCAAGAGAGTTCCTCCTCACCCTCCTCGGCGAACTCTCCTTACTCGTCTTACAAGAGTTCGGTTGCCAAATCCGCCTATTCATCCATGGTGGCGCAGTGATGATTCTACACCCAAACCTCTCCACAAACAGTTGTCGACGAACTACGAGAGATATTGACTATATACGCCGGGCATTCGGGCATGAGTGGCGGAAGCGAGGAGTCTATGACGCTGAAGAGCGCTTACAGCGTTGTATTAACGCTGTTGCCATCAAGTTTCGCATTGGGTTTGTGAATCCTTCTCCGTATCTCACAAGGCATTTATCGATGCATACACCTCACAGCACCGACTGGATGAATGCAGACCCTGACATTGCCCTCCCATTCGCCCACAAGTGAGTCGCCCCGCAGTTTCCCTCCACACATCTCACGCTCTTCCTTCAGCACACAAGGGCAGTTATATGACCCCATCTACCACGACTCCAAGCAGGCGAACAACATTGATATGAACACCGTCTACAACTCGCCAGGTCTCGTTGTCATTAGCGTTACCATGTTTTGGGGTGTTGCTCTCAAGCTCGTACGCTACAAGAAAGAAGATCCTACTGATATTGTAGCCATGTTGCGTCACGGCACGAAACTTAATGGTGTCCAGTGGACGCCCCACATCATGGAGACGTGGATCAAGACCCTATGCTGGCCCATGGGCTACAACACCTACAAACCCCAGCAAGCGCAGGAACTACGAAACCGTATCCACGACGCGGTGTACCATCTGCAAAAGTTATCTGACACTTTGCCAGAGGAGTCATCCCACATGGCGCTGACCCAATCAGCCGCGCAGTCGCCTCCTGTGGCATCAACCACATGCTCTCCTGCTGCACTCTCCTCGTTGCATACGATGTCAAGCAGCTTAGCCCCACACTCGTTCTCACAGCCGGCGTCGGCGTCCTCGTTGCATTCTCTTTACATGTCGTCCCACAGCGTTTCGCCTCCCGCATTTATGGGGGAGCGTACGCGCCGGTCATCGACGACCTCTGCACGGCATCAGACCTTTTCACCCATGCCATTGACATTTTCCTCATCACAATCATCGCATACCATCTCTCACCTGACCTCGCATTCTCACCCGCCCTCGCATCTTCACCCCTCCTCACATTCTCATTCAACCTCACATTCTCACCTGCCCTCGCACTCGCAGAGCTCTTTCCGTATGCCGGAGCCCTGGGTCACGCCATTGCCATTGCTTTTTCAGCCCATGCCATCTACCGCTTTCTAAATGGACCAGCATAAGTACCTAGACTGCAAACGGAACCCGGATCTGTGTCCGATGTACTAAGTACCGCACAAGTCATATCTGCATTTTATTAGTTCCATACGTCATCCTTTAAGTTCGAAACGCTTCCTTGTCCAAAACTTCGTTCTTCCATATTGCTATCTATACGTCCATATGTTTGAAGTTAACTGATATGTACGATATTGTATTCTACCCTGTAGGCTGTAGCTAAGGTAGCTTAGATAGCTTCAAAATCGGTCGTTGACGACGTACGTTCAGCTAGATTAGTACCTGGATCACGAAGAGTGCGTTAATATGTTTTCGAATTTATGTAGGAACACTTTGCTATGTAACACTTTGTCTCGAAAACCGTTCTGAAGGCCTTTTCACGTTCGGTGTGGGCAGTGAGACTGACAAGTGTATCTTGCCCTCCGCGTGGGACATTGACGCGGGTCCGTTATCGCACCAGACTAGTGTTATTCCGAGAACGTGCATACACATGTCCCAAGCTCAAGTAACTGTAAAGTACATAAGGAATATTTCCGAGTCTTGAGAAATACAACCAATCTCCGTACATCGGCGCATTACTCCATCGGCATCGTATCGCGCTCTTCGTACCTATCCGTGATGAGTGTGACCTCCGCCAGAGATTTGATGTACTGTTCATCGAGGAATGTCAGCATCTTCTTCCGTGTATCTTTGCTCATTTTATCGCTTTTCCGAATGACTGATGTGAATGTCAGTCGATGTTTGTTTAGACTGAGAGTAGAAAGCAACTTACAGACAAACCTGCGCTCGATGTGAGCACATAGTCGAGGAATTGTTTCCTCGAGCGCCCTGTCCCCTGCATTTTTGGCGGAGCGAATAGCCAACATAACATCATCGACAAGGCCAGAATATAGTTTTTGCGCATTGTCCGTACGAAATTCCTCCTCATTCAGATCCTAATGCAAGACAATAACCTCAGTAATTGTCACGAGTTAGGATGATTGTGCTCACCTTCATTCGTTGAAACATTCCTTTACCACACTCACTTCCAACGAGAGCATAATGAGCTTGAAGCTCGTTACGAATGAATCCTTTGAAGGATCCACCAAATTCTCTATAGCGAAATAATGATATGTAAAATCGGTGAATGGTGACAAAGAGGCCTTACCTTTGCATCATCGAAATGGCAAATAAATAGCGCTGTTTTGCGGTACCCAAGATGTCTTCTGCCTTAATGGCATCTTGAACGCGTGTTGCAATCTTTGGTTTTACGTTTTGTTTCTCTCCGTCCTCTGTACAGCAATCAAGATCAACATCGTTTCACCGGCAGTTAGTCCATGAGTACATACTGATAGAGCCTATCGCTGCACGATAGTGACCCAAAATTGACTGAAGCGGAGTGAATACACGATACAGTATGGCGAACGATGATCCTTACATGGATGAGCAACTCCAGTTCTGATTTCCAGGAATCATTGAACAATTCATGCCATATACTTCTCTGATTGTTCAGATCAACGAATCTACTGTTACAAAATGACGAACCTTGAAACACTCCCTTCCAACATGTCGCATACGAGGTCCTCATTTAGATCGATCGATTGCCATTCGCCCTCTCTGCGCATGACA
This sequence comes from Suillus fuscotomentosus, assembly GCF_016647785.1. Classification (NCBI taxonomy): domain Eukaryota; kingdom Fungi; phylum Basidiomycota; class Agaricomycetes; order Boletales; family Suillaceae; genus Suillus; species Suillus fuscotomentosus. The sequence continues at coordinate 130,235 of NW_024539564.1, forward strand.
GCACGGTATGTCTGATATTTGCAGTCATCTCCAAGCGACTTAATGATGTCGAGACTGCAGTCAGCGGCCTGTGCAGTCAATATTCAATCAGTGTTGACCGCTGCATACAAGGATTGCAAGGTAGACATTATCAGCTTCGTCTCGAAGAGCGTTCTCCAGCTCCTTGATGCTCTTGTCGATTTTATCTCCTGATTCCTCGCATGTCTCCTCGACAAGCTTTCGCACTTATTCAGTTCATGTTACTATCGAGTGATATCATCTTACTCACACGTTTAAACTTTGTCAATGCACTTCTTGCTGCTTTTTCATGGGTTTTTGACATGGAATCGTGCCTGGCGGAGAGAAGCTTGAAAAAACTGTTGACTTCGTCGCGTAGCAAGGTACATTGATCTATATGGGCCTTGATGTCGGAGAGTGCTCTTTTGCGGCCAAAGTCGTGGATGTGCCGACACAATTGTGGTATACCAGTCTAAAAAAATCAGTCAGGATATTCGTCTGGTCAAAGCAACACATATGGTACATCTTCGGGGTTGGTAAAAACCAAAGGAGCTCTGTTGCGTCTGCCCACGCCCAAGAGTTGGTTGAAATCTGTGCTCCCAACACAAAAAACGGGTAGTGGAGGGGGTTCTTTAGCGGTATCCTGAAAAAGAAAGACTTGACTACAATGCTCTTACGAAAGTTAAGTGAAGTACCTGTTTACTGATGTTGTGGTATACTTGACGATAGAGATGGAGAAAGACCTCTCGTACACGAGCAGCTCGTTGGTGCTGATGCGATGCAAATGAGCAGATATAAATCTAACAAACAGGTATACACACTGCGATGTATGTGTTCTTTTCAGCCTGCTTGGTTCGCAACTTACTGGTTATGTCACGCTGCTGTGTAATTTTGTAAATTCGGTCAACCGATTGATGATCTTGACATGAATAAATACAAACCATCTGCTGATGCTCCATGATTTCTTTGAATGCGGCCGAATTAGTATAATTGAATTTCTTGCTGCTATCCTCGAGTTCTTTGAGGCTGTCGTCGAGTCTGTCGATAGCCTACTGTATGTTTGAATGGCACGTCAGTTTCAACTTGGAACTAGCTTATGCACCTGACACATTTCCTGGATTACACTACATTGCTTTGCATCGAGATGATGTAATTGGTCCTCGTTAATTGGCACCTGGTAAATGATAAATGTGAGGTCAAAGAAACAGGACTGGTGACGTACATCTGCCCCAGTAAGGACTATTAAAAGTGACTCCATGCTTCCGTCGACCCTAATCATTGTTCGCAGGCTATGACAATCAACTGATGCGTGTGCACAAAGTTTTGGAAGGTTCTTCGAGACTCACAACTTCTTAAGGTAATCGCACATGGCCTAACAATAAAATTGAGCAGTCAGGTCATACCGGTATTTTTGTCAAGTTTACCTGGTCATCGACTGCCCGCTTGATATCTGCAACTGATACACATAATTAACGCGAGACGAGAGCTCGCCCGAAACTGCAAACCTAATACAACAACCTCAGCGGTTTTGAGGTATTCCTCGGTTCGATTTGTTCTGCCATGAGCATGCTGTCAGAGTGACGAAATCCTGAGAATGTTTACACTGCTGATCGAACCTCGTTTTATTTGCATCCCCAAAGCCAGGGACGTCTACGAGCGCAACTGCACGGGATGCAAGTACCTCAAATGCTCCATAGATACGAACCCTACAACAAAAGTGAGGCAAGTAGGTCAATCTATTGTAGAGATTTCTACCTGTCTACTAGATGCCAGACAGATGACTTGGGCGAGAAAACCTCGAATAGTCAGCACAGTCATCTGCGATTTAAAATTTGTGACGCACTGGCCCCTCCACTGCAATGTTTGAGTATGAAGTCAGATACGGCCGAAGCTGTGCATGGTTCAGATACGTATTAAACTGTGATACCTAATCACAACTTTCCTGTACTTCCAGTTTGTCGAAGCCTACACCACATATAGAGATCTCAGTTCCGAGCTTGGACGCTACAGCCTCATGCTCAAGAAGTGTATGTACATCTTGTTCAGGCGGGGGGAATGATATGGTACGAAGGCTATGGCAAGAATTGAGCTGTGAAGGTCGAGATTCAGAATGAAGTCAGTGCTCACTGAGGATACACCTGTGCAGTAGTGCCGGCAGCAACATCAGCACCCAGGTGATAGTGCCAGAGAATAACTAGGACTTTCCTGTTTCAACGTTTCCCATGCCTCCATTGCAGGCCCACTATCATCGTGGGTACCACGTCCGTGATTCGAAGGGCCTCTGTCACAGTATACTTCTCTGCACGCAAAGATAAGCTGATGGTATTGCAGAAGTAAATCTTTCGAAAAAATCATACGTACAGGTCATCTAGCATGTTAAATAGAGTCTGTGTACCAGATATACACGTGAACCGCTGTATTCCAATAGAACATCGTGAATACTTACAATTTCCCAGTCATCCGTCTCAATGAATTGGACGCTCACCCTCCACTCTGATGGGGGCAAATTTTCGTAGATCACTTCCGTCTGAACGGATGTACATGCTCTGCATGACGAAAGTGTCAGAAACGAGATGGGTAAGGGGAATTTGCTTCTGACCCCTGTCAATTCAAATTAGTTTGATGCTCGACAGGGTCAACAACCATGACATCATGCACTCACATCAGCTGCCGTCGATAATACGGGCGCACCTAGTATTGCATTAATAGCAGTAATCTTGCCAACTCCAGTTCTTCCGATGAATGCGAACTTTCTTGGCTGAAGCGCACTATCACCGAGTTTCTGTGCTTCTACCTTCCATCGTCCCAGGTCCTTGTCGTAATCCTCGCGTCCTCTGGAATCAGCTATCTCTAACTCCTGCTCCAGTCCCTGATTCGTAGCGCATATGATTTCGTAGCACCTATCTATATCATCTGGTAATAGGTGAGCAGTTTCAGATGCATGATGAACTTGACCTTCGAGTTGTTCCAAGACCGGGTTTTCCATGGAGTTTGTTGTTGGAAGTTGGAACCAAGCGCTTCATCCGCATTGTTGCCCAAGGCCGCCTCGTGTCATGCACATGACTTTCGCGACAAGTAATGGATACCGTGACTATTTGGACACCAACCAAATTCCTCGAGGCCTCATCGATCCGAGTCGTCCACGCGACGCACATGCTTCTTGAAGTCCAAAAATTCGACACTTGAAAACCGAATGCACTCGAACATATGGAAACCAGCGCTCTATTTGATCATTGCGAAGACCTGGAGATGAATCTCATTCACGACAAGTGGACATGCCCATTGAAGATGATTTGAACCTGATGAGTATCTCTCATTGACTCGGGAGAACATCAAACCTTGACGCGAGTCTTATCATGCTATAGGACATGTGATGGATGAAGATTTCAAACGCCAAGCCAACCCGTCCCGTGGGCGGCAACATAATGGCGCACCGTTGAGTTTCAGGGGAGGCTAATTAAAACTCCGATGCAGTTCTCTATTCTCAAAGCCGCATTAGCCTCAATTGCAACATGGCTGGTTGGAACAGCATCATTTTTGATGACCCGACGTCTGGTCATCCTATGCTGCCCCAGGTCGTTCAAGTTATGCGATGCATCTATACTGCCGTCAATCCAGAACGCCCACCACCATTCACGGTGGACATCTGGTGGCACTCATTAAGCCTATCGTACCAGGTACAAGAGTCTGGACGCGAACCATCAATTGTCATCCTCAATCTGCGAGAAGGAGAACCACATCAGCCGGCTATGGACCCCCATTTTATGATTAACTTGAACACCATGCGTGTCCATGATAAATTTCAGGACCATCGTTTCCCAGTACCCCAGGAGATCCTGCCCGTCCTAGGAGAACTTAAAGAATACGTGAGGAGCATTGTCCGAGGCAGATGGGAAGCGAAAGAAGCGCAAAACCGCGAGACAGCCCGTCGCCTTGAGAAAGAGCGAGAAGAACAACGAAATCGAGTACAGGCGAGTAAAGCACATAGTTGCAAGTGTGTTGCAAAATTCATTCCTTCTTGAGCACAGGCCTTTTGTCGTGGTCTTGTTGAGAACGGTTTCATTGATGAAGATGATGCGAGTCACTTCTCCGGTGACAGTCTGAATTGTCCTGTCTGTTCAGCGAGGCAGACATCATGCAATATGTGCAAGGTCATCTCCTGCTCCAATGGTGACTGTGAAGTCTCTTCCGCCATTCCTATCGTACAATGTTCCAATCATCACAACACGAAATTCTGTACCTCGTGTTTGGAACTTCCAGGCTCTCTGCCGCGTCTGGGCAAGTGTCCCATGTGCGCACGCTGGTTTTGTTCATCAGAGCTTCAATGGTGTATCGGGCGCCCAGTTTGTAATGACGGAACCGGACTTTCCCCACCAAATATTGATGTAACCCGATTACACTCTGCGCGTCCCTTGTCTTGCCGGACCATCGCCTGTATGGATAAGACTCGAGAGAGCGGAAAGAATGGGCGTCACTGCTGCAATGCTCGTTGTTGGTCTCGGGTGGGTACCGCAACGTGCTCTGATTGTGTCACACAGGATAGTTTCGCCTGTCCCTGTGGTCAATACTGGACTTGCGGTGGCTGCGAGTCACAGGCTTCTTCCGCTAGTGGGTTTATCACATGCCCTGGGTGCCACCGGCGTTTCTGTTCATCGTCGTGCTCATACATCGGGACCTGCGAGCTGTGCAATCATGTGGAGCCCTGTCGCGACTGCATCAGGAACGGAAAGAGCGTAGAAGAGGAGCACACCATGTTTATGTGCCAGGGCTGCAAAGGTCTTCTGTGCGAGACATGTTCTGATCTTGACGAGAAAACATGCTGCAGATGTGATCAGAGCATTTGTAAGCTTTGTGCACACGAAGAAGATGACAGCGATTGTCCTGATATAGTCTGTGACCAGTGCAGAGGTTCGAGTGATCAGTACGATTATGAGGATATGGCTTACGGTGATTACCTTTAATGTGGTGCATCATTCAAGAACTATCTTGAATTATAATCTGTGTCTAATGTTACTGTAAATCTCGCTAGCACCTCATACCCGCGGTGGCCTCGAAAGAATTTCAACGAGTACAGTTGAACACCACGACCTTTAATTTACAACTTTTCTGGCCGTTTGAGACAATTCAAGTTCGTGAGCTCAAGGTGTGCCTGATATTGGAGGGTGTGACTCATGTGGTCCATCACGACTCGATGAGCCAACTGAAGGGCGGGAACATGTAAGATCTATGTGTGACGAAGATCACATTGAGGATGTACTAACAACATACACTGGCAGTATCACGTGCGATCTAAGAGAAACGGGCCGGTCTCGAAACGAACACGAAATCAGTGAGGGGCAGCAGGAATTATCATGAGTGCGATGTATGTGCGGGGAGCCTATGCTGAGGATAGCAAGATAGGCAATCCACAAAAGAGTGTGTTGCGAGAAAGGGGGTCTGCCAGTTGCGGCATGAACACCTGTAACCCTAGACTGCAAGATTGTTGGGGTGGCTTCTCCAACGATACTGGATGTTCCCGCTGGTGGCGTGTTAGAAATGTCAGATTGTTATACCTTTATTCAATGGCGGTGCGATGCCTAGAATATCATCAACATGAGATGGATCTCCTGGTCCCGAGTTGGGAAATATATGCACCTTGAATTGCGAAGATGTCCACGATTACTTCGACTTATCCCTCCAAATAAGCATGCGCTGCCAGTGCAATGTAAGCTTGTGACAAACCTGGCTGCTTGTACACCACGGACAAGTCGAGTGGCGAAGCCCTTCTGAACTGTAACATCAAAAATGTTAGTCCAAACTGATTACGAGCCCAAGTGCAATGTACACGTGGGATTGCTGTAGGGTTAAAATCGGGATTCGAAACGTGTATGTTTGATCATCGTTCGAAGATTCAAAGTGCCTCAGGCCTCCTGGCAAGAACCCTCTGACTTTGCAACAGTGGCGGCACAATGAGGATGCAACGAGGTGGTGAATTTCCAGCTGACCGGCCCAAAATTTCCACAACCATAGTATTGCAAGGTTCGTGAGTGCCGGTGAAAGGTGATTATTGTTGTCCCGAGCCGCGTGCCCATTGATGAGTACAAGATGGGAGGGCGCTGGATTATGTAACTCGTATAGTTTCGAAAATTGAAATGCCGCAATGACCTCGAGGCATGCACATTGCACATGCCAGCTTGCCATGATACTAATCAATCCATCACTGAGCGCAAGCTCCAGGCTTCTACGCTGTACAAATTTGCCAAGATTAAAAAGAAAGTTCAAACTCGAGTCAAATCAACTAGTACTTGAATAACACATCGCCAACCTACCGTGACTGAAGTACTGATACTTAGGTTCACACCAGAAACAGAGTATCGTTAGGCGTCGTGCTTTGATGGTCCCGTTTCAGGTGCGTATATATAGTGTGTTTGCTTCGAATTCCCTCGATCTCATGATATAAATTAGGAACGTCTTTTTCCCTTCTATCAAGGTTTGACCAGGGGAGATTAGGACCTCACCCTGAACCCACTCTACAACGAGGTGTTGAATCTCCAGCCAACCGGTTCCCAACTTCCGTAACCATATAAGTTCCGAACGTCTTTCTACCGTTCTAGCAGTCCATCTTTCACCTCTTGCAGTGAAATGTGCCTCGCTGTGAGCTAGTCAGGCGTAATGCAACAAACAACCTATGACATGCAACATCTCTAACGGTCTGATTTGGTGTTTGATCTAAGACCGTGACGGAGCTCAACTTACTTTGCACCTTAAAACGTTCAACACGAACTAAGTCTATATCAACTCGCAGTTCCGAAGTTTTTTTCATCATATCATTCGAAATGTCGCATTCATATCGTGATGTTTTCCAGACCTTTCCCGCGTATCGGAAGGGATCGCCTCCAGTTACGTCTGATGCTGACCGTTCTCTTGAGTTCCCTCGCAGACATGGCTCTCAGTACAGACCGAAGTCGAAATGCCAATCGGTATCCCAAACAACCGATGTCAGATCAGATAGTGACAAGGAAACTTCATCACTGCCTCTAGTCTGGGTGAGTGATCCTCTACTTTCTATCTGGCGGACAAAATCAAACAATGGCACAGGTTGAAGTCCGCGACAACGTTATCCCGCCTCACGCTGTTCCATTCGCCTCGGACAGTCACGGACCTCTTTTCATAGCCCGAGCTTATCTAGAAGTAAGTCTTCTCATACAAATGCTCTATCATGTGACTTATGAGTGCAGGGAGCATTTTGTAAGTCAGCTCCATCAGGCATCGATTTTGCTCATTCGTGTCACCCGCAACAGTCCTGGGCAAGGCTGGTCCTCAGCTCACTAGCGGTGCTATCATTAGCTACGGAAGTTTGGAAATAACGGTAGTGACCACAACTTTTGAGGTCGTAATTTTGCTGAGCGTATGACCTAGGTGACCCGGTATGATGTACTCGTGTGCGCCGGACGGCTGAGTTGGGAGCTTCCGTATTCTTCTGGGACAAGCTCTATGCGCCAGGACACCGTCATCACAAAATATCACATCAATCACGGTCTTGAACAAGCTGTCACGTATCATCAGGATATTCCTGAAAACGTCTATAATTCCGCAGATAATCACAACGAGGTCGATAACAACCAGCGTTCAGTGACTCTCGATCCCGACCCCGCCATCGTCGCATCTCATACCAGGACCCGCAGCCACTCTACATATGGCTTTTTGTCAAAAGAATCTTTAGATGTTGACATATTGAAAGCTCGCGACACTTTCGTTCCCCTGAAATCTCCTCTTGAACTAACGGAACGGTCACGATCACTCCCTCCACGGGCAAGAAGATCAGCTGAGTCAAGCTTTGATGCTAGGGCGGAACTGGGTACTTTTCGGTGCGACAGTGCGCAAAGCGCTGGTGTTACTACGGTCAGTACGTCCGCTACTCACAGGTCTGAGCATGCACCGGTGTCCCGCCCAAATGTGGTAATGTCATCGAAACCTCAAGTCCGTCTCGATTGCACCAGTCAAGGATCTTACAGGCTCCCTAGGTGAGTTGACAGTGACAACTGAGAGACGCTTTTTAATGAGGAGTTTTCACAGCGTGGCTAGTGCTGTTGAATACTCAGCAAACGAGCGAGGCACCCCAGTCAGTTCGTTCGGTGGATCCGAAATCACAGGGTTCCACGAGGCAGTGAATGTCGATGGCCGGAGTGCATATAGCAGTTCACCTCGTGAACCTCCAGCTCAATCGGTACATGCTGGTTTTGCCCAGGATATCTTACCACGTCGAAGATATGCAAACACTGGTATCGCTCCTTCCACGCCTGTAAATCACCACACAAACCAGTTCTTGTCGACTTCAGCAACGAGCCACTCATTGGCAAGCAATGCCCTTGATTCTCGATTCACCAATACTCCCAACCTTTCGTCAAAGGACGACTCTCAGTTCACCCCCACGCATTACTCATCTTCCTCACACAAAGTGTTGAGTGATTCGCCACTGTCTCAACCATCTACAGTTTTCTCTCGTGGTACTTGGGCGCGCACCCAAGGAACCCTTGCTTCGTGTCTCTGCATCCTCGACGATGTCAAAGACACGAACAAATATCAGTCAAAACTGGCCAACTGTCCCGTACACCCTCCCGTACACCCTCCCGCAGACACGATCGACATCTCTGCCAATTTGAGCGATTTCGGACATGTCAATCAGTATGATCAGTGGGCATCTCCTGTTGCCAAAACACATGGATGGCAACGTGGTATGCAACACCAGGAATCTCAGTTAAAGGATAGCCCAAGTCGCATTCCAGAACCCCCTACATTTCTATCCACCAATTCATCACCAGCCCAGAGCTCTCTCGTCGGTGATCATACAGATATCGATCTACGTTCGACTCATTACTCACGTCATGACGTACCAAAGAGGTCCGCCGAGACGTCATCCGAGGACGAAAACACGACTGTTTCGGAGCATGTATGCGACTCCGAGCATTGGCAGCTTGTCTCCCGAACAACCTTTGGCGTCGAAGCACAAACTTGTGATGATACTGGAAGCGATGTATTCACCAGTGAGCGTCCTGGGCCAATCACCATTAACCTGTCGAACGCTGGGATCGTGACGAGCGAAGTCAAACTTCTGCCTCACCCTATGCCGCTCATAACTTCTGCATCTCAAGTAGCTGGAGACAGAAAACGGGAGCACAGTCGTGCCGTAGTGCAAGAGAGCACCCTTGAACGGGAGCTCGTTCAAGAGAATCGAGTCGCAGTTCCTGCGGTATCCCAAACTATAGGCACGGGGGAGTCAACATCGGTTGTTCCCTCTTGCGGAACCCCGGTAACTGAAGAATGCGCACCATTGTCGACTTTCACATGTAGTCCAAACTCACCTCCTTCGCAACGGCCGTCTGCCCAGACAATTTCATGTAACGATGGCTCAGTTACGGATGACGAGCTCCACAGCCTTCGCGAGTGCGCAGACTCATCTGTCCTCGCCTGTGCATCCCTAGCACACGAGGAAAACAATAATTCAACCAGAGTCATCGCGGTCGAGAGCACACAGAAGACAAGTCCGGCATCAAACGATATTCGAAAATCATCTTTCGTTCAGAGTACATTGACGATAGTGGAGAGTCCCTCTCTGGCTTCTCACAGGCACAAGGAACCCCACAATCAAGATGTAGCCAGGGACAAGCCTAGTCAAGTCACCCTGTACGTCTTCCCACGTTGTGTTTACTCTCAACTCATATCCTCTAGTGCTTCGAAACTTGAGGAGGATTGCGAGCGTCAAACTGTGGGGGCAGAGAAAACCATTATGATCAAGGGGCAGAAAGCGAGGTGAAGCAAAATTCCACGTCCTATTCCCGTACTATCAGTGTTGTCGAAGGAAATACGTCGAAGTCCGCGGTGTTGAACGATGACAGGACGATAAATGAGGGTGCCAACGGTGCCGCATTGTCTCTGTCTATCAATCCTAGGTCAAAAATGACTCCCTCGTACGTGATGCAGTTCGAGTTCTTTGCCCTCCAATAAACCTCCTTTAGCGAACCGGGTGTTCCGCAGGATTCGATGATGTATCGCATTGAATCTGAATACGAACACCAGTCTTTGGACCTCGACACAGTCTCAAGGAATTCTATTCACATATCTAGCCATGATTCGACTGAGGGCAGTGAAGAGCACATGCAAAGACAGTCAGCCCCAAATTTATCCCTCAGGAACGAGCAATTTACTGATGATGAGCTCAACAGGGCTCGTGAAGAAGTAGACTCCTCTGTGCTGGTCCGGTCGTCCTTGATACCTGCGGAGAACATTGGAACACCAGCACCGGCCCCACACAGAGCTCTCGATAATACACGGAAGTCGAGTCTAGCATACAATGATCTCGGGAACTCGTCTCCGACCGAAAGCACGTCCAGGATGGGTCAGACTTCTTCCCCAGTAATTGACCTGAAGGACGGATCCTGTGGTCAAATTGTAGGCACGGAACTACCTACTCACAGCTTCTCGTACGTAGCTTCACCGCCGTATTGCCCCCACTGACATTATCCAGTCCCCCGAATGCTTATGTCGACAACAGAATGCCTGTATCAGCAGATTATATGCGCCAGGATCTGGAGGGCAAAGGAGACTATCATGCAAGGGAGATCGAGAGTGAAGTTACACTCAAATCGGAGTCTTATTCCACTGCCGTCGAGAGTGTCAGGCAGTCAGAGAGTGCCATGGTGTTGAACGCTGGTGGACGGTCAGAGAAAGACGCTAACAATGATGTCTCATCCCTGTCATCAACTTACGCTGAGCGTAAGCTATCTCTTTCGTAAGTGACAAAATCCCATTCAAGTTTGAGCTGCTAACAATACACCTTTTTCAGTGAACCGGACGTTCCACAGGATGCGAGAATCAATCCCATTCACTCTTCCTGCGAGCACCAGTCCTCAGAGATTAACGTAGCTTCGGATGACGAGCTCTATAGGCATCGCGAGTGCACAGACTCATCTGCCATCGTCTGCTCATCCGTGGCACACGAGGAAAACGATACTTCAACCAGAGTCATCGCGGTCGAGAGCACCCAGAAGTCAAGTCCAGCGTCAAACGATACTCAAAATTCATATTTCGTTCAAAGTACTTCGACGATAGCCGAGAGTTCCTCTCTGGCTTCTGACGGACACGAGGAACTCTACGATCAAGACGTAGCCAGGGACAAGTATAGTCAAGTCTCCCCGTACGTCTTTCCTACGCTGTGTTTACTCTCAACTAAAATTATCTAGCATTCCGAAACTTGAGGGTGAGATGGAGTCTTATTCCAGTGCCGTCGAGAATATCAGGCAATCAGAGAGTGCCATGGTATTGGACGCTGGTGGCCGATCAGATAAGGACGCTAACAGTGACCTTTCATCCCTGTCATCAACTTACGCTGAGCGTAAGCTGTCTTCTTCGTAAGTGACAATCCCGTTCAAGTTTGAGCTGTTAACAATCTTTTCTCAGTGAATCGGGCCTTCCACAAGATGCGGGAATCAATGTCATTCAGTCTGCACATGAGTACCAGTCCTCAGATATCGGTGTAGCTTCAGCGACTTCCGTGCAAACCTTGGGCCGTCACGCGATAGAGAACAGAGAACAGAGTTCTCTGGTCACTATACAAGAAAGACCTTGCTTTCAACATGTGGCGATAGACGAACCTTGTCAACGCTTATCGTATGTAATTCCTATGCTATTTATTTTGTCGTCGACTAAGGTTATCCAGCGCTCCGAAAATTGACAGCAACAAACCATCAGAGTGCGTGCACCAGGCTGTGGAGAGCAAAGGCGACCGTCATGAACTGGAGACGGAAAGCAAGTTCAACCTCAGCTTGACAGCAGATTCCAATTCTGTCGGGATTGTCGAGCGATCCACGTCGAAGACTGTGGTATCGAAAATTCATGGGCCAATGGATCAGAACACCAATGCCCCTGCGTTCCCTTTGTCCCAAATGACCACGCTACCTCCTTCGTAAGTGACATACCATTTGAGCGTCTGATATTGGGTAAACCTCTCCCAGTGACCCGGGTATCCCACAGGATGCGGAAGCCAAACTTATACAGTCTGAATGCAAACACCAGTCTTCAACTGGGGTCGACGCAGCTTCGATTGACCTCGTGCAGACCTCGAACTATGATTGCTCAACTGAGATCCAAGAGTACCGATCAGCTCAGTTATTCTCCTGTAGTGACGAGCCTGGAGCAACCTTATCTACCCACGTCTACTTGTCCTTGGAACAGAACAATCCAAACTCACTGCCATCCATCGACAAAGCAGTTGAGAATATGCAGGAGTCGAGTTCGGTCAATGGAATTTCAAAATCTCTGACATCGACGACATATCAGAGCCATTCTCTTGTCGCCAGCACGCACGAAAAATCTTGTGGCCAAGATATGACCAAGGACCAGCCTAATCAAGGTTCATCGTACGTAGTTCCTACTATACTACGTTCACCCTTGGCTAAGACTGTCCAGCTCCCCAAAATATGAGGCTGATGAAGAGGGTGTAACAGCAGATCGCAAGCACCAGGCCATCATAGAGTTGAGATGCGAGTCTCAGTCTTCAGATGTCAACGAGGTGTCAAAAACTTTCGAATCGGAGCACACCTGGCTGTCTCTTTCGTAAGTGACAACCTCATTCAAGTTCGAGCTCCTTATAATACATCTTTTACAGCGAACCGGGTGTTCCACAGGATGCGGGAATCAATTTCATTCAGTCTGGACGAGAGCACCAGACCTCAGAGATTAACGTAGCTTCAAAGACTTTCGTGCGAACCTCAAGCCATTGCTCAATTGAGAACAGAGTTCAGAGTTCTCTAGTCACTGTGCAAGAAGAACCCTGGTGCCAACCTCGTCAATGCTTTTCGTATGTATTCCCTATGCTGTGTATTTTTGTCCTCGACTAAGGTTAACCAGTGCTCGGAAACTTGACATCAACGAACTACCAGAGTGTGTAATTCCTGCTATACTGCGTTCACCCTTGACTAAGATTGGCTAGCTCTCCAAAACATGAGGCTGATGAAGAGGGTGTAACTGCTGATCGCATGCACCAGGCTATCGTAGAGTCGAGATACGAACGCCAGTCTTTAGATGTCAACGAGGTTTCGAAGACTTTCGAACCGGAATCCACCAGGATTCATCACTCGCTTGAGAGCGGTGAATGGCACACCCAACGACAGTCAGTTTGGACGTCTTCTTCTAGCGCCAAGACACTCACTGGTGATATACTCGGCAGAGGTCGACAACAGGTATATTCATCTGGTATCGTCGGACCTCAAGTTGGGGAGAGCAACACATCTCCATTAAACGTCACAATCAAGAATATACATACGTCAAGTACAACGCCTGACGATCTTCGGAGCTCACCTGTGCTTGAAGGCACATCAGCGATGGAGCAGACTCCTCCTGCAGGTGATTCATTACAAGGGGCTTCTGATCGTGATGTGACCAGGGTCCGATATAGTAGTCGAAGCTCATCGTACGCAGTTCTTACACTTAGTGATATTAACTTGACTAAAATTATCCAGCATCCCGAAATTTGAGGACAACAATGTCGACGTATCAGCAGGTTATATGCGCCAGGCTTTGGTGACCAGAGGAGACTATCATGAACAGAGGATGGACAGCGAGGTTGAGCAAAATTTGGCGTATCATTTCTGCAGCGTCGGAATGCTCGGGCGATCGACTTCAGACACTGTGATAGGGAACAATGATAGGCGGATGGAAAAGGACGCCGAAGACACTGCGTTTCCCTTGTCCTCGACTACTATAAGGTCCAAACTGTCAATCGCGTAAGTAGTGCGCCATCTGAACTTTTTACACTGGAATAATACCCTCGCAGTGAGCCAGACATTCTACGGGATGCGGCTACCTCTTCAAAGGTTATCACCACCTCAACAAATTCCACGCAGACTTCGAGTTATAGGCCGACTGTAAATAATGAACACGTCTGCCAACAGCCAGCCCGAACTTCCTCCTTTAGTCACGAGTCCCCCATCAACCAATCGCAAACAACTACCCCCGTCCACCTGTTCTTGGTACCTGGAGAAAACAATCCGACTCCAGCACAGCCCTTCAGCGTAGCATCATCCAAGAACACGCAGCAACCGATTCCAGCCTTTAATGGTCCGGATTCATCTTTACTTGAAGGCGTGCCCACGACAGGTCAGACCTCTTCTCCGGCCACTTACGAATGCGGGGAACCCTGCGGTCGAGATGAGGCTAGAGACCTGCCTAGTCAAGGCTCCTCGTACGTCGTATCTACTTCTACGTTGCGCTTGTCCTCGACTGAGAATTGTCTAGTACACCGAAACTCAGGGACGACAAAGAGGATATATCGGCATATTGCACGTTCCAGGGTATTGTCTCGAATGAGGGCGACCATCCTGCGCCATGCGCTGAAGGAACTATAGGTGTGAAAGCGGGAGAAGACCACTGCCTGAAGACAGGACCAACGGTCACATCTGCGACTTGTGATTCAATCACCGTCCAATGCTCATCTCAGACGAAAAATCAAGAGAATACTTCGTGTGTTGCTGACACGAGACGATGTGGTGCGCTGGGGACTGCGTGTGACACTTGCTCAATACCGTCAGATGACTGCGGGGCATGTACAAGCACGGCGCCTAATGATTGTCCCCCGGCCGATGAACAGTTAGCACAAGCTGCTACTACCGATTGCGCCTATAAATGTCCTTCGACCATGGACTCCAAACCATGCTGTCCTGAACCTAAGGGACCTCCTTCGTACGTGTCATACTTCTGAAGCTTTATATTGTAATAAACTTTGTGCAGAGAGCCCTGTGGTGACGTCATCAAGAAATCGTGTGCAAGTGATTGTTGTCCTGCGCCATGCGCTGAAGGAACCTCAGGTGTGAAAGTTCGAGAAGACGATTGCACGAAGGCACAATCAATAGTCACATGCGGTGTGACCTGTGATTCAAACATCGTCCGATGCTCATCTCAGACGGAGAATAATACTTCATGTGCTGCTGCTGACGCGAAACGATGTGATACGTGGGACACATGCTCAATACCGTCGGATGATTGTGGGCCATGCACAAACACGGCGCCTAATGGCTGTCCCCCGGCCGATGGACAGTTGGCGCAAACCGCTGCTACCGATTGCGCATATAAATGTACTTCGATTATGGACTCCAAACCATGCTGTCCTGAACCTAAGGGACCTCCTTCGTACGTGTCATACATTTCGAGGCTTTATAATGTAATAAACTTCGTACAGAGAGCCCTGTAGTGACGTCATCAAGAAATCGTGTTCAAGCGATTGTTGTCCTGCACCATGCACTGAAGGAACCCCAGGTGTGAAAGCTCAAGAAGGCGATCGCATGAAGGCAGGATCAACGGTCACTTGCAGTGTAACCTGTGATTCAAAGACCGTCCAATGCTCATCTCAGACGGAGAATAGCACTTCATGTGCTGCTACTGACACGAAGCGATGTGATGCGCGGGACACCTACTCAATGCCGTCGAATGATTGTGGGGCAAGCACAACCGCGGCGCCTAATGACTGTCCCCCGGCCGATGAACAGTTGGCACAAACTGCTGCTACCGATTGCGCATACAAATGTACTTCGATCATGGACTCCAAACCATGCTGTCCTGAACCTAAGGGACCTCCATCGTACGTGTCATACATTTTAAGGCTTTATATTGTAATAAAATCCGTGCAGAGAGCCCTGTAGTGACGTCATCAAGAAATCGTGTGCAAGCGATTGTTGTCCTGCGCCATGCGCTGAAGGAACCCCAGGTGTGAAAGTACGAGAAGGCGATTGCACGAAGGCAGAACCTACAGTCACATGCAATGTGACTTGTGATTCAAACACTGTCCAAACTTCATCTGCTGCTGACACGAAGCAATGTGGTACGCCGAAGTCTGCGTGTGACACTTGCTCAGTACCGGCAGATGATTGCGGGGCATGTACGACCACGGCACCTAATGATTGTCCCTCGACCGACAAACAGTTGACCCAAACTGCTATAACCGATTGCGCACATGAATGTTGCCCAACCACGAACTCGCCGGTGAAATCATGCTGAAATATGCCTTCCATGTACGTGCCAAAAAATCGTAATTTGATGCTCATTATGATTCTTGTTCACAGAGGAAGAAATGTAAACTCGTCTTTCAAGACGTTTACATGTGAGGAAAACGAGAATGGACACGAGGAATTTGGTGGTGCACTCAAGGAGAATTCGACTGATGGACGAGACTCTCGTAGATTGAACTTTCAAGTTTCTTGCTTTAATCATGCTGGGACAAGCTTAAGCACCGACGTAATTTAGAAAAACGCGTACATATATACTTTTCGATGACGTGTCTGTATTTCATAGCAAGGCTCCCGTGACAACCCGTGAGCCGTATGAGTGGGAATGACCCAACGCAATACTAGTACTGGGAGGGTACGACGGAGATTGCATGTCCGTGAGGCCCAAAACAGAAGAGTGTCCTTTGGTTACTTACGCCCATTCGTGATCTGTCTGAATTCTCACTGGTGGCTTTTGCATTGAAATAGTGATTTCGCCAAGAAATGCGGTACTGTTAATAGGGGCGTGTTCTAGATGCATGGCAAAATGAATAGTGTTGGCGGGAATGCAACACGGAAGTATAACTGAGATAACTCATGGGCATACCACCGAAACGTATGACAGGAATGGTCAAGGACAGCGTGCTCGATCATAGATTAAATGCGTGTTTTGGGGCTGTTAGTAGGCCCGTCAAATGTTCCTAGTTATAAATGGTTATTGCGAGCGCCGGACGATGTGCTCACACAACAGGACGAGGAATCGCTGGCCGAGATCTTCCATAAGGTGAATGGGGCACAGGTGTGAGTTCTGGACTCTGGAGGGACCTTTGACGGCAAACACCGTCGTGTTAACTCAGTGAGTGTTGTATGGGCGCTTATGAGTATGTCGATGATCACGCCATCCGCTGTAGGCGTGTCGCATGCTATGGTTCACACTATGATCAAAGCACATCTGCTTCAGCCGTACGTTCAAGTCTGCTTCTACTAAATCAAACATTAACCATCACCCTAGTAGCACAAATGAACTCTTAAGAGTTCAAGCTCGATGGCTCAACTGTTTTATATCGACAATGGAGTGGTCACGGTGGGAGGCTAGTAGTACTAGTGCTTTCTGTCGTGCCTCGCATATTGTTGGATGCCTTTACCTGAGCTCGCTGGCATGGGCCCGTGCTTGAAGCAAACAGATGGTAAAACACGTCTGTGATATTTTTGAAGCCATAGTTATATGTAATTGAAGGGCACTGGGCCGGGTGGATTCATCATGTCACCCTCGTGTTTTTTACACGAGATTTTGACCCGATGCGCAGTTGCAGTGCGGTTTCAGGCTGCAACACCCCAGCGCCATATAATTTTCGAACAGGGCCACAACCTCACCATGGCCTTCTAGCTGGCCGTTAAATTCCTGGGATCGCTGATCACTCAATACCATTTCCCTCGCACTGGAAAGTCTTGGGTGTCCTAGTACCGCAGTGTCAGCTCGCTAAGTGGGTATTCATTCTGATTTCACTCGATTTTGCACTCAATTGGAGACCTTTCACAGCGAGATGGGGCAGTGGTCATCTTCCCTTGTTATTCTAGTGTATCGAGCTGCGTTGCAGCTTGGTCCTACAAACCACTCTCTTCGACCCCTCTTTATCAACAACCTTGCAATCAGCCTTCAAGACAGATTCCGGCAGCGGGGCATCATGTCTGACCTTGATGAGGCCATCGAGCTCCATCGTGCCGCATTGCTCCTCCGTCCCCCCGGTCATTCAGATCGATTCATATCTCTGAAAAATCTTGCACTCAGCCTTCAAGACAGATTCCGGCAGCGGGGCATTATGTCCGACCTCGATGAGGCCATCGAGCTCAATCGTGAGGCGTTGCTCCTCCGTCCGCCCGGTCATTCAGATCGATCCATATCTCTGAACAATCTTGCACTCAGCCTTCAAGACAGATTCCAGCAGCGGGGCATTATGTCCGACCTTGATGAGGCCATCGAGCTCAATCGTGCCGAATTACTCCTCCGTCCGCCCGGTCATTCAGAACGATCCATGTCTCTGAACAATCTTGCTGCTGGCCTTGCAACCAGATTCCGGCAGCGGGGCATCATGTCTGACCTTGACGAGGCCATCGAGCTCAACCGTGCCGCATTGCTCCTCCGTCCCCCCGGTCATTCAGATCGATCCATGTCTCTGAACAATCTTGCACTCAGCCTTCAAGACAGATTCCGGCAGCGGGGCATCATGTCCGACCTCGATGAGGCCATCGAGCTCCATCGTGCCGCATTGCTCCTCCGTCCGCCCGGTCATTCAGATCGATCCATGTCTCTGTACAATCTTGCTGCTGGCCTTGCAACCAGATTCCGGCAGCGGGGCATCATGTCTGACCTTGACGAGGCCATCGAGCTCAACCGTGCCGCATTGCTCCTCCGTCCCCCCGGTCATTCAGATCGATCCATGTCTCTGAACAATCTTGCACTCAGCCTTCAAGACAGATTCCGGCAGCGGGGCATCATGTCCGACCTCGATGAGGCCATCGAGCTCCATCGTGCCGCATTGCTCCTCCGTCCGCCCGGTCATTCAGATCGATCCATGTCTCTGTACAATCTTGCTGCTGGCCTTGCAACCAGATTCCGGCAGCGGGGCATCATGTCTGACCTTGACGAGGCCATCGAGCTCAACCGTGCCGCATTGCTCCTCCGTCCCCCCGGTCATTCAGATCGATCCATGTCTCTGAACAATCTTGCACTCAGCCTTCAAGACAGATTCCGGCAGCGGGGCATCATGTCCGACCTCGATGAGGCCATCGAGCTCCATCGTGCCGCATTGCTCCTCCGTCCGCCCGGTCATTCAGATCGATCCATGTCTCTGTACAATCTTGCTGCTGGCCTTGCAACCAGATTCCAGCAGCGGGGCATCATGTCTGACCTTGATGAGGCCATCGAGCTCAATCGTGCCGAATTACTCCTCCGTCCGCCCGGTCATTCAGAACGATCCATGTCTCTGAACAATCTTGCTGTTGGCCTTGCAACCAGATTCCAGCAGCGGGGCATCATGTCTGACCTTGACGAGGCCATCGAGCTCCATCGTGCCGCATTGCTCCTCCGTCCCCCAGGTCATTCAGATCGATCCATGTCTCTGTACAATCTTGCACTCAGCCTTAAAGACAGATTCCAGCAGCGGGGCATTATGTCCGACCTCGATGAGGCCATCGAGCTCAATCGTGAGGCGTTGCTCCTCCGTCCGCCCGGTCATTCAGATCGATCCATATCTCTGAACAATCTTGCACTCAGCCTTCAAGACAGATTCCGGCAGCGGGGCATTATGTCCGACCTCGATGAGGCCATCGAGCTCAATCGTGAGGCGTTGCTCCTCCGTCCGCCCGGTCATTCAGATCGATCCATATCTCTGAACAATCTTGCACTCAGCCTTCAAGACAGATTCCAGCAGCGGGGCATTATGTCCGACCTTGATGAGGTCATCGAGCTCCATCATGCCGCATTGCTCCTCCGTCCGCCCGGTCATTCAGAACGATCCATGTCTCTGAACAATCTTGCTGCTGGCCTTGCAACCAGATTCCAGCAACGGGGCATCATGTCCGACCTTGATGAGGCCATCGAGCTCCATCATGCCACATTGCTCCTCCGTCCCCCCGGTCATTCAGATCGATCCATGTCTCTGAACAATCTTGCACTCAGCCTTCAAAACAGATTCCGGCAGCGGGGCATCATGTCCGACCTTGATGAGGCCATCGAGCTCCATCGTGCCGCATTGCTCCTCTTTCCCCCCGGTCATTCAGAACGATCCATGTCTCTGAACAATCTTGCACTCAGTCTTCAAGACAGATTCCGGCAGCGGGGCATCATGTCTGACCTTGATGAGGCCATCGAGCTCCATCGTGCTGCATTGCTCCTCCGTCCCCTTGGTCATTCAGAACGATCATCGTCTCTGAACAACCTTGCACTCAGCCTTCAACACAGATTCCGGCAACAGGGCGTTCAGTCTGACTATGATGAAGCATTTAACTTGTACTCTCAACTCTCCCACCTGTCCCATGCAGCATCTCGCACACATCTTATTGCTGCCAAGTCATGGGCGGCCTCCGCCTACCTCCTTAATCACTCGTCTGTATTGCTTGCTTATCAGGTTGCCCTCAAATTCTTAGACCAGCAAGTCGCTCTCCTGTCGTCTTCTTCTCGTCACTTCGGCGTCATCAGGGACGCTGTTTCCTCCCTCGCCACAGACGCTTTCTCGTGCAGTGCTCGTCGTGATGCGCTGACCACTGCGGTGGAACTGGTGGAGCAAGGTCGTGCAGTATTCTGGACCCAGTTGGCACGCTTCAGCACACCACTCGATGAACTTTCTGCTTCAGGTGACATTGGCACGACCTTGGCAGAAGAGTTCAAACGCTTGAGTTTTTGCCTTCGTAATGCGTTCGATCAATCTACTCAAGACCAGTCCCCGCAAATTCGACAACTGACCATGCAATGGGATGATGTCGTCACACGCATTCGCATGCTCCCTGACTTCTCACGGTTTCTCCTGCCTCCACTATTTTCTGATCTCCAGAAGGCGGCTGAAGATGGTCCAGTGATCATTGTCAATGCTAGTCAGTACGGCTGCGACGCCTTGATTATCCACACCGCAGAAGATCCTGTCCATGTTCCGCTTGACATCACACAAACGGAAGTGTCTGAATTATCCTCTGAGTTCCAATCCCTCGCAGAACAGTTTGGTTCTTCTGATCATCAACTCAAGCTGGTCGGCATCCTTCGCAAGCTTTGGAATGATGTCGTTGACCCTGTTGTCCAAGCTCTCAGAGAGTCAAATGTTTGCCCCAGTGGTTCGCGTATATGGTGGTGTCCCACTGCGGAGTTCACGTTGCTTCCCCTCCATGCAGCAGGACCATACGAGCCAAAGAAAAAAAATCTGTCTGACATCTACATCTCATCTTACACCCCCACTTTGACGACTCTCATTCGTGCCAGAAAGCAGCCTGTGGGCTCTCGAGATGCATCCTCGCAACATTTTGTTGCCATCGGTCAAGGCAACCCAGTGAACGGGAGGGAGCTCAAATGCGTCGCTCCCGAGCTGGCCGCTGTCGCTCAGCATGTTACTCCCATCGTCTCCTTCACATCTCTCGAGGATGCCAACGCGACAGTCGAGAATGCACTCGGTGCACTCGATCATAATCAGTGGCTCCATCTTGCCTGCCATGGAATGCCGAATCGGAAACAACCGTTCGAGTCTTCCTTCGCCATGCGCGACGGGCCTTTAATGATCAAGGACATCATCCGATCCAACTGGCAGAATCCGCAGTTCGCATTCTTATCCGCCTGTCACACTACGGTTGGCGACGAGAAGAGTCCCGATGAGTCGATTCACCTTGCTGCGGCTATGCAATTCTGCGGATTTCGCAGTGTAATCGGTTCTATGTGGTCTGTTGACGACGAGGTTGCACGCGAGGTCGTGTCCGCTTTTTACAGCAACCTCATTGATGATTCAAAAAGATTGGACTGCACACGCGCTGCGGTAGCGCTGCACAAGGCCGTGAAATCGTTGCGCAAGAAGAAGGTTCCATTAGAGCAGCAGATTGTATTTGTTCACATAGGTGTGTAGTCAGACTCGATTCATTATGTTATTCCATTTGCTGTATCTCTAGTTTTTTTTGTTCCCTCGCTCTCATCTTGTTTACTTATTTCTGCATGATACGTATATAGTTTGTTGTTCTGTCAAGTACTGTACTTGTGTCTCACCGTGTCCCGTTGAATCAATGTGATTTACTACAGTTCTAGTAAGTTGGTCAGCGTAGCCATAGCATATCCGTGAACCACCCTGCCCCATGGTGTATGTGTCTGCTCATTTATTCGGCACTGATCATCACTTATAGACGCCATCACGATGTATGGTGCCAAATCTTCTAAGATAAACATCAAATATCAGAATACTGTACAGAACACGAGCATGATCGACTATAATCATATACATAGCTCAAGCATGGATACAGCAGAGCATCGAACAAAGCCCCGAGTGAAAGAATATTACTTCGAACGAGAGTACTGACAGACTGTGCCTCACTGGTTGTTCTCTGACGTTCTAGCAACCACAGATGGGTTACGAACGACAAACGCTATGGGACGTTCCCGCCAGATCGTAACAATCGTGTCTCCGTCCCTTTGGACCGCCTTGCTATCGTTGGAGTCGATGTATGCGCATTCTCCATAGGCATCCCAAGTCACAGTATCGATGTCTGCAGATTGATACACATGCCCAGCACTAAGCTAACGACTCGAGGTAGGTCAACTGTAGCCGCTCACCAAGCCAAAGTTCAATGACGAACGAAACCTTGAGGACGGCGACAATGTCCGAGTAAGAAAAAGCTGATGGACTAATAGGAAGAGAGGGTCAGAGAGGATAAGAGAACTGTGGACATGGTGGAGTCGTCAAATAATGTGGGTGTCATTTCAGGGAACAGTGTTTATGTTCGAATGATCTTTGACAGAATTACTTAGTGGGGCCGTTTGAATGATATTAATAAGAAAACATACCATCAAGGGATCTTTGACGACATGGCTGTCCTTAAGCTTCAGGCCTCAGGACCGTAAGGCAATTAAGTTCTCAATTGGCACATCAACGATCGGACTGAACCGGGTGGCTGTGCTTCTCTTACTTCAACTAGACTCGCTTCTCAGGAAAAGATTCAACGAAGTGCACTGATTTTGCCTTTGTGGGCTAACTTGGCTATGAAGTAGATGATGATACCGTGACAAGTCCAGCAGTAGACACTCTGAGACTCGTGTGTCCTCTTGGCGGTCCACTTTTGCTGAAGACCGATCGTCTACTTATATCTAGCACAGATTTTTCTGCTGTTATCAATCCTGGTTAGTTATTTTGATTCGTGCATCGTACTAGCGTTTATCGTGTCGACTCTAAATTTATATGAAAATCTAGGTGTGCCGTCGCATGGCCTGAATCCTCGACCTCCTTTCCAGCCTTACTCCATCCACATTTCCTACGTCCTTACCCCAATATTCCCCTCCCGCTCATTCCGTCCACCATTCAGCACATCGCCATGACTCAGCCCATCCTCGATCCTCCATCGCACTATCGTGTTTGGTAGTTCAGAAAACCTATATATCAGACTTGAAGGTAAGTCCCTCCTCATTACCTTACCATCTGTTTCGTCATTTCCACACTCTATCTACAGCCATCAACCGAAAGGATATTCAAGTCCCCTCCTGGCACACTTACGTGTCCATCAGTGTCGACTCGAGGAGATGCTACAATTCGGTTATAAACGTCTTATCATCTTATACCGTGGGGATGCTGTGACTCTGTAAAGTCCATGGAGACTTTGTCGCGCGATGCAAGAACTGATCATGGTTTTATAGATTACCACAGGCGTCAACTGCATTGTCAGTGCAAAACAACGCATCCTGTGAGGTCGATCGAATGCTAGGCAGTGGAGAGGTCTTTAGGAAACTTCAAACGTCATGAGGCGAGCTGCTCGATTATGGTGATGAGCCATTCGGTGAGTAACCTTCTTCTTATTTATATACATCTATTAACATCTCGAAGGATTATCCTTCCCACCTGTGCGTGGTGTCCATCCTTCCTCCATACTGAAGGCCGTTGCTTTACACCCTTGCGACCATCAGGATGATGCACTGTCTGATTCGAATGACGCTACTCTCTCTTTTGCTGACAAAACTCCAGCTCTCGTCCCTCGTAGACCGCAAGACACGGATGCAGGCCGCGTACGATTTGTCAAATACGTGACGAGCAAAATGGAACCCGCCATTCGACACTGAACATTCATATGATTGTTCATGTGAGTTGACGGAAACAGCTGAGATACACTTGGTTAATGAACACCTTTCGCAGCGCAGTCGGTATCGCAGCCCCGAGATCGCTGGTTCCTTACCATCACGCGTGACCCATCTTCCTCGGTGCTCACACTAAATGTCAAAGCGACGACTCACTTCTTTATCTGTTTGGAGTCGACCCTCGATCAATCAGGTTTCCTCTGTGGAGAAGTGAATGGCATCTATGTTGGTTAGGATGATTCGATCAGCATGACGATCTGCAGATCCCATTGACGGAACCGTTGTCCAGCCACAGGTATCGCAACAGAATGCGTAGTGGCAGAATTGTTGTCTGCGTGAGAGCCCTACTCGCATTCTACAGTTACCATCACCGTTGACTAGAGATTGTGCCATGTAAGAGAACTCCACGCGAGAGATTCATAAACTTTCATTCATTGAGCGATCATTCCATGATGTACAGTCTTTCCTTGTAATCTATATTTATGAATAACACTTAGGATCTTGTGAACAGCACCGAAATAGCAGTGTACAAAACAGCAGTCAAAACGCGAAAACATGCAGATCCTTCATATCGCCATCAGCAAACGAGAGGTTCTTCGAAGATAAGACAATAAGCATGGCATCACATATTCTGTGCGCCGCTTGTCCTTCTTACACTGGAATAATCTTCTTGCAGTGAACCAGACATTCCGCAGGATGCGGCAACCTCTTCAAAGGTCATCATGACTTTAACCACTTCCATGCAGACTTCGAGTATAGGTCGGCTGTGAACAGTATACCTTTCAATGACGTGCCTGTGTTTCATAGCAGGACTCCCATGACAACCCGTGAACAGTATGAGTGGGAATGACCCAACGCAAACCTAGGAAGGTACAACGCCGAACAAGGCTATTCAACAGTGCGTATCTCGAGAATTTTGGTGACCGCTATTATCTCATTCGGGGTTTTCAAGTGTACGTATTCCAATGGTGGTGTTGCCTCAGAGTTTGTGCAAAAGCTGCAAGCGTTGAACTCTACTGTGAGTCGGTGGGACCCAAAACAGAAGCGTGTCCTTCGATGCGTTCGTCATCTGTCCGAATTCTCACTGGTGGCTTTTGCGTTGGAGCAGTTATTTCGTCAAGAAGTGCGGCAGTGTTAACAAGGGCGTGTTCCAGATGCATGACAAAACGATTAGTGTTGGCAAGAATGAACACGGAAGTAAAACCGTCGGTGTCCTCTGTTGATCCCTCCCACCAGGGATGTTCAAAGATGCGCTGTATCAAGTCAAGGGCGTGCCACCAAAACGTATGTCATTAATGGTCAAGGACAACATGTTCAAGGCACGTTGTTTGATCGTTGCAGAGGTGTTGTGAAGTAATAAAATGATTTGGGTAAGAAACAGGTGGCCAGTAGGTTTGGGGAGGCGTAGATTAAAAGCGTGTTTTGGGGCTGTCGATGTTCCTAGTCATGGTTATTGGCGGTGCAGGCGAGCTCCGGACGACAAGGATCATATGCTCACACAACAGGATGAGGAATCTTCCATAAGGTGAATGGATGCTTCACGACATTTTTTGCACTAGTAAACAAATAGCAAGATGATGTGATCAATGGTATCAGAGCCCATGTTCGAGTTCAAGAGATCGGACCAATTAGTTGTCAATATTGAGATGAAGAAAAATACGTATGATGAGCCGAGAACCGAGCAGAAGGAACTTTTGGAGCAGGTGAAAAGTGTTGGAGTATGGTGTAATATCCTTGAGCGCGAGGAAGACTATGTCTAGAGATCTGCTGAGTATACATGCAGACCGAATACTAGATAGAAGATAGTCGTTCCTTCTAATTTCGATGTCATTGTGCGCACATGTAGTTTTATCAAATTCTCTCGTCCTCCATGAGGCAACCAGAGAGTGGCACAGGTACGAGTTTTGCAGAGGCCTTGCACAGCAAAGGTCGCCGTGTTGAATGTTCGGGAAAGTGTATTATGGGCGCTTGTGAGCAGGTGGATGATCATGTCATCCGCTGTAGGCGTGTCAGACCTGTTGTTCACACGATCGAACTTCATACAGCCTCATGGTAACCGTACGTTCAAGTGTTCTTCTACTAGATCATTAATGACCATCACCCTAGTAGCACAAATGGACTCTGAGAGTCCAAGCTCCATTGCACAACTGTTTTATGGCGCCAATAGACTAGTACAAGTGCTTTCTATCATGCCTCGCATAGTATGTTTGGATACCTTTAGCTGAGCTCGCTGACAAGGGCTCGTGCTTGAAGTAAACGGACGGTAAAACTTCCACGCTTGTGACATTTTTGAACTCACAGTTATATGTAATTGAAGGCCAGGGATCTCATCATGTCTCCCTCGTGTGTGTTGGATGAGATTTCGACCCAATGTGCAGCTGCCTAGTGCGGTGTCACGCTTCAAGCTTCAATACCCAAGCCTGATGGAATTCTCGAACAACGCTTCAACCTCACCATAGCTTTCTAGCTGGCCGTTAAATTCATGGGATCGCTGAGCCCTCATCATATCATTTCCCTCGTACTGGCAGGTCTTTGGTGCGCGAGTACTGCAGTTTCAGCTGGCTAAGTAGGTATTCATTCTGATTTTACTCCATTTTGCGTTCAATTGGAGACTTTTCACAGGGAGATGGGGCAGTGGTCATCTTCTTTTGTTAGCCTAGCATGTCGAGTGGCGTTGCAGCTTGGTCCTCCAGGCCACTCTCTTCGAACCTTCTTTATCAACAAACTAGCCCTCAACCTTCATGACAGATTCCAGCAGCGGGGCATCATGTCCGACCTTGATGAGGCCATCGAGCTCCATCGGGCTGTATTACTACTCCGTCCGCTCGACCATTCAGAACGATCCTCGTCTCTGAACAATCTTGCGAACAGCCTTCAAGACAGATTCCTGCAGCGGGGCATCGTGTCTGACCTTGATGAGGCCATCGAGCTCCATCGGGCTGCATTATCCCTCCGTCCCCCCGGTCATTCAGATCGATACGTATCTCTGAACAATCTTGCAAACCGCCTTCGAGACAGATTCCTGCAGCGGGGCATCATGTCTGATCTTGATGAGGCCATCGAGCTCCATCGGGCTGCATTACTCCTCTGTCCCTCCAGTCATTCAGATCGACCCGTGTCTCTGAACCATCTTGCACTCAGCCTTCAAGACAGATTCCGGCAGCGGGGCATCATGTCCGATCTTGATGAGGCCATCGAGCTCCATCGGGCTGCATTACTCCTGCTTCCCTCCGGCCATTCAACTCGATCCGTATCTCTGAACCATCTTGCACTCAGCCTTCAAGATAGATTCCGGCATCGGGGCATCATGTCTGACCTTGATGAGGCTATCGAGCTGAATCGTGCTGCATTACTCCTGCTTCCCCCCGGTCATTCAGCACGATCCTCGTCTCTGAACCATCTTGCACTCAGCCTTCAAGATAGATTCCGGCAACGGGGCGTGCAGTCTGACTATGATGAAGCATTTAGCTCATACTCTCAACTCTCCCACCTATCACATCCAGCATCTCGCACAGATCTCAGTGCTGCCAAGTCATGGGCGGCCTCCGCCTACGTCCTTGATCACCCATCTGTATTGCTTGCTTATCAGGTTGCACTCAAATTCTTAGACCAGCGAGTTGCATTCCTGTCGTCTTCTTGCCGTCACTTCGACGTCATCAGTGAGGCTGTTTCTTCCCTCGCCACCGATGCTTTTTCGTGCAGTGTTCGTCGTGATGAGCTGACGACTGCGGTGGAACTGTTGGAGCAAGGTCGTTCTGTATTCTGGACACGGTTGGCCCGCTTCAGGACACCACTCGATGAACTTTCTGGTTCAGGCGACATTGGAACGGCCTTGGCAGAAGAGTTCAAACGGTCGAGTTTTTGCCTTCGTTCCGCGTTCCACCAGTATACTGAAGACCGGTCTCTGAGAATCCAACAACTGACCATGCAATGGGATGATGTTATCACGCGCATTCGCATGCTCCCCGACTTTTCACGTTTTCTTCTACCTCCACTGTTTTCTGATCTCCAAAAAGCGGCTGAACATGGACCAGTTATCATTGTTAATGCAAGTCAATATGGCTGCGATGCCTTGATTGTCCGTAACGCGGAAGATCCTGTTCATGTTCCGCTTGACATTACACAAGCCGAAGTGTTCGAATTCTCCTCCGACTTCCACGCACTCTCAGAGCGGTTTGGTTCTTCTGATAATCAACTCAAGCTTGTCGGCATGCTTCGCAAGCTTTGGAATGATGTCGTTGACCCTGTTGTTCAAGTTCTCAGGGAGTCAAATGTTTGCCCTGGTTCGCGTATATGGTGGTGTCCCACGGCTGAGTTCACGCTGCTTCCCCTCCATGCGGCAGGACCATACGAGAGGAAGAAAAAAAATATGTCTGACATCTACATCTCATCTTACACCCCCACTTTGACGACTCTTATTCGTGCTAGACAACAGATTTCTCGAGATGCGTCGTCGCAACATTTTGTTGCCATCGGTCAAGGCAACCCGGTGAACGGAAGGGAGCTCAAATGTGTCGCTCCCGAGCTAGCCGCCGTCGCTGAGCATGTTACTCCTGTCGTCTCCTTCACATCCCTCGAGGATGCCAGCGCGACAGTCGAGAATGCACTCGATGCGCTCGATCATAATCAGTGGCTTCATCTTGCCTGCCATGGAATGCCGAATCAGAGAGAACCGTTCGACTCTTCCTTCGCCATGCGTGACGGGCCTTTAATGATCAAGGACATCATCCGATCCAACTGGCAGAACTCCCAGTTTGCATTTTTATCGGCCTGCCACACTACGGTTGGCGACGAGAAGAGCCCCGATGAGTCGATCCATCTTGCTGCTGCTATGCAATTCTGCGGATTTCGCAGTGTGATCGGTTCCATGTGGTCTGTTGAGGATGAGGTTGCACGCCAGATCGTGTCTGCTTTTTACGGCAACCTCATTGATGATTCAAAAAGATTGGACTGCACACGCGCTGCGGTAGCGCTGCACAAGGCCGTGAAATCATTGCGCAAGAAGATTCCATTAGAGCAGCAGATTGTATTTGTCCACATAGGTGTGTAGTTAGACTCGATTCATTATGTTATTCCATTTGCTGTATCTCTAGTTGGTTTTGTTCCCTCGCTCTAGTATTGCTTACTTATTTCTGCATGATACGCATATACCTTGTTGTTCTGTTCTGTACTAGTGTCACATCGGGTCCCGTTGAATTATTCCCGCATCGTCACAGTTCTAAATCATTAACTGCAGCCGTAGCCTATGATTCAGCAAGTAGTGTTACGGTTTACCCGTGAACTACCCTCATGCAGCTCCCATGGCTGCTCATTTATTCGGCACTGATCGTGACTTATAAACGCCATCACGGTGTATCACGCCGAATCCTCTGGGATAACATCAAATATCAGAATTTTAAAGAAAACTGTACAAGAATATGAGCAAGATCGACTATAATGATATACATTGGTCAAGCATGTATACAGCAGCGCACTGAACAAAGTCATGAGTGAGAGAATATTACTCCAAGAACGAGAGTACTCACAGGCTAAGCCTTACGGGTTGTCCTCCGACGTTTTAGTAGTCACTGGCGGGTTACGAACGACGAAAGCTATGGGACGTTCCCGCCACATCGTGACAAAAATCGCATCTCCGTCCCTTTGGACCGCCTTGCTATCGTTTGGGTCGATGTATGCGCATTCGCCATAGGCATCCCAAATCGAAGTATCTCTCCAGAGTTATAGATATACCCAGCACTAAGATAACATTAGCTAACGACTCGAGGTAGGTCAACTGTAGCTCACCAAGCCAAAGTTCAATATTCAATGACGAACGAAACCTAAGTAAGATTAAGTAACATGCCGCACTTTTCCTGATCATTGATTTAGTATTACATTTGCTGTATCTCTAGTTGTTTTTGTTCCCTCGCTCTCCTGTCGCTTACTTATCTCCGCATGATACTTTGTTGTTCTGTATACTGTACTAGTGTCACAACGCGTCCTGTCGAATCAATGTGATTTACTCCTGCATCGTCACACTTATCAGTCGTTAAACGTGGCCGTAGCATATGATTCGGCGAGCGGTGTTACCCGTGAACTATTAGTACCCTTGCCACCCCCATGGCGTATGTGTCTGCTCATTGATTCGGTACTGATCGTGACTCATAGACGTCATCGCGCTGTATCACGGTCAATCCTCTGGGATATGACGATCGGCAGGTCCTATTGACGGAACCGTCGTCCAGCCACAGGCACCGCAACGTAGTGCGTAGTGCCAGAATTGTTGCTTGCGGGAGAGTCCCACTCGCGTTCTACAGTTGTTGACCAGACATTCGATTTCATACCATGTAAGGGAACTCCATTGTGCGAGAGATTCATAAGATTTCATTTATCGAGCGATCATTCCATACTTGTACAGTCTTTCCTGGTAATCTATATTTATGAATAACATTTATCTTGTGAGCAGCAACAGAACAGCAGTGTACAACGTTCAACAACACTCAAAACGCGAAAACATGCAGATCCTTCATATCGCCATCAGCAAACGAGGGGCTCTGAAAAACAAGACAATCAGCACGAGGCTACATACTCCTCAGTACAACGATAGCTTACTTTCAAACCGACCAATCTTTGCTCATCGATCATCACCCCCGAAAACCCTTCAAGCTCATCTCTTCGACAAACGCGATAGGGTAAATTTGTCTCAATAGAGCCCGGGAAAAGGCCGTCCGACCAGATGAACGTGGGGTAATCAATGACCTCAACGTTCGCTTTGGAGTCCGGCTGCGGAGGAAAGACATGCCGTTTCGTTTTGCGTACATTGAAGTCCATCACTTGCGTGCTGCTGGATTGTAGCGGAAAGACCACTCGATGGCCATGAACGTATCTGCTCAAGGCTGATCAGCGTGGGTCTGGGCAGGAATCTTTCGACTCTTTCTTACCTTAGCCACTGATATGGGACTTGATGATGAAGCATGCGGCTCTCGTGGGGACCCCACTCCTCCCAAGACACCTCGAAGGGGGTTGTTTCTCTTTGTTCGCGATATTTCCGTATATATCTGAGAGGAGTGCTATTCTTGAAGAAGAGAAAGAATTTGGGTCTAGCGCGAGGGATATGCGGGTCCATCTGGATATAATCCACGGATAGAACATACATCCGCTCCTCCTGATTGGTCCAGAAAGGCGTGTTTGGAAGACACCTTGCCACAAACGGACCAGTATGAATCGCGCAGTGCACGAAATGGCGGGACTTCAGGACAGGCAGCGATAGGCTCGCAACATGGACAATTTCATGTTGATGTTCTCCAAATGTGAAAACTTGTATCGAACCCCCGTCTATCCCCCGCGTGATCATGTATGCGCGGTTCGAAATGAACGAAAAGTCGCTGATATGAGTGGGCAAGTCGTCGCCGTCGCGATCCTGCAAATCCAGCGTTGGCTATAAGCTACTGGGTGTTCATAGACAGGCACTTACGACGAGTATTTGACCTGTCTTCCAATTCCAGATTGTGATACGAGGATTGTCGAGCTCCATCCAAAACATCATCCCAATCACATCATCCACGATTTGTATGAATGCGCTGGTCATTATGGACGGGGTGAGGGTGCGAAGAATAGGAGATGATGCTTCGGGATGCTTGACATTGGAGGAGATAGTGCGTATATGGACCGCTGTGTAATTAGAATTGTTCACGCTACATGTAACAATCAGTCATCTGTGCGACGAAAAGCGAAAGACACCAAAGACGCACAGGTCGTCATCAGATTGGACAAAAGCGATGAGATCTTGCGATGGATCGATGGCGAAGTCTCTCGTTGAGATGCCTATGTCATTCCGAACCAGCGTGTGTCCAGGAGCTGACGAGGATGGTAGCCAGGAGGAAATGAATCTTCGTGAACCGGATTGGTTGTGATCAATGCTCCCCGAAGAGAACGTCTTCGCAAATACACCCCCCACAAGCTCGTATGCGTGGCAGAAACCAGGCATGGGTACTCGAACTTCTTTCTTCCACTCGAACAAGGTCCACGCACGACGGAGGGTCCGCAGTTGTTCCAGACGCTCTGAGACAGTGACGGTGCTCGGAGGGCCATCAACCATGCAATCAAGAGCAAGCTCAATATGATACTGAAGCTCTGCAGAGGAATCAATCACCCTGTTCAATGTGCGGCAGACCTGAAAATTAGTCAAGTTTGAGTCCACGAGAAAAAAGTAGTATGGCACACGTACAGAGGAACACTGCAAGATAGATCGACCGTCTACATGACGAAGAATTTCTACCAGTAACTCAGAGGGTAGAAGGATCAAAGTAAGTGTTTCGGGATCTTTCACGTCTGCTTTTACAGCGGGCAGGCTGGCCACCAGTGTAGTCTGCCTTGTATCAAGCTTTGGTGCAATCATAGTAGCTGTTGTAGGCGCTTGGTGGGTGCTAATCGGCTGCAATTGGACTTTGATTAGCTTTGATTGGACTTGTGGCGCACGGGCTTTTCAATTCGTAAGGAACGATCTTCGTTCTTATTGGTCAGACCAACTACGATCGAACGTATCCAACGGTTGCGATTGTGAGTAACGACCTCGCACGAAACAAATAAGCATTGGTTCTGGGAAAACTGCAACTCATAACTTTGAGCCTCTAGATTCAGTAGCCGCAGTTGTCCTCAGAAGAACTCTCTCTCGATGGCTCATTCCCTCAAGCTTGATGGGGTTGCGCAGCTCAAGGTCATGGTAGTTGCCGATTGGATGTTTTGGCAGCATCTACAAATGTGATTTTACTATCTGCATGAGATATGCGACTCTAGTGAGTACTCAGCGCCCTCTGAGAACCCTGTCGCTCCGAGTCTACTAACGAAATTTAGCCGATACCATCGCACACTCAGATAAGCTTATTTATACTGACGGCCAAAACTCCATGCCACATCGTGAAGTCTGGATGTATTGTTGACGCTACGCTACAGCACTCGGACTCGGCAACGAGGAAGAGCTGACTTGCTCAAGCACTGCGGAGTTGAGCAACGCTCATTCGTAAACGAAGTCATTTCCGGAGTCGACCACCATACTGCCCTTGCGACATCGACACGGCACATAGGATGTGATTTTGTCACTGGGTTCACAAAAGTACCCGAAATCGTTTTCGTAGCTGTGACCTCTGAGGCCCGTCGAGCACTCCGTTTGATCTGTGGATAGCCGTAAGCATGCGGTCTAAGGTCCGCCAGCCCCATGGCATTGTTGTCTTCAAGAGTACACCCAATTTTCACAATTGCAGTGATGTGGCAAACACACCCACCGGTCACCTAAATCTCAAGATGACTGAGTAAATTGTGGGAGCACATGATCAAACGTTGCTACGACTTATGGAACACGATGCGAACTTCACTTACGCCTGTTCCTTGGTGTACTATTGCAGAATCCGAATATCAATTCAGCAATGTAGGCTAGAACGTCAAATTTCGCTCCCTGAGCAATGAAGACGACAGGTGCGGGATGACAGAGCCAATGAGAGGAGAAAAAGAACGAAGGCAGCTATCGTTGATCCTACTTGTAGAAGCAGTCGGAGGCGCCGAGGGTGAGGACGAAGTAATCTACGGTGGTATGGCTTTTTCTCGTACAGCTGAAATTTAACACTTGCCCGATTAACCAATCTTCGGGTCGAGTGGTCCAAAGCTCGCACCAGGAAGGAAGAGATCGAGTTGCTGCAAGAAGAAATGCGTCGAGTTCTTCAATATCGATATTTCCGGTGGGATGATATGGCCTATCTCTGCGTTCCCAGAGGTGCTGAAAAGGAAGTCGTGGTTGCCTATACCGGCGCCATTCGATAAGCTCATAACGTTGGTGCCAAGTCAACTGAATATAAGATGTCGCATAAGGTATACTCCTTTTTCTCTGATTTCCACATCATCCCCTGGAGCTACGTGATTTAGAAGGATATAAATTGTTCCCTAAAACACCCGTTGTATACCTGGAACTTGAAAGTTTCAAAGTAGTTCTATAGGTTGATACAGAATTGTGATCGGTCAGTTGTTCGAGCTTTAAAACTGTTTCGTGTTGAAGATAATCACGGTGATCCTCCAAAGAACAGATGAGTGGTGTACCTTCACAATGTTTCGCCATTTAGCAGCGCTTATTAATCATCAACAATACACCAGTAAGACCATCGTGAACTTTAAACCTCACTGCTAAACGGACCTAATATCGGAAGGAAACCAGTTGGATATACAATGAACCAAAGTACAACATGACGCACTAATATACATGGTGTTCGAATATGAGATCCCACAATGAGTCAGAGAGTGCCACAAACATGCTATCGTACAGATTAATCTGACAGGAATAGCGTTAAAAGGCCGTAGAAGCATCGACAAACTGGAATCAACATCATACAAGGGTATACAAAACCTGAAACGACGAATTTGTGCGAAAACATAAGTCATGTTGTCATGAAAGCAGGTGGTCTGTGGTGGAAGTGCTGCTGGGCTAACTGTGCGCGCCAACCTGCGAGATTGTTGATAGAATTCAAGAGTTCTCCACGACGAAGGGGCTCTGCAAGTATCTGTGAGATCCGGAGAATGCATGGGTAAATGAGGTACGTACTGGTGATGTGATCGTCCATACCTGCCTGCAGGCATCGCTCACGATCACCGATCACTGAAAACGTAAATGAGCAAGTGCCCTGAACCTTGAGAATTGTAACGTACTAGCATGAGCAGTGAGGGCGATGATAGGAGTCGGTAGCAGTCCTCTGTGCATCTCATACGCTCGGATAAGCTCAGTCGCCTCCATTCCTCCCATGAAAGGCATTGATATATCCATCTTGGGGAGATAATAATTCACCACTGTGAGCCGCCGAGTAGAAAAGTGACTCACTAAGATAATATCAAATGGCTTGTTCGCTTGTACTCGTGCCTTGAAAGCTTCGACAGCTAGACTTCCATTCTCTGTGATCTCGACTGTGTGGCCATACTTCTCCAGAATCTTGACTACTAGTGCCTGGCTAACCGTATTATCCTCGGCAAGTAGGATGTCAAAGACGATATCATTTGGTGCCGAGACGGGTGAAACAGCATTCGGCTCCAGGGCGGAAACGAGGGCAGAAGCTGTGACTATCAGCCCTATATCACCAGAGCACATAGTATGTTCTCGTACTACTCACGATTCAGACGTGGCATCGAAGGCGCCAATACTACGATGGGAATGGATCGCAGGTGTTCATATTCCCTGATGTTTTCGGTTTATAATCTCCAGCGTACTTGGGAAATGTGCGATGTGATCGTGAAGAAGAACTTCTCTTCGAGACCTCGCTCTCGACCCACATGTTGCCTTGCATGAGGCATTCGGAGATGGAAAGGCCCAGACCGGTTCCGCTATATTTCTGTACAACAATCAGCTAGGACCTTTGGGAGAAATTGCAACAACTTCTGTGTCGAGTTGGGCATGAACTTCCTTCCGGACTCGGTGTAATCGGCACCCCACAGAAGTTGGCACTTCACCAATGTCGATGGTGCCAAAGTGTTAGACTTTGTTTATCAGAAGGCAACGGTGGCGTATTACCCATGTGTACCGTTCGCCTCTTGAATTTGTATTTTGGATATCAGAGGGTACCGGTGGCGTACCCCATGATGTGTACCGTTTGCCTCTAGAGTCTAGACTGGCACAGAACAACTCATTCACCACGACTCAGCGTCCTTTTCAACACTTTCCAATTCATCGTGCTGCTTTAATACCGTCCATTCAATGGTCTAGCATCCCATTCAGCGGCAGATCCACCGTTGATCACACATGCCAACCTCCTTGCCGTCGGCCTTCAGCAGAATGGGATTTATCCCTACCTGGATGTCCACAAACTTGATAACAACATCAAAGCGCACAGCGTCAAATGCGAGATGGATATAAACGGGGCAACTAGTGGTATTCTTGTATGAGTCGTAAGTATGCTCTACTCCATATCCTCCATTCGTATCCCATGAGTGACCTTCCTGAATGTAGTAATGCACTAATACCTACGCCACGATACTAATCACCCGTTCTTCCCCTTGGCACACAACAAATTCATCTTATTAGAGTCTGCGACCAACGATGAGACATCGAAGACTCGCATGTTCAATCAATAAGAAAAGTTACACTCCAGAGGTGCTCGTAAGTGCGGTCATAACTAAGGTGGTTACAGCGAAACTTGTACTTATCCCGATTCCGTAAGTATGTCAAACATGAGTGTGTCCTCTATAACAAGACTCCCATGATAATCCGTGGGCCATTCGGCTGAGATCAAGCAAAGGGTTGAGCGCTGGGACAACCCATTGCGTCCCCGGAGGGCACCACAGGGGATCATAGTTTGGCGGGACCCAAAACAGAAGCCTGTCCCCCGGTCCAATCACAGCCCATCTGTCATGTTCCTCAATCCTCACTGGGAGTGCCGATATGTCTTGTGTCGGAGTGATGATTTCATCGATAAGCGCGGCGGTATCGACAAGAGCATGTCCCGGGTGCAGGGAGAAACATATGAGGTGTTCGAGGTCATTGTCTTGAATAGCTTGTGCATCGCGTGTATGGTTCTGAGATTCAGATATGATGTCGATTTTATCTGGCGAAACTGCAACGGAACTGACGCTGCGGACATCTTGGAGTGGCTTGGGCGTCTTGCCAGTCTCGACATCCCACAGCCGCATGGTGCTGTCATATGACAGCGACATGACGCGCTGGCCATCTGGCGAGAATGCAACAGAAATGACAGCGTTTGTATGTCCTTTGAGAGGCGACCGGAGCGGCTCGCCAGTCTCGGCATGCCACAAGCGAATGGTCATGTCGCGTGACCCCGATACGATGTGCCTGCCATTGGGTGAGAATGCCAAAGAGATAACAGCGTTTGTATGTCCCATGAGAGGTGGCCGGAGCAGCTCACCAGTCCCTGCATCCCACAAGCGAATGGTCTTGTCGAGTGACCCTGATACGATGTGCTTGCCATTTGGAGAGAATGCAACAGACAGGACCAGCCCCTCATGTCCCTCAAGGGGTGGCCACAGCGGCTCGCCACTCCCGACATCCCACAGCCGCATGGTTTTGTCATACGACAGCGATACGAAACGTCTGCTATCCGGCGAGAATACAACAGAGAAGACAGCGTTTCTATGTTCCTTGACAGGTGGCCGGAGCAGCTTGCCAGTCTCGATATCCCACAACCGAATGGACCCATCATCCGACCCCGATGCAATGTACCTGCCATTGGGCGAGAATGTGACAGAGTAGACAGTGTCCTCATGTGTCTCGAGTGGTGGCTGGATCAACTCGCCAGTCTCAGTATCCCACAACAGAATAGTGCCAAGGAGTGACCCCAACACGGCGCGCTTGCCATCCGGCGAGAGTGCAACAGAGGTTAAAAAGTAGTCAGGTCCCTTGAGAGGTAGCCGAAGACACTTGCCAGTTCCGGCATCCCACAAGCAAAAGGTGTCAAAACTTGACAGTGACATGATGCGCTTGCCATCCGGCGAGAATACAGCATAGCGGACGAGACCGTGTTGCACGAGAGGTGGTGGCTGCACTGGCTCGCCATTTGTGGTCTCCCAAAGGACGACGGTGTTGTCCCGTGACCCTGAAAGGATACGCTGGCTATCCGGTGAGAATGCAGCAGTGGTGACAGGAGGCTGGTGTCCCTGGAGAGGTGGCCGCAGTGGCTTGCCAGTTTCGGCATCCCATAGCTGAACGGTAAAGTTCTCTGACCCTGACACAATGTACCTGCCATTGGGAGAGAATGCAATAGATGTGACGACTTCATCTTGTCTCATGAGAAGTGGGCTCAGTGGATCGCCAGTTTCGGCATCCCACAAGTGAATGGTCTTGTTGCTTGACCCCAACACGATGTGCTTGCCATCCGGCGAGAATGCAACAGAATTGGCCTGACCAGGTCCCTTGATAGGTGGAAACAGTAGCTTTCCCATCTCCGCACTCCACAACTGGATGGTCTCGTCCAAAGACCCTGACACAATGTGTGTGCTGTCCGGCGAGATTGCAACAGAACGAATCGAATCCGTATAACCTATGAGAGGCAGCTGCAGAGGCTCGCCAGTCTCAACGTTCCATAACCGAATGGTCTTGTCGTGTGACCCCGACGCAATGAGCTTGCCATTCGGTGAGAACGCAACGGAGGTGACACCACCCTCATGTCCCTCGAGAGGTGGTTGCAGCGATTCGCCCGTCTCCGCATCCCACAAGCGAATGGTCTTATCCTCCGACCCCGACACGATGTACCTGCTATCCGGCGAGAATGCAACAGACGTGACATCATTCTGATGCCCTATGAGAGGAAGCCGAAGAAGCTCGCCAGTCTCAGCATCCCACACCTGTATGACACACCTGCGCAACCCGGCAACGATGCGTTTACCATCCGGAGAGAATGCGGCGCATAGAACAGGAGAATCTGCATGCATCACCTGCTGAATCATCGGCCATGACAAATGATGGCCAGAAACGATTCGCAATACTGAAGGAAATGTATTGACAAATTTTGTGAAGATACGCGACTCCTTTGGTGAAAACGGTAGTGCAGATAGATACAAGTGGGGGGTGCTGAAGGAAATGGGAAGGCGAATATGCAAATGAATTTCTGTGCATCTGCAGCATCGTCCAAGATATCTTTGCATTCTGCGGGGTGGGGCTGGTTCCCGTAAGAATAACTGTGTAGAAAATAAGGTTTCTGACACGAACCTTGACCCACTCGATCAAAGATGACAGCAAGCCAGCCGTCGTGTTGATGGTCTTGAGCAGACTCAGCACTTCCAACCAGAAGAGCAACCGTTCGTGGTTGAAAAATGCTCGAACCGCATTAGCGAGGTGCAAGTCGAAAACTGCTTTTTGCAGATGGTCTGTCCAGAACCGACAGG
The DNA here is from genome assembly GCF_016647785.1 of Suillus fuscotomentosus. Classification (NCBI taxonomy): domain Eukaryota; kingdom Fungi; phylum Basidiomycota; class Agaricomycetes; order Boletales; family Suillaceae; genus Suillus; species Suillus fuscotomentosus. The sequence goes on from NW_024539564.1 coordinate 168,896, forward strand.
AATAGGACAACTCCGGGGTGATATTCTGTTGGACTCGTTCATGCAAGTCGGAGATTTTGGAATTAGGGAGTGTGAACTGTTCAGTTTGCATATGTTGAATCGTAAGCCATGTTCCATGACTGCAAGGGACGCAAATGCAAGATCCTTCTGAACGCGAGACGTGTCGACGAAGAACTCCCCACTCCGCTTTTTATTTGTGAGAAAATCAGGGAAGGATACATGAAGTGGACGGACGACGGAAGAAACATCGGTGGTGCCGCTCAGAAGAGCACCCATGGGCTTTACAATTGCAATAATAACATCCGAGTTGTCCTCGGGAAAATATTGCCTCATCGAGCACAATGAAGCAAGGGGTAGTGGTTCTAGTGTCCCCAGTATCTGTGTCATCACCGAACAAAACCGGGTGAGACGCTTCTTGCGCTGCGGCTGGTTTGGGGGAAACATCGATTTCAACGTGAATTTGTATATCTGGTCGAGAAGTGGAACGTGATCGTCGTCTTTGCGGCTGATGATGGCTTCGAAACGTTCGAGAGGAGTTAACCCAACTTCGTTATCTGCTTTGATATATGCACACGCTAGACGCGCCCATTCACATAACCCACCAGATTCGCGCACGATGGATGTTAAAAGTTTATCACCGTGGACGCCATCCACACGTGAGAGTTCGTCGGTGACATAGTGCAGAATGTCACGTTCAGTCGTTGCGATTGGAATGCTATCCATGGACTTTTGAAGTATGTGCTTGACGGCGTTTAACGTGTTGTGGATGTCTGGTAGAGGTCGTGATGTAACAAGAAACCGGAAGTTGGAAGGAAGTTTGTTTATGTGGTTTGAATCATCACCCGATTTGCCAGCCAAGATTTGGAGGAAATGCCGTCGTGTGGTATCCTCGCCACTCTCATCCAATGCATCAATGACGATCAAAGTAGGTCCCACCATCGCCCCCGACAGCTTTGAAGCAGGCTTCACGATCAACTCTTTCCACTGCTGCATGATGTCTGGGGTATTCGTGAGCGAATTGTCACGATGGACAATATCTGCTAGCGCATGTCGCATTTGCTCGTCACGGTCAGCGAGACCTCGTGCGATTGTGGTGAAAATTTTTTCATGACGCCGTTGCGCTGCTCGAGTACGGTTGAAACAATAACAGGATCCCAAGCGTCCAAGTTCTCGGAAACGATCTGCAATTGTATGGGCGATGGTCGATTTGCCTGTGCCAGCGTTTCCGTGGAGCCAGAAAACACGGGAAGCATCATCATCAGTGTTGTTGATCCAAGTCGTGATCTCATCCAGAATTTCCTCTCGAGTTCCAGGCAAACACTTCTTTCTCGTGTCCAATCCTGCTCCTTCCGCACATCTCATTCCGCTCAGGTCCGCACCTTCGACCGGAGCGTGTATGTTAAAAACATCAAGAGTCGACAACATGAAGCACCTACTCAGCTCCTGGATGCCTTCCAACATCCGGTGCACGACCACCACCGTGTCCCGCGCTGCCCTATCCCGAAACTGTTGCATGAGGTCATCGAACACGGTGTTGTATCCCTCTACTCTGCCATCAGTTTCCGATACGACATTTCTGGCCAGCCTGATCCCTGGGAAACAAGATTGTGTGAGCTTAATGAGGACCGCACGTTGCTGTTCGACTCACAAAAATTCTTGCTCTTGGAGTAATCGCGAAGGAAATAGGAACACTCGAGCGTCTGCTGACATATCCGCGCGACAACAGTTTTCATTGATGTGAGAGCCGCCAGGTCGTTCTCTGTGAGAAATATGTACACCTCATCCATCTTTGAAAGGAGTTGGCTGATTGAGTCGTCGCGAGTTGCTTGGGACGTTATTGTCTGTCAGAAATGTATGTCAGTCAGACGTGCATCAGAAACATAAGATATCGTGTGGATAGATGCCTTGGACACAACCGACAGGACACCCCATGCTGCCTTGGCGTATGGATGGATCTACATTGCAAGGTAATTGACGCGATCGCGGCCTGATAAATTTTCATATCTCTGCAATCGTATCAACAAGAGAATTGAACTTGGAAAGTTTTCCAAGCACAGAAGACACTACCCACCTGTCTTACATCCGTCATGGGAGAAACGAGTTGGGAGGTGTTGGGGTGTCTAGTGAAAAGACCTTTGGCCTTATTACGAAGTGAGGCGAAACATCCTCCGCGGGATTGACTGGGCGGTGGTGGAAGATCAGAAGACTACAGAGATATCAGATACGAAAGCGAAGGAACGGAAACAAGCGAACCTCAGGGTGAGCTTCTGAATGAGTTTTTCTGGTACATGTGAAACGCTTCTTGCGACGGGAGTTATCTTGGGCCATGGTCCGTTTCTCGATCAATAGGATAACCTATAGGGACCACATAAACCTGGGACCAAAGTACTTGTAGGCTGGCTGGTACACACCTCTAGTACGTTATGATGTGGTGCAGTTCTAGAAACTAAAACAAATCGGAAAGCAGTTGACACGCCTGTAGGTTCCGCATGAACCCTCTGATAAAAGGTGGCTGATAGTCATGTAAGGGACCTACACACCTCTACTATATAATTCAGCAGAGCGTGGAGAACAGAGTAGTGGTTGACGGGTTCAAGAGGGTTCAAGTTGATGTGCAAGGTTAAAAACATTCATGCCTGCAGGCTGCAATATGTTTATGGCGTGTGCAGCAGCTGGTGTGTGCACGGTCATATAAACATTAGCGCTAGTGCTCGTACCACTGCCGCCGCCGATTCAGATTGGCAAAGCAAGGACTGCGTGCCGGTTCCAATGTAGTGCTTCTTGGTGATATAGATTGTGAATTTCATGGCTGAAATTTGAAACTTGCTGAAGTGTTTTGAGGCGTGTACATTGAATTTTAGATAGGGCGCAGCCAAACGATTCGCATGTGCCAGCTCACGCACCGTGACTCGAAGGCAACTCGAAGGAGGCTCCAAGCTGGGAGCGCGGGGGTCCGACGTCCAGGAGGTGAAGCAACCTAGCGGTACGAAGTTCCGACTCCGACTAGGAGCGCTACCAGGTACGCATCAGCTCTTCAATTGTGGTATTCACACTGTCCGAACATACGCGTATGCCTCTTTTTGCATGTCAAAATACGTGCAACAGCCGCCCCCGGACGTCATTTCCACGTGCTTGGTAAAGCTACGGAATCCCCGACGCGATAAAACAGTTTCACTCATGAATCTCAAAGTCCCTTGATCCCTACCATATCGTATCATAAACGAAACGTACTAGTATTCTACGACGAGTTAAGCGTCCATGTACAACATTATAGTGCAATTATCAACTCTAGTAATCCATATGCACAACGCACAATTCACATCCTCACCTTAACGTTGCAACTACAACCCCAGGTCTACACAACACTCACTCAGTGACATCCTCCCCCATAATCTTCGCCACCAAATCATTCCCCTCATGCACAGGCGCCTCATACACAGCAAAAGCCGCACGCTTCCCAGCCCCACTCTCCTCGCTCTTCCATCCCTTCTTCCTATCCGTGAACACAGCCCCACTCCGATCAAGCAACATATCGAGGTCTTCATCCGACAACACCCGTTTCTTACCCTCCACAGACGTATTCGTCACCACGTCGATCTGCTCGCCTTCTAGCTTTAACAGATCAGCTGCGAGTTCTGTCATGGATTGCGGGTTTGATTTAGGTGCTCCTTGTCCGGGTAGCTTGAATTTGCCTGCGATGGTATATGTGAGTGACAGAACGACAGGAGTTGAAGTAGACCAACCCTTAGCTATAACAAGCGCCTCAAGCTTCCTCTTCTCGGTCGCACGATGCATAATCCTCGTCTCAATAGTATGCGCCGTAACAAGTCGGAACACTAAAACGGGTTTCGTCTGACCGATACGATGTGCTCGATCCTGAGCTTGGATATCCATCTGCGGGTTCCAGTCTTGATCATAGAATATCACCGTATCAGCCGCTGTTAAATTGATGCCTAGGCCGCCTGCGCGAGTGCTAAGGAGGAACAACTTCGGAGCGTCGAGAGAGTTGCCTCCTTGCTGGAACTTGTTCATCTGCTCGCGGCGGTCCATAGGTGCTGTTGACCCGTCAATACGACATATCGGCCAGCCTTTCAGCTCGGTAGCCCAGTCCTGTAACAAGAGATTGAGCACAATGACACAGATGAAAAAAGACGGACGGACCTCAAGGACGTCTAACATGGTGGTAAATTGACTGAACAACAAAACTTTGTGTTTCCTGCGGAACAGTTCGTCTAGTAGGCGATCGAGGACCATCATCTTTCCGCTCGCATTTACCAATTGTTCGTCGAGCACGAGCTCCTGAGTACCTGGGACGACAGGCCAGTGGAACAAAAACGGATGGGAGCAGACTTTGCGTAGCTGCATGACGACGTTCTGAAGCCTCATGTTGTTGATCTGCTTCCCTACAATCAACCGTCAGTCAAATAAAAACCACGAAAACACAAAAAAACACCAACGTGTCGCCAGTTGCTGATGCTGTTTTGCTAGCTCAGAGACATCTTCCTTTGGTTCCTTAACCTTGGCTCCTCCACCATCTTCGAGCATCTCAAAGTACTCGTCATCGTTGCCATCGAGGTCGTATCGTGTCTTTTTCTGCTTCCGGAGCTTCATCGGCCCATCCAGGTCGATCTCAGCGACCTTCTCAACTACTGCTTTTTTGGAAATGCCAAGAAGGAAGTCTCGTAACGACCCGTCCAGGATGTTATCGTACAAATCACGCTGACCCACGCTGAGCGGGGCGTACAGAACATATTCCTTCTTGGGTGGGAGGAGGCCTTCGACATCCGCCTTGAGTCGTCGAAGGAGGAAAGGCTTCAAGATACCGTGAAGGGTGCCAATCAATTGAGATGACTGGTCTTCAGAGAGGCGAGATTGCATGGTTCCAAGATTGAACCTAGATTTGCTATTAGCTTAAGCATCATTTTTGCGAGAAAAACAGACACGAACCATTCCTGGAACGTATCCAGGTCATCAAAAATATCAGGTAGTATAAAGTTCAACAATGACCACAACTCTGCCAAATTATTCTGTAGAGCGTGAGTGAGAACAATGTCGGCATACTGAATGGAACTTACATGTAATGGTGTTCCAGTCAGAATCATCCGACCTGCGCTCGGGTATTTCTTGATCTCCTGCATGAGCTTGCAGTCAAGATTTTTCAATCTGTGCCCCTCATCTACAACGATATAGCCCCAATTATAAGTGGCAAGGTGTATACGGTCTTTAAGAATCATTTCGTAGGTGGTGACAACAACCGGGAAAGAAGCATGGGTCTGCGGGGGCAGGGTATCGCTAGTAGTGGGTATACGATTGTCTTCAACATCTGAGGTATCTTCATCATCTTCATCTACCTGTAAACTATCCTCGTCATCGGCGTCCGTCTTGCGTCTCTTAGTGGGTCTGCCTTTTGTTTTACGCTTCGGCGCAGAAGCTTTACGGGCAGGCACTTTCTTGCCCTTGCCCTTCCGATTGCGTGGCGTCTTGACCATGACTTCGTCATCAGCCGCTTCTTGAGCGTCCGGTGCTCGCATGACAGTCCGGCGAATATCAGCGCGCTCAGCTGGCGTGCCGTGGTATATGCAAACGGGTATCTAAAGATGGTCCGATATTAGAGAGACGAGAAGGATGGGTAGAAGACTTACAGTAGGCGCAAATTTCTGAAATTCCTCTATCCAATTATGAAGGACGCTCAAGGGGCAAACGATAAGGAAAGGTTGATAATGACCGAGACCACGTAGGTGTGCATTGAATGCAATGGTTTGCAGGGTCTGGGGACATCTGTTCAACATGATTCAAAAGAAAAATTAGTTATATTACCTTGCCTAGACCCATCTCATCCGCTACACTGTATTTGAGAAAATGGAACCCAACGATTAGAGCTCAAGGGCTTACCAAGAATACCAGAAACGCCGTTCTTATCCAAACTAACCATCCACTCCACTCCTTCTAATTGATAATCCTTCAACTTTGCCCCCGTGACTAATGCAGGCTGAGGGAACTTCGGGCGCTGCCCATTCTCCCCCTCAACTACAGGAGGTTCCTGAACCTGTGGTTTGACGGGAGGCGCCCCCTCTTCATCTGACTCCTCTACACGCGAGCGTTTCTTGCCACGCCTCGGAAGGCGCCTTCTTGAAGACTCTGGTTTCGAGGGTGCAGCAGCTTGCATGGCGGCTCGGAGTGCACATGCACGCTTTTCCTTATCCATCTGCGCTCCTAGAAGTTTAGAATATGTAAAAGACTTCTCGAGGAGGCGTTCGAGGCGAGAGAAGCGTTCTTGAAATTCCTAAAATAGACGTGTCAGGACGCGTTCAAATGAGTGATAGGGCACTTCTACCTCGTCTTCTATTGTTTCCAATATCTCTGGGGACTGTCGCACAAAACTTTTAGTACAGAAAAAGAACGATACACTGGATGCTGAGTTTGACCTACCTCGCGTGTGCTCTTTGGTGCTTTTCCTTCTTCACTGGGGGGAGGTGATGAGGCAGCTGTACTTGCTGGAGCCGACGACATTGCAAACGGTACGGGTGACGACGAAGACGGACTCGAAGACATCGTCAGCTTCTAAATAATATGGGAAAGGGTAAGGTGAACGGTGGATAGTTCTCTTGGATCAGTTGTTGGACCGCGACCAATAATAATAAATATTGTTGTGGTCTTGGATTACGTCATCAACGCGACAAAGCCGGCCCTGAACCAGATCGCGAAGCTGGAGCCTCGAAGTTAGCATGAATCTCAACTCATCGCTTGTGCTCGACATAGTTAGCCTTTCCCATCCCTCTTACTTGACATCACAGCCAGCCTGGGAAACACAAAGGATGATGAAGATAATATGGCCAGGAACCCAACCCGTTGCCTAATGTGTTGTTGGCGGGTATGTTGCGAGTGTCAGGAAATTGGCGTCAAATACGCACGAGGCTTGTAAGGTACGGATGCGTTTGTACTGCAAGAAACAATGTGTGGCTGTCATGTTCAGCATCGATGCTCACCAAGGTGGTGGACGGACAGTAGCCTCTCCCGGTGGAATCAAGATTGCAAGTGGGTCAGACAATCAGACGGTTCGCATCTGGAATCCAGCGATCGGTAAGCAGCAAATCCAACCACTTTCTCATGGCGAAGCAGTACGCTCGATAGTCTGCTCTCCGGATGGTGGTCGTCTCATTTCTGCCTGTAATGAGATCTACTTCTGGGGTGCAACGACTGGTGCCTAGCTGGGATCCCCACTGTGTGTATATTCCGACGTCATTAACTTGCTGGCTGTCCCACCTGATGGTGAATTGATAGCCAGTGCATCTAGGAATCATACCACGAGGCTCTTGAGCACCGTGATCTCTACCCGCAACATTTTGGTCGTGTGCTCCAGCATACCTCGGGGGTAAGAATAGTAGCCTTCTCGCCGGACAGACAGCTTGTCGTCACAGGTGGTCGGGAACACAGATTCTCCTCCAAGGTCATTCTAACAGCGATTTCCTATCCTCAATAAGCTCGCTGTGTCTGTAAACTCCAAATCATGAGAACTACCGCGCGTTGGCAGTATATTGTAAGCAGCCCCTTCGCTCTCTGTGTGCCTCATGAACTTGTTTTAAAATTGACCTCTAGGCATAGGAAGCATCTCAACCTGGATCCACAAGTAGACCTCGGTGATGTCCAGCATGCTTCGCGGTTGTAGGCCAATGGTTACTGACTTCGTGTCTTGTCTCGTCTTGTCCGACGTGACCCGCAAGAGTCCATCAGGTAATGGAATCATGATATACAGTATAAATAGTCTCATCACCAATGAACTAGCGCAAGCGTCATGGTACGAATTGATCTAAATCTGTCGTCTCCATACGTGGGGTAGCATATGCATAACATACTAAGTAGAGCCTGGCTGGGCAACGATCCGCGAGAACATCGACCTCCAAGCTAGAACCTCCGCTTCTTGTTGTGCTTGGGTCGTTATTAACATCGGCTGGATTGCTTGGCGTATTGTTTTCAACGCTGCGAGCCTCTCCTGCTCTCTCCTTTGCATGGCATCAACCATCATGTTCTTCATCCCCTCACGGTCTTCATCCTCCCGCTTCTTTGCCTGATCTTTTTGTCTGCGGTTTCTCTCTTGAATGTCCCCTTCGACATCATGCTCCTTCAATACTTTAAATCTACCCCCAAAGATACATCCGTATCCTGGTGTGCCTTGACGTTTAGCATGTCTACCGGCTATCTTGGATAGCTCGGTCTTGTTTTCCACTCGCTTGAGAAAGTTGGTGCAGAACCAGTAGCATTGCCGTCGAAACAGTTCATAATACCACGCTTGATTTTCAACCTGTTCGAAGATTTGGCAGGCTGCGAGAAAGCTAAGTTTTTTCAGGCTAGGCAAGCCAAGATTTAGACTGGCTAGGTGGTCGTAATTATCTGCCTTGAAATTCTCCCGAAGTCTGCTGATCGTGTCGTCGCTAGGAGAGAACAAGAAATCTAGCTTCGAGATCCAGAGAGCTCGCTTCGACGACGGCTCAAACTTTTTCTGTTCATCGGGCTTTCGTCTGGATGGTCTACGTTCTGCACACAAGTGAAAGAGCGGGCGGTTAGTGCCGCAATCGAAGACACTAAGAATAACGAATTCGTGTCCTGTTTGTGTTATGTATGGTATACATATACCAGGTGATCAAGATACTTACCCACTTTGTTCCTTTCTTTGAAGTGAATTATGTCGACAACCCAATATTTCTCATACTGTCCGGGCGACTTCGTAACATCTGCGCACAAGATGGGTATTGGAAGTAGCTCTTGAAAATTCGGGTCTGTCAAGAGTAGCATACTGGCCATTTCTCTACTTCAGACTGCAGAAGCAACAGCGGGCTACAGACAAGGCGAGTTTGGGAACCACCAATGTACCATTCCATCATACATCCGCCTCCAAATCTCAGGCTCATAGCTTTCCCTGGGCTGTACACCATTTCGGTATGTATTGCATACTGCTGTATTGAATTTACCAGAAGGGTCCTCCCCACTGCCCAGCTCATAATTCTCTATCTCCCAATCGGAAGATGCCTCGTGTGATGCAGTACTCTTACTATAACTAAGTGGGCGTGTCGCCACGATCGTGCGACTACCCGCGCGCTAACTATAAATGAGAAGTCCCTCGAGGCAAGGCTTGCCTCCCCACAACCATGGCAAGCTACCCCCTTTTAAACCAATTTGGTAACGGATATATCAGGCACGATGTCGTACAGCGATCGGCCTTTCAAGCTAACAAGTTGCAACTCGTTGGGCCTTGATCAAACGGTCACCCTCTCACTCCCATTGTTACTCTAGTGTACGCAGATCACAATAAACGAGTATTGCATTGTCCCTCATCAGTCTCTAGCGATTTGTTCATGGGAGTGTAGCGATATCTAGATTATCAACGGCGCTGCTCCATGGGTTACATAAACATAAAGCAAAAGTAGGTCTAGGCACATATGCAAACTACGCCGGCTAGGATCTCTGGCTAGAGCGAATGTCCAAGCCAAGCCCATCGTCCTTGACACGAACCAGCACAATTTCGTCATTACGTACACTTTTCTGCAGGATGGCACGTGCAAGTGGGTTAAGCAATTCTCCCTGGATGACTCTCGTGAGCAGACGGGCACCGTATTCCCTTGAAATACCCCGATCAATGAGCCATTTCTTTGCAGCACGATCGAGGTCTAGCGTCATTTTCTTCAGGCCATCCCGCTGTCGCAAGTCTCCCAAATGCTTATCCAAAACTTTGTTCATCATATCAGCCGACATGGTCCTCTGTGATAGGCATGCATGAGTACGATCAGCGGTGTAACGCGGTGCAGTGGTTGCGCGAGTGCTTACAAACATAACGACTTCATCGACTCGGTTGAGGAATTCGGGAGAAAATCTGGCCTCTTTAAAACGTTGCATGACAGCTTGCCTGATGTGATCGGATATCTTCCCACTTTCCTTGCTCAAAATGTCTGCACCAACGTTGGATGTCATGATAATTGCTGTATTACTGCGAATCTGAGTAAGCAGTGATATCAGACCGTGGTAGATCAGCCAGAATTCACCGGAAATCCACCAGCCGTCCCTGTCCATCCGTCAAGCGTCCATCGTCCATGACTTGCAAAAACAATGTCAAGAACTCCGCGCAAGTTTTCTCGATCCTGAAGGCATATGTAAAGCGGTACAAACAAATCATTAAACGAGCCTTACTCATCTAGTAAGATAATGCAATACGGCGTCCGTCGAACATACTCTGTAAGCTGTCCGCCTTGATCATAACCCACATATCCTGGAGGGGCACCAATCTGCGTACGTCAGCATACGTTCCTGCGTCATCGACACTCCGCAAGGGTATATTCACCAGTCGCGAAACAGAGTGACTTTGAGAATATTCGCTGCCATCGATGCGGATCATTGCCGTAGACTGTCCAAACAGTTCCTCTGCGAGCTGAAGGTTATTAGTAAGATTTGAGTTTATCAGATGGATCGTCAGCTTACAGCCTTCGACAGTAATGTCTTCCCAGTACCAGATGGTCCGGTAAAGAGCAGGCAGGCATTTGGTCGGTTGGCGTTGCCCAGTCCAGTGCGAGATAGCTGGATAGCGTTCACTACGGCATCGATAGCTTCCGGTTGCCCGATGACCTGGATAGACGTACATAGTCGTAAGTCGACTTCCCGCTCTCACATGCAGAATAGGGTTTAGCGAACCTTTTTCTCCAGGGTACTTTGAAGATGCAGGAGACGCTCTTTATCCGTGTCCAGTAACTGTCGCACTGGGATTTTCGTTGCCTTTTCCACAATAACAGCTATGCTTTCTGGTGTGATGATGTCTGGAGATGAGACAGTGCGTCGGTTTTTGGCCAAGAGGGACACAAATTGATGGTCCATAAATTCGGAATCTCTTTGGTCTCCCGAACCTTTTTGGACCGGACCTTTCTGCTCCGTTCGAACAAGGCTATCTCGTAGTCGTTTCATTTCATCTTCCAGCCGGGCAATCTTCTTCGAATCTATCGAAGGTTGGCTATAGCAAATTAATGAATCGTGTGCACCGTTTGTCACAGGTGGATAAACAAACCTTCTCGCTGTGTTCAACTCCAACCTCTTCTTTTGAATGCCGTCACGATAGCTCGCGATCAATTTCCACCATTCTGTTACTGCACTCTGTTCACGTTCTAGAAATCTCAACTTCGCTTTGAGTTGCTGCATAGCTTGTTTGGCCTCGTTCAGTGCATTGTCGTCACCAGGATAATTATCGCGCTATGGAAAAGAAGATTAAGCGTCCATCGAAACTCATATCCGCTGGACATGAAAAGAGACAATGTACCTCGAGGGACCGAATGTAATGTTCCTGCTGGACCACGCCTTGTTCAAGTTCCTCTATGGTCTCTGGCTTTAAATCTTGCTGTACTCTTGCAGAAGCACAGGCTTCGTCCATGAGGTCAAATGCCGAGTCAGGTAATCTATACTAGAGAAATTGATAGCGGTTCTGATATCACAATGTGGACAAATACCTTCTTGCAGTGAGATACCTGTGAGCGAGTTCGACTGAAGTAACTATTGCTTGATCCATGATCCAAACACGGTGGTGATTCTCGTACCGCTCCCGAGAGCCACGTAGAATAGTTTTGGCTTGATCTATTGTTGGCTCATCAACAATAACCTATGAAGCACGTTATCAACCTATCTCTACCCAGCAGGGCAATACAAACCTGAGCAAACCGGCGTGTAAGCGCGCCATCTTTCTCGATATGCTCCCGATACTCTGCTAGCGTCGTGGCACCTATACACCGGAATTGACCACGCGCAAGCTCAGGCTTCAGTAGGTTTGCTGCATCCCTGTGAATGCAAATGAGCTTCGATGTGTCACAACGATACAATGGCAAGACGTACATCCCAGCTTGGCCGCCCTGTCCCTTTCCAACAGATATAAGGTGGAGCTCGTCGATAAATAAAATAGCTGGGGACTGGCTTTCTTGACTGCGTTTCACGTCTTTGAAAACAAATATAAACGAAGATAAAACGCGTATCAGAGCGAAGCATACCATCTATGACACCTTTGACGCGCTAATGCAATTATAAGGGTCATCAGTGCGGGAAAATAAAAGAGCATTTCAACGTATCTCTTACCTCCTCATATTCACCCTTTCCTGCTCCCGCAAAAAGCGCGCCCAAGTCTAGGTTGTAGAGTGTGCCCTTCAGATTTTGTGGGACCTGATTTGCAGCCATTCTATGGGCGAGACCCTCAGCGACCGCTGTCTTTCCGACTCCTGGTTCACCTGGAGATCTTTCAATACTAGAAACAACAAACGTCGTGCAAACAACCCAAACCTAACAGAACAACAGAATTCTTGGTTCTGGTCGAGATGATCAATAAACGAACACAGATCAGATGAACAATTGTGGATGCTAACCGACGGCACAGGATCTGGATAGAACGACGAATCTCCTCGTCCTGCAATTAAGGTAAATGTTACATTTCCACTAAAACAACAGAAGTGTGGTGCATGAAAACTTGAAGGGACATACCCTTCCGATAGTGTCATCATATTTGCTTTCGCGCGCCAATGCCAACATATCAGTTGCGTACCTATGTCAGCGAGAAGAAATCAAATTTTGCCAAACGGTCCCTGGAGGAACTAAACTTACCGGGTAAGGTATTTAAAGCTATCGTCATCCTTCGTAATAACCTTCGAACCTTTTGAATCTTTCAATGATCTGACTACATCGTCTTTCGAAATGGCATGATCTTTGGCAAGTATCGTCGCAATCTCCGGGGATGCCACGACTGCAATGCTTAGATGATACGGATTAGCGTATAGATCTTGCTGTTGGATCGTGATCAGTTAACTGGTTGTATCATGTGAGTATTATAGGTTGATGCTCACCATTTCCCTCATTACTGCTTGGGCACGCTGAAAAACCTCGATCAGAGCTTGACTAGGCCCAGGGGTAGGTGTACCTGTAGTGTCAGATATGTCAATCCTCGTCCATTTTTGAAAGAACACTGAGCTCACGGGTCGGCACAGGAACATTCAAGTTAGCCTGAGAATGCACCCTGTTAATGCCTTTGGATCGAGGAGCTCGTTTTGGACGACGCCAGAAGGCCCCATTCTGAAAATATTCCAGTAAGCAGAAAGGTAGGAAAGGCGAGTTTGATAAATGACTGAGCCTACATGAGCTTGAACCGTTTTGGTAGCCTCTGTATTGCCCAAACTACCCGGGCGGGACCGTGGGAGTTCAGATACTACTTGTAGTAGAGTTGCTCTGACGCTTTTCGCAACATCAAGCTGGTCCGAGTCTCAGTTTAGCTTTGTCAATTCGAATGGGATATCTCACAGGCTCAATCTCGAGTTCTTTTAAGACGCCCCATAGGTGAGAAGGCTGCACCGGCGAGAATTGATCCAAATGGTCTACGTCAACAGAAACCCCGCATAGGGCAACGAGCATCATGTGCATGGGCGTGACTATGGAGAGCCAGGATAAGACAATGCCCCCAAGGTGAACCTTGACTAACCTTCGTTCTGATGCAATTTGACGGCGATGTCAGTGGATTTTTGCAGCATTTCGTTGGCTCGTGCCGTGAACTTGAAGGTATCATGGTTATCTTCGTTTTGTAACATGATCACAAGATTCACAACCAAGGCAAGATGTCGAACATTCTTCGACTGATACATCCTTATGTAGTGACGCGGCCTACTCGAACCTCTGACATAATGGAATGTGTAAGTTCAAACTTGACATGCCCCTTCTCGGCAGATCAAGCACCGGCATCAACGTGCTGTGGACATGCTGAAAGCGCGCGTTCCAATGACGCCCATTGTTCCCGTCAGGGTCCAATAAGACTCTAGGGCTTAGGGCATGCACGCGGCAGTGGAAATTAAACTTTCATTCCTGCCGCATCAGTCATCCTGGAATTCTTTGAAGCAGTGAGGGTGCCATGAGGTCTTGAACTTTAGGCAACTTGCATTTGAATTTTTCATGCAGTGGTGCTTTGCGGCCCCTATAAAGGCAAACACACAATTGGACTCTGGGTAACTTGCTTTTCGGTATTTTGTGTGTGTTCAACGGGTCTGCTGTGCGCCAGAGCAGTGTCCTCATCTAATGCAGCTTTTCGTAAACAACCCTTTCGGCACGACCTTCACTGTTGAGTTGTCCCCGCAGGATACTGCTAATTCTCTCAAGAGCAGGATTCTGGGGATCACCAGGCAAGTCTCTGTTGATAATTTCCTTCTCTGTCTCATTGTTCCATGGATATGAAGCTCGTCGGATTTCAATACTGCAGATGTGCGGTTGACCTTTGCTGGCCACGATCTGCCTGATCGCGCAACGTTTGCGAGTGCGAATGTCTCCAACGGGTGCACGCTGAGCTTTGGTGAGCCCAGGATCGGATCTAACAAAAGGTTCTTGTCTAACAGTATCATTACTCATGTTTCAGACTTTCGCCTGAGGGGAGGAATGCTTCCACAGCCATGTCCATTGCCCACCCCTCAGGAATCGGACGACAGAGTCGCTCCTCGTCAGATAGAAAGGGATACAATCAGTATGACGCTTCCAGGACAGATCATGATCTCAATCCGAACGATACATGACCAAAAACTTGATATCTTTGCGCCACCCAGCAGCTCCGTTTTGTTCCTCAAACAGAAAATATCGGAGAGTATTGAAGTGGACACTGAACATCAGCGTTTGCTGTTTTCCGGGAGAGTTCTCCAAGACGACGGTACCCTTGAAGATTATGGTGTCGCAAATGGGAGCGTAATGCAGCTGTGTACGCTTCTCTGCCTGTCTCCAGCCCTGTCGACCTTATGATCAATTGGAATGTCTGTAGCTATTCCACCTGGCCTTAAGATCGCTGTGAAGACGGAGCCTCAAAGACGAAGACGAGGACAAGAATCAGAGGTGCAGATATTTGTCAAGAATCTGAATGGCAAGACGATGGCCCTGATGATCTCGCCGACGGACACGGTAGAAAATCTGATGAAGAAGATCCAAGAGAGGACGGACATTCCACCTTCTGAGCAGCGCATCCTATTCGGTGGGAAACAACTCGTGCCCGATAGGATTTTAGCGGACTACAATATTTCGAAGGAGAGCACGTTGCATCTTGGTGAGTAAATGGGTTCGCCAAGATTTTTTGGTCTTCGTTAACCCAGTCTGTTCAGTACTTCGTTTACGGGGAGGATTGTGAGGCAAAAGATCGACGTGCAGTATTATGTTTTGGTTTCCAATTGATCCTCTTGTACGATATGCAGACACTGATGATGCAGATGTGTAGTGTATGATTATGCCATGGCCATGTAAGCACTCAGGTATTTGACGCTGCTGTAACAAGGTAAAATTGAACGACCAAGAATATCAAGTATTATGGTCTCAGTTCTCGATTTTCAAGAAAATCCTTGCCGGTAATGCTCATTCTCTGATCATGCGAAGAACCTGACCCGGCCAGAGGGAAGTCACGGTGACGAGATGTGAATTGAGGTAACTTTTTTGGTTGTATATGTATACGCGTTTAGCAATATGATGTTGTAGTACGGTGCTAAAGGGACTGTCAGCAATAGTCGAAAGCACTCAAGTCTCGTTCACACTGACAGTAGAGGATATCTGAAGACTAATGATGACATACAAGATTACATGATACGAATGCCTAGAACTATTCTAATATACACATAGCCACTTCGCCCTCTTTACGGAAAGAGTCTACGAATACTTGAAAATGCTGTCAAGAAGTTGAGGCAACACGGAATGGCTGAAATAAAGGTTTTTGCCTCACCTTTGGCAAAAAATTGGCGCTTCGGCCTTCTCCGAGTTGGGCGCAAAGAGCTTTGGCTTGAGGCTGTTGGCCAAACAGGTGGGAACGGCAATGAGTCATGTGAATGACTATTGTGGATGGTCTGGGAGGGTGACGGTGACGGTCTGCCTGCAGATTGCTCCATAGGAATCATTGTGGGGCGTTTCGACACATGTGAATGACTATTGTGGCTGGTTAGGGATGGTGACGGTGATAATCTGCCCATAGATTGCTTCATGGGAGTTTCGGGGCTTTTGGATGTCGGCACAGACCGATTGCTGTAATTCCGAATACCACTACGTTCCATTTGAATGACGTTTGCGCGGCATGAAGGACACGTGGATTGCGATGTTCCAAGAAGCCAGTTACCAATACAGCCTTTCTGCAGGAAACGAATATTCAGAACTCGTTCTCTATGGATCCGGCTGACTTACATGGAATACGTGAGAACATGGAAGCTGTATAAGAGGATCAGACTCGATCTCGGCGACGGTATGCAAACTTTTGCTCGGAGGTGGGTCAAAATCCACCAAACAAATGTCACATCGTGCATTATGCGCCTCGAGGTAAACAGTCTGCACAGGTGACTCGCCCAACGGTTCGGGGAAAGATGTCAAATCATAGTACCCAACGTCAGGTATGGGGACGTATCGAACGATGGGGAAGCGGGCTATCAGCTCGGAACGTAACTCGAATGACATCTGAGTCAATGTCACGCGCGTCAGCGACTTTATACTAGACGAAGTAAGAAAGGAGTCTGAGTCGTTTTTTTAGCTAATGAAGTTCAGCACATTGACCCGATTGCTCGAGTACTTCTACGTGCATGTAGCTATGACTCATTTAAATATTAGTCAAAGGAGGCACCTACTACTAAACGAGTAGTATTACTTACTACACGATACACACACATGCATGTAGCACATGTACATACCCACACCTGCTGCGAGTACTAGCTAGGCAGGGCATAAATAAGATTTGGATAAGAACGAAGTTCCTTCGTGATACTGGAACCCTAGTACCCTCCGAGTAGTCAGGCGGCCGCTACTAGTAGTAGTCTTCTGGCAGTTGTGTTCAAATTCTTTTGATCCGAGCCAAGGGTTCAAACGTTCAAATTTGCAAACTTTTAGGGTCCTGTATATCCATAGATTAGTTGAATATGGAAGGAGTTCAAGTTGCACGAGGCAGGAGCTCAAGGCCACTATAAGGTTCACAGCCTTCTAGCGACTTGCCATTTGCTGTGCCGTCACGGTAGCGTGTTGCGGTCGGTTCGGAACTTCCCTTCCGTGATGCACTTCATCACAATGGTGTTGTTCATTTGGTACCGTACTACCAGTAGTACATACTGCACATGGAAACAGGTAAGTTGCTGCATGTTCTTACTAGTACATAGATCATGACATTTTTTTTCAATCTCGATTTCGCGGCTTCGCGAGCGTTGCTGTGCCGCCACCATACGACTCGGACTCGGAGCTGATGGGCTGCCCTAGCCCAAGTTAACCGTGACATCTCACTACGGCAATAGCAAAAGATGCATAACATTAAAGCGTCAATTTTACGTCAACTTGAGAAACGAACTCTCATCGCACTGCCTGTTACAAACTGTGCTTTATGTCAGTGACGGACACTACTTTGCGCGGCGATGGTGCCAACGAATTAATCCCACAATCTCTGCCAGTACCAGTTTGAGATTACACAGTGAAATAGATAGCCTGTGGACCAATTGTGAATGGCTAGCTGGTGGGACCTACCTGACCACTCAGTTTGACCGTCATCAGCGTCCAGCTTCGTTTATCGCAGAGCAACGTTAGGATCAGGCAAACAATGGTTGGGCTGGGACCGAGCGGTAGCTCGGTTCGGGCGCTGGCGAGATTGCCGCTGGGTGTGAGGGGGAAACTCGACATGTGGGCTGTTTGAATGACTGAATACTGATATACAACATCAGCGGGTTGGATCGTGCTACGGAGTGCTACAGAGCGCTCTGTAGCACTCTGTAGTGAATTACGTTTGCCTGATGAATATGACATGATCAGGGAGGGTTCGTGCATGTGCAATATAATCCAATATTGGATGAGACGAAATCTGAGAAGTATAATTCTAACCTATGATCGTTGGGAGGGTGGGATAAATTATGCGAGCGGGTCGTATGTCGTAGCGATTGGCAGAAGTAGAGAGAATGAAGAATAGGCTTGTCGCTGGAAACCCGCCGGGGTTACGGCGGGAAACACTGAACGAATCAGACAACGAATGATAGGACAAGACCGTGGATTTTCAAAGCGTAATATAAATGAATAGATGATCAGCTCTCCTAAATATGATGTGTAAGGAGCCGCAGGCTCGGCGAAACTTTCCAAGCGGTCAACTTCCAAAAAGAGGTGTTTCCCGGGGATCTTTGACGAAACAAACCAAAGGTTCCTATTCGCAAGTAACGGCGTACGTGTATAGGGAAACGGTCGGGTGAGCGAGTTTGACGGTCGACTGTTTGATCTCTTCCCATGCATAGCTGCGTCTACTTCGTATCATGTGATTTCCCGTGGACACTTGTGACCGCGAACGCACGTCTGATAGCAGTCGAGGACGTAGGTGTTGCAACCAGACTACATAGGCAGGGGAGGGACAACACATAGAACGAGGGGCAAGGGTGACAGCTAACCAAAAGAGTATCATATGATACTAAGACAATACCAGACAATACATAAAAACCGAAGTCGTAGACCTATTGGTGCTAGGCATCATTGGCAACTGCTTGAGATTCCACATTCCGATGCTTGCGCTGCCTAGGAATCAAATTCAGAACATATCCATAGTTCAGCAGAGAGTGAAGGGTTGCGTACATGATACTACCGATGCGCGGGAATTTCCACCGCTTGGAGTCTACAGACGATGCAGACCTATTGAACATAAGAAAACGCTTCCAAAATGATTTCGGATGTGACGCCAGGACTGGAGCGGAAGCCGAGGTAGTGGCTATTTGAGGATGCAAAGAACTTTCAAAAGACAAAAATGGAGAAAGGGATGGTTCTGCATTGCGCGAGTTGGTAGTTTCTGGAAGAGCTTGAATTCCGTCCGGAAGCTCAACTGGAGAAGAGGTGCGGACTGGAGAAGGAATTTCATGCAACTCGGTTACATCCTGTACTTCGTCCGGTGCTGGTGCAGAAGAGGCTGAAAGAAAATCGGAGCTTGCTGGCGGCTTAAAATACATTGATATCAGATATACTGCTATTCAGACAAGACCTAAAGTTGTTACCTGGTCCATATAGCTTATGATATTAGACGCTGGGGAAACGGATGAGGCTGACACTACATTCATCATCAATGCAGACTCCTCTGATATATCCCACAGAAATATTATGTTTTCCCGGCCGCCTGTGGCAACAAGCTGGCCGTTTGGAGAGAAGGCTATTGCAGATACCCTTTTGGCATGCTGGAGCACACGACCGAAAGGTTTGTGGGTCGCCGTGCTCCACAGCCTAGCAGTGCTATCAGCGGACGCGCTAGCTATCAGCTCGCCGTCAGGGGAGATTTCCAATGAGACAATGGCGTCGGAATGTGCATGCAGTGGGGATCCGAGCTGGGCACCAGTCGGTGCACTCCAGAAGTAGATGTGGCCATCAGTACAGGCAGAAATGAGACGACGACTGTCTGCAGACCAAACCATTGATAACACATGGCTATCGTGGATTAGTGGTTGGTTTTGCTGCCTGCCAGTCGTTGCGTTCCAAATGCGAACCGTGCAATCAAGCGACCCACTTGCAATCTTGGTTCCATTGGGAGAATAGGCCACTGTCCCTACTGGGCCTTGGTGATCATCGATGTCGAATACAAGTTCCCCTGTTTCTACATCCCAGATGTTTAGTGTACCGTCCTCTGAAGCGGAGGCGATTCTTTTCTCGTCAGGTGAGAACCGTATGCAAGTGACCAAGTTTGTGTGATGCGACAGACAAATGATGATCTCCTTCGTATCTGCGTCCCATATGATGATCTTGCCATCTTGCGCCCCACTCGCAATTCTTCTCCCATCCATTGATACAGCCAGTCCACAAGTTATACTAGTGTGTTGCTCCAGCGAGCTTTCCTGCTTTCCTGTTTCCACGTCCCAAATCCGAACAGTCTGATCCAAGGAGGTGCTTATAACTTTGAGTTCATTCCTTTGTTTCGAGAACACTAGTCTGCCTAACCAATTAGTATGGCCTCTGAATGATTTAATTGGGGATAAGGATGGCTCCATGTGGTCGTTGGTAGAGTGAATGAGAATCTGGGGTAAATCACTCATCAGGAAAACCCTTCGGATGACAAAAAGAG
The DNA here is from genome assembly GCF_016647785.1 of Suillus fuscotomentosus. Taxonomy (NCBI): domain Eukaryota; kingdom Fungi; phylum Basidiomycota; class Agaricomycetes; order Boletales; family Suillaceae; genus Suillus; species Suillus fuscotomentosus. Next base: position 188,952 of record NW_024539564.1, read on the forward strand.
ACTAGAATTAGTAATAGACAAACTTGTCCGTGACCCTTACTATGGTGCCGATCACTTAGACACCACTACTTTTGTGCAAAGTTCCCACCCCCTTCAAAAAAAATCGGATGTTTATATACTCTTGTAGAAATGATCCTTTTGATGAGTAGAGTAAAACTACAAGAGGGATTTTCGATTGGATCAAATTTGAGTGAGAAAAATTTTCATCAAGATGCCGATTTGGCCACATGTAGAACTATGACCCCCCATCAGTCGAAAGTACATGCCACCATCTCAGGAACACGTCTATGTGACTTATACTTAGTAGAACTAAATTGTTTGACCTGAAATTGAGCATCTTTCATCTCCAGGCCTGTCTGATATGCCTCCATCCAGCAGTGCATGCAATGCTCCCACAGTCGGATCGTACTGAGCTGCACAGACTGCATTGCCAAGGGCATATTCTTTTTCAATGTCTCAAAAGTGCCGTCACAGTTGTCTTGGAGATATTTCTTGACCTTCCCCCAGAAATATTCAATGAAATTGAGTTTGCAGTGGAACTTCGGCAGAAAAATGCAGAGATGCCCAGCTTTGTCGGAAATTTCCTAAGTCGGTTGCAATAGGGTATCTTTGAGTCTCGGTACCAACTGTATTGATACCGAGTTGAGATTTTGTACCGATGTTCCATTATTGATACTCAATAGGAATATTTCTACCGAAGTTGTGATATTGATAGCGAAAGTTGGATTATTCAAGGTGAGTCACATTATTGATACCAGGTCACAACCTTGTTGACACTGATTATGTACTTTTGAATCAATACGTCTTCTGCAGCATGCACTGCAGCACTGTCCGATCCAGTCAACACTTCCTCCCTCTATCAACTGCGCCCCCCAATTGTTTTTCTACATCTTACTGGTATGTCAGTATCATCTTGAAGTCTGAATCTAACACTTGCATCAGTATTATGACAGAACACCACAACTTTCATCATCATATGCCTCCAGATAAGTATCGCCTGTGTTCAATTTGTGGTGCATCCTACCATCGACAAGGTCTCCGGATGCACGAAAACGCATGCTGAAAGCGATCTGAACAGAGGAGAGAGGATGTTGAACTTGCTAGAGAGATTCACCGAGGTACAACATAATATCAATCTGTCAATTGATGTTGCATCTGAATCAATTTAAATCAATTCATAGAGAGAGAACATAATGCGCAAATAGGGTCTGGACCTGTGTTTGTTGGCGACCAACCATCCAGCTCAGCTCTTCGTACGTTTTCACTAATATCTAGCTCACAGCCTTGAATTGATTGCCATTTGTGACTTGTTTTGGGCTTTTCATTCAAGCCGCTGCCTATCATCATTCACAGGACAATGATGCCTTCGATATTGATGGTCAAATAGACTATCCTAATGATCCTGACATCGGACAGATGAATAGTACATTTATTCTCTCTGCCTTCTCCATCCATTCAGCTCACAACATTCCTTTCAGGTTCTTCACCACCCGAATCTAGAACGGCATCACCTCGACCCCAGTTTGAGGAGGATGACATCCAAGTGCAGTATCATCCCAATAGTCAGCGCCCAACACAGGTTTTTCAGTTTGAGGATTATGGACATGGTCTTGGCGCCCCCACAGTAGTTCCACCAGTTGAACCTGAGCCGTGGTACCCATTCCAAACTCGGATCGACTTCGAAGTTGCGGAGCTTGTTCTTGAAGCAGCACTCACTCACCAGCAGACAGACCAGCTTTTTGACCTCATTCGTCACACCAAGTCTGAACAGTTCACGCTTCGGAATCGCAAAGATGTACGAGATACATGGGACATGGCTTCGTTTAAATTGACACCTGTCTGTATTCAATTTCTCTAAGTGTAAACTAATCTAAGGCTTTTGCGATAACAGTTTGTAAAGGAAGAGGTAGTTGTGCCATTTCAAGGTGATGATAAGACATTTCAACTATTCCATCGCTCAATATGGGACTGGGCTGTGGATCTCCTTCAGGATCCCCAAGTTGGTCCGCATTTTGTCTTTGATGCTGAACGGCTTTCGAAGTTTAACAGTGACAAGTTCGTTCAGTTCATTCATGAGCCTTGGACAGCCAACACATTCTGGGAGTATCAAGTACGTGACACTATTGTTTTATGGGTCTGCACCATGTATTAATGTAGCATTGTTATAGTCAAAAATACCATCAGATGCCAAGCCTCTCGCCTTCATTCTTTATGCAGATAAAGCCAAATTGTCGTCATTTGGTCGGGTGAAAGGTTATCCTGTTGTTGCTCGGTGTGCTAACCTTCCTGTTGCCATTCATAATGGAGAAGGCTTGGGTGGTGGACATGTAGTGGGATGGCTACCAATTGTTAATTCTGTCCTTCACTCAATGACTGAATATTATCAACTAACAGTACTTTGACAGGTGAAGGAGGACAAGAAGCGCTCTGGAAAGCTGGTATATGTCAACTTCAAAAATGCAGTATGGCATCAATCATTTCTGAAGATCCTTGCCTGCCTTGCACCACTGTCGAAGTTTGGATCTGCTGTTAAATGCTGGGATGACATCATTCATATCTTCTATCTGATCATACTCATACTCTCTGCAGACTACGAAGAACAGTTTGTGTCAATATTAATGCTCCCTCGGTAACATCTTTGACACTCTTACAGGTCTGTGATGGCATTGATTCGTGGTCTGATGGGAAAATTCCCTTGCCCTATATGTCTTGTGCCTCGTGATGAGCTTTCTAAGACATCTAATATTTATCCTCTTTGCACATCTGCAGGTGCGAAGGCATTACGTGTTCAGGCCCGAGAGTCTACAACCTTGGAAGTGCGAGAACAAATACTGAGCTCCGAGAGCCTTCGTGATGTTGATGTAAGTCTTTGTTTTGTTTCTGACTCTATTAATGTTTAAATTGTCATACTTAGAATTCATTTGATACCATGGAGAATACTGATGTTCATCGGGCTCTCTCAAATGACAAACTCCACTTTAATGATGGTGGCCTTTTCAGTGATCACCTGTGGGCTGAACTGCAAAAGTGGATCGAAAGTTCAGGTCGACAAGCTGCTGTGCAGATTGATAGCTCGTGCTTAGGTTTGTCTATGTTTTACAGATGCTAATTTAGATTTCCAGCTTTCACTCATTTCCATGCTGGCGAAATCTCAATCATTTTGACCAGGTTACATCGATATCTTTTTCTGATGGAATGAAGTATGAAGATATGTCAAAGGAAAGTTACTCTAGTAGTAGACTATCCACCATTAACTTAATTAAACAAATGTAGCTTATTGTCTTTGCAGCTCATAATGTATTTCGTCAAGATCAGGATTCAGAGGCTTATCTTCTGCTCCGTTGTATTTGTAGCTATGTGGAATTCAACACATATGCTTCATTAGACGTCCATACTGAAGACACTATCAAAGATGGCCGAAAAGCTCTCGAAAATTTGACTCAATTGATGGATGTATGTTCTTCATATATTATATTCTCAACCAGCAACACATTGATTCAACTATTGCGAGTCAGAAATACATCAAAGACACGTTAGACTTAATTGACAAGTCGTGGAATTTCCCGAAGAAACATCTTTCTGCACATCTCTTTGACAATATTGAGGCAAAAGGTGTCACCCAAAACTATAACACAAAACTGAATGAAAAAATGCATGGCCCACTGAAGGATGCTTATCAGGATCGTACAAACTTCAAGAACTTCACTGAGCAGGTAAGCATTACTATTACAACAGTGTATATTAAGTGCTGATGGAATTTGAAGATTCTCCGATATAACCATGACAGCCTTATCGCAGAATACATTTGCGGCAAGTTGAGCTGTCTTGATGCGCAAAAACTCAGCCTACTCGACGTGTCAGATCTGCCCAAGATTGATTCAGAGACTGAACCGATGACAGATGGGCTACATTTCAGTCTTGGCTCACTGCAGGCAATGCAGTCATTTGCAGATGTCGAAGCCAGTAAGACAGGCAATCCGGCCTTCATTTGATTTTGGATCAAGCTGAACAAATTTTTGAACCATACATTCAATGCCAATAATATACCATTTCCCAATGGGAGCTGAATCCAACTCGCTGCTGATGACACGGTGTGTCAACATTGCAAAGCACATTATTAGTAACTTATCGGAATCATTAACAGATCACTAAGTACTGATTTCTTAAAGTCAACTATGAATCACTCGTTGACTGGCATGTATCTGCCGATTATCTCCGATGCAGTTCAATGTTTCACGGATTGCCTCAATATGATTTCGTCATCCTGCAGACAGAAGCTAGCGTCATCTTCGCACAATTATTGATGGTCTTTACCTGCATGGTCGGAGATGTCTAATACCCTATCGTGCTCACTCTCCCATATGATCAACCTGTTGGTGCTTGTCCACAGGAGGACAAAGATTTTGACTTCTGGCGAGTTAAGGCAAAGCCTCGAGTCTCTGTGGAATTCTTTTCAGTGCAATCCATCATCCGTGGTTGTGTATTGGTGGAAGACAGTAGCAGACCCAATGAGGCTTTGGTTGTTGACACTCTCGATACAGATATGTTCCTTCGCATAAAGGAAATTTGTACTAATAGTACTACAGCTGGTTATTAGGTTACTTGTGACTGATTTGTTCACCTTGACCTTTGTTTGACTGCATTGTCCTACACTAAAGCAGCGAGTTATTAGCTTCCCCTTCAACAACGATCATTATCCTGTGCACCACACTCCCTCTCACCTGCCGCAATGACAAAGGACCAGCTCGGACTCCAGAGGAGAAAAAGCGACAACTGGAAGACCTCTCAGCGACGGCCCATTACTGCCACTATGATTCAGAGGCTGACTGCCAATGGTCATTAATCCTTGCACATTTCAACAAGTGTTTTGATTCCCACCTTTGCCCAAAAGGTTGTGACAACTGTTTGAGAGGTGGAGCAGTTTTTCGCCAGCTGTACACCTTGGAGGCGCAGCAGGTCAAGGCAATCTGGCTATTTGGGGGAATGGCCTCCACAGATAGGATCGCCCTCGGTCATTTCAAAGATGTATACATGGGTTGGATTCAGAACTGGGCGAAGGTTCATGAGAGTGGGCAAGGGTGTGGATTCAGATGGAGACCATACTATCATAAGTGCAATGCTAAGCACCAATATATTTGTGATAGCACAAGAAGCCTCTGTGGCATGCCTCAGCGGCAGCCTCCCCGTTGAACTGACATTTAGAGATAGTAATGCCACTTACCGCTGCTTCTACTCTTGCACCAGTTCATGTATCATCACCTGCTCCAACACCAAGCAAGAAGGTTTGCACATTCTTAACTTAATCTATGTTGTCCTAGCTAACATGTCCTGAATAATTAGGCTGCTACAGCCCTGGCAAGTATTACCTCACTAGTCTCGCCAACCAAGCCATCTGAATGGACACCCTTCCTGTTTTGATCAATGATCGCAAGTGTCGAGGACAAGCTTGAAGAGCTTTGCAAGAAGTTTGTTGGTGAAATTGACCCACCTGAAAGTCAGTGACTTAATTTCATTTGCGAATAAATCTTCAACTTAACTTTTTAGATATGGTAAATGTACTATGGACATTCTTGCAGGCATCTCATCGTGTGTTCGGAAGCTTGCATGCTTCTAGAAGATTTGCACAGTATTGGTCATTGGCTTTCTGCAGCTGACGATCCAGAAGATTCCCATAATATTGGTCATTGGCTCTCCGTAGCAGGTAGCCTCAAATCTGTTGCTTAGGCACCCAGGACGGCACAACAACTGGTCCAACGCCGCAACAAGCCTGGATTGATGGTATCCCTCAACTTTCTGAGCCTGCCATCACTTTCAAACCCACTTTCTCCCCATCGACACTTACATCAAGGATTCCACCCACCCCGAATACCTCTTTGATGCCATGGAGACTACCTGGCCTTATGTTCTCCAACGAGTGCATCAACCATGATGAGGGTACGCACACTGATTTGCCTGCTTGCTCTTTAGCCACCTCAAATGTCGTCCACACCATCCTCGGGCTGTTGCCATTGAGGATTCATCGAACAAGGCCGTACTCAAGTTTGGAAAAAATTTGGTCAAGCTTAAGAGGATGAAAACCGGCCTGCAGTAGTTCAAGGACCATCTCGTGTAGAGTCAGTGGTTCACCGCTGTAAGGATTACATCCCTGATTAGCCGAGTCATGCAACAATGGGTTCACTGCAACATCATCACAATCATCAGTCCCAGCAGCAGGCTCCTTGTTGGGTTGGAGTTGGCCAAGACCAAGTGCTCATGCCTGGCCAGCAATGCGCTGCCACAGCCTCGATGTTACAACATGGCCGGCTTGCTCCACAGCTCGCCAGACCATAAGCATGCTGTCCGGTCTGCTCCATTCTGTCAGCTGATGGACCTCCTCATGAAGCCCATCTGCCATGAGCTCCTTCAAAACAGACAGGGGAACATGACCATATGCCAAGTTGACAAGTGTCTGGCTCGACAAACGGCTTGGCCTGGTTACCCGAGATGGCGCAAGGAGGTCGAAAATCCTATGTGCGCTATCGATGTTGTGTAGTGAGCCAAGATTGATCATATTCTGTGAGTCACATATCCAAATTTTCAGTGGTCCATCAGCGATCTGATGTGTGGGATCTGGGTGCAGAACCCTCTTCAAAAAGCATGTGTCGGACTACTCAAAGGTGAATGTCAGTCACGCGATCAAACCTAACTCATTGGAAAAGGACTTCTAGATGTGTCATTGCACTTAATTACAGCTCTCCACATGCTGAGTGCTGCATGTCAATGACATCAGATGATTATGTAATAATATGCTGACATTTTGCCAAGTCCATGGTTTCAATCAGTCTTCCAACCTAGATTCAACCAACTTCATTGTTCATTGACACTGTAACTGTAATTGTTACATCGACAAGACTCAGTTTGACGATACTTCGAGGATCACAGAACGGCAGCTACAACCTCTCGACATAAACATAATGCAGCTATGACTCATGTCGCCGTGTCTACAGGTAAGTTGCATCGTTTTCTCTGCCTCCCATCAAGCCATGAGGCTAATTTGTTTGATTATCGGTGCTATACTGCAATATCAAGCTACCTCATGTACGACCATGTGTTCCTTTTGTTCCGACATTGCCCGTTGACTGCCACACCTATAAGTTGTCTGCCCCATCGTATTTTTTATGACCACTGAGTCTGAAATTCAACCCACTGCAGGTATCTCTCTCATTGACATTATGCCCCAGCAGGCTCCCTGTCACGTCATTCAATCTGATGCATCTGAATTGGACTTCCACGATTTGGACTCTCCATCTCTTACAGCGGGGATCTCATCAACTGCTAGTCGTCAGTCATCTGAAACAGTCTCCAACAGCCACAGGCAACAGTCGCATGGGGACGTTGAGGTATTGTAGTCATGTAATGCTTGCAACTATTCAATATACTGATTCTCATGTCTTAAGATCGTTTGGCACTTGCAGTTGGAAAACCAGGCACTCAAGAACGATAACTGTACTCTGGGCAAGAAGAACAAGACTTTGTTGTCTAATCAATGCTGGCATTCAAGCGCTCAAGTCCCAGATGAGCTGAAAGTTTTTGATGTTGAGCTCTCGACCTTTTCCTGCAAGTACAGAATTGTTGCGGAGATGTTCCCACCTGAGCATTGTATCCTCAAACTCCCTGTGCCGAACCCTCCACCTGCAATCATATCTGGGAGTCGCTATGCCAGCAAAAGTGCTGAAGAGCTCGGTCTTGTGACTGAGCTATACTCACTTCTTCCAGACCATCTCCATCGGTTTGTACTGACTTTGCATTTTCAATCGTTGGTACATCAGTCTATTATATTGTGTGACCTAACAATGATTATTATTATGTACTGCAGCTAGAACAACAACTTCAAGGTGGTCGCTCGAGCGAAATCGGCAAGTTAAGGGTGATGGCAGGTCGAATATTCAGTCTCAATCTGTCGTACTTCGACATTGGTTTTACAAATTGGGACACAATCCCTGAAATCCAGAAGATGCTCGGTACTGGTCCAGGTAGTCATTCAACATTGTCGAAGTTCCCACCTGTCCTTTTTACAAGGCAGGAAAGGGACCCTACGATGTCCACGGTTTTCGGAAATTGGGAGCCGCTCTCAAAGGTACTTGTTTTATTTATCACTGTCTGAATCTATTCTTATGCTGTCTGGTCCAATTCACCTAGGCAATCAGGATCGTAATGTTTGGAAAAAATTCGCTAGATATTGCTGGATGGCCTCGTGCCAAGTGCAACACTCGAAAATGGGGCATCATTTCATGCACCCCTGGTCTTCTTGCCTGGGGTTGGGTCGCAGTGAGTTCTTGAAGCCTTCACTACAATCAATTCACAGTATCTAACATTTCTTTAGTTAATCTTCATTCTGTCCCCCGACACTTCATTCACCAAAGATGGAGTTGGCACAAAGTCTCGTCTACCATATGCAGCAATGTTCACAGCCTACAAACAATTGTGGGTGACGCTTTGGGAAGAGCCACACATTCTGTCGATCTGCTGACAAATCGATCACCATGTCTGGCAGTCAACATCATCTTCCAATATCGCAACTTCAGACGCTGAAGGCAAGGATTTGACATCCAATCTAATGCGCTTGGCCCTCGCCAATGCAGGGCACGAAGATCGAGAATCAGACTCTCCGACTACTGATGGTCACCGTGTCTCTCTGGTTCCCCCCAGTTCACCGACACTCGCTCTGGCTGCACCACCTGCCTTTCCCCTCACTGCACTAGCACCAGCCATAACCCCTGCTGTCGAGACTACTGCCACTGTAACCCCTCCTGCGCCAGTTGCGCTCGCAGCTGATGAAACCCCTCCAGTTCCTGATGTACCTGACAGTGTGGAAATGCTGCCACCAGCAGCTTCATCCTCCGGTCGACAGGGCCATGGAAGGGGAAAGAGGGGTGGGCTAGCGGCTATATCATTGTCAGCAGAGCAGTGAGAAACATGAACTCGGAGAAGGAACTAGAACTACTGTTGCAGTGTATTACAGTAGTATTATGCAGTCAGATTAGTGCTCATTGTAATCTCAATTTGTTGGTTTCAATGATGTTCAAATTGACTTCAAACTGAACAATATTTATTGAGACAAAGTTAGGAAGCCTTGGGATCTCGATTGCAACCTACAATGAAGCCGACTTGCAGCCGACGGCTAATATTACTAATTGGGTTGAAACTTTCGTTGAAAGGCACGCTTGCAACCAGCTTGTGACATAATTGTAACATAATGCTCTTTTATTGTAACATGTTGGAACCTAGGCTCGTCATTGGATCCTTGCAACCTGTTGCAAGGTCATGAATCCCGAATAGGAAATTTCTGACATTTTTTTTTCCAATGGATTCCTGGATATGGGACTTTTGCTGCTGAAAATCCGGCTGGAGCTCGAGGATCCGCTTGTTGCAACAAGGGGTTGCATCAGTATTGCACTTGGAGGCACATTTTCCACGCAGCCAAGGTTGATGGAGGCCTTGTTCAACAAGGACAGTCTTGACTCCTTTGGGTTCATTTGGGAATTGTGGGTGGTCCAGAGGAAACACCATGTCCTATTTGACCTGGATGCCATCGCACATGAACCATCCATTTCGCATGTGAGCCTGCTTCCCTGCTGGATTTGTTACAAGTAACATCGGCTACATGGCCCCCCTATCATTTTTCCCCTTCATCCTCGCCCTCGTATGCCTCCGGCTCGTACTTCTCTACCGACTATCTGTTGACCGGATCCTCGGGACCGTTCCCGTCCCTCATCCCCCTCCTATCGCACCAACGTGCGCACGTGCCTTCGGGCTATGACTCGTCCTGACTCGTGCCACCAATGTGGCTTCCCTTATCTTGTCTTATCTTTCCTCTGACTCATGCGTGCTGCGCATTGTATCATTTACCGTTGGCTCGTTCCAACGTTTCTCGGTCTCATTCCGCATTCAACCTCACATCACTAATCAGGCTCTGCTACCAGTGTACCTATACCCTTTCCGTTTCCCCTTTGCCCTTACCTACAGTACGGTAGCCTTGCCCTTAACCCTTTCCACTTAGTATAAGTAGTCGGTCACTCTGTACTAGATTCCCTAACTTGAATCTACCCAATCTTCCCTCGAACATACTTCCCTCTGAAGCCCCCTCAGCTTCAGTCTCTAGTATCTTTTCTTAGGTGCTCATCGCGCCTAAGTCTACCTCGATCGACTACTCATCGTTCAGACAAGACTGTCCTTACTTTGAGAACGTCAGTAACTTTGAAGACATCCGTCTTAGAAGTCACGTGACACGCGCGTCTCTGATATCTGCCGACTCGTCGTCGCCAGTCTCAGTCACTACACTGGACCTTTCCGGTTACGTCACGAACGTTAGCGGACGACGCCCCTCTTAGGGCTCCGCATAACAGATCTATTTGAGTGCGTAACAGGATTGATGTTCATGTGAGAAACGAGCAATGCATCTTCAGCATATGCGGAGTGCCCCTGTGAGTTATCAATCAGGAATAATGCTTGATATCCTGGCCCGTGAATGCACTCAAATGTTGGGATTATTTTTTCGTTGAGCTGAATCATATTGAATTTGAGTTCGAATCAACACTCGAAGCAATACAAAAGCCCCCACCTGCTTAATGAACATCTCACCATTCCAGTATCCCTCGTGATTCTTGCTGTACTCCAATGATTCACCTGCATCCACCAGGTGTCCCACTGTGGAGCAGATTACATCACTGCGATGGAGGCCACGGCCCACCCCTTTCTTTCGCAACTTGAACTGATCTTCAAATACCCAGTATTTATCTGTTGCGTCATTTGATTGTGCCGTCATCTCATCATGTGCACAGAGAACAAGCCGCCGTTCCACAAAATTGCAATTTGGGTCCTTGAACTCTGTTTCAACATCTCCGACAACATAGCAAACCAGACGCCGCTCATATTCCTTCATCATTGGCAAGAAATGCTCTTGACGATAAGAGACAACATCAGGCCGGTCGTCCCATCAAAGTAAAGGCCTTTTCGATGGGACATGTATCGAAAACCTTCTCGATGCAACCATCGGTGACCGGTGACAAGTGAAATTCCACGTCCGATTTTGAGGTGAATTTGAGGAAACAACTCCAGTTCCATGTAATGCTTCAATCCATGGGGCATCCCGTCATTGACAATGGTGTGAAGGTATTTTTCTGCTTCTGAGGGTATCAACTTGCTCTTTGAGAACTCTGCCAGCTTTTCAGGATTGATTGCCCACTTGTTCGAATGAACATAAGTGCGAAGCTCAGCAGCTAATGCTGGGTCATCAAGCAATGAATACACCTTGGCATGATGACCAGTCAATGAACGAGGGAGCTCCTGTTTGGTCACCCAGTTATGGGTCCAGCTGCACAGTTGATGGCTGCCCCAGACAGTTGCGAACCCATGACTTTCAGCAGCACGTTCAGATGCTTCAATTGAAGAGTGGCCTCTCTTCACAATGAGAGCAAGATGGCTTTGAATGGTACGTGTTCGTTTTGCTTGCAAACCATCTGGACCACCAACAAAGTTTGTTTTCTTCGACTTCAACAGCTTTTCAATTGCCTCCAATGCCACACGCCTCTCATCTGCATGCCTTTCCTTCGCATTTTTCCGCTCCATGCAAAAAGGGATCTCGAGCTTGCGCCGCTTGAGCAGTGGAACAGCAGGCAAGTGGCTGCTTACATCTCGACTACTTCCTGTAACTCTGTATTCATCCTTGTGTTCACTGTCGGTATCTGAGTCAAAATTATCCTCGGACTCGTCGGAAAGGTAACCAGAAAAATCAACTGCCAGTGCACTGTGTGTATGTGTATTTCGTTCAACATCGGACGTAGTGTTTGAGTCTTTGGGTGTATGGTTCGAGTCTTTGGGTACACACCACTGCTGCATAAATGCAACCTGTGGATTGTCTCTGCTCAGGTATGTATCAGAACACATTTTCAAGTCGCAAGCTATTTGAATTGACACATATGAAGTCTTCATCTTTTTTCGGTGTTCAGCTTGGTCTTGGGCCAGCTTATCCCTCCAACACCGAGAATGATCTGACAGTCCATTGTATCCCAGCAATCTATTATGTTCCGCCTTCCTCCAAATCACATTTGTCGTCGGCCTCAAAATGATCTTGAACAATGTGTCAGCCTCATCTGCTGTCAACTCGAGGGCTTTTGAATTGGTGTTTGCTGTGAGTTGCCTTAAATTGTACTCCAAATCATCTCCCTCGAGCTCACAGAGGCTTTCGCAGTCTGACAGAGTACTTTTCGAAAATGTGTCTGGTTGGTACTCAATAATATCATCATCTGACCAACAGCTGACACCACCCATATAACCACAGTCAGAAAGACATTCGAGGCCCAGCTCTATTGGACAGAATTCAATGTCGAAGCTTTCAGGTGCCTCCACAGCATGTGTTGGGAGTAGTGGAGATGGTTTTTCGGTGGTGGGAGTGGAATTGCTATGTTCAGATGTCAGAGACTGAGTTTGCCATTGTGCTGCTCTTGCACGGGCAGCAGCAAGCTTCTTGTGAGAGGTGGGCATTGAGACTGGTAAGGGTGGTTATATTCACAAACATCTGTGTATGTGTCTCTACTGTAACATGAACCATGGGGCACTAAGATCGAAGGAGTGGTGTTGGAGGATCCTCACGCAGTCACGAGCTTAGGGTTAGGGTTTAAGTTTTTGGTCACTGGAGGTCAGTTTGGCCACTGCACCTAAGTAGTGGTCTCTAAGTGATCCACACCATACATCAGTAAAACGACCGGTTACTTTCCCTGCTTATGTCACTTAATTTTTAGCATAGGTAGCTAAAAATATTGCTTTTTCAACTTAGTACACTTTTGAAAAAGTAAATCCAGCAAATCTCAAGCTCACAAGTTAGATAATTTAAAAAAGTGAATTCAGCACAATAAGTAGTACTACTAAGAGCGTATATACTGTCGTATACTAGTAAGATTCAGAGTTCCAAAAAGACACTGTCGGCAGATGCTGATTATCGAGTGAGTATCTTGAACTCGAAACTAAAACACTATCGACTCACATATACATCTTAACACCATCAACATTTTGCAGATGGGCCCTCAAAATAATGTAGGTAACTTACATGCTGTGTAGATCATTGATCACTTTCGCAATCAACAGAGAATAGGCCGATATGTACCACTTCGGCCAATAAGGGCACCACAAACCTACTGGGGACAAGGGCAAAGGCAGCCAATCATCATGGATCAGCCAGAAGTGCCAGTGGCAGCATGCAGCGGTTGGGGGGGATGCGGTGGTTGGGGAGGGTGTAGCTGGAGGAGTGAGGGTGGGGTTTTGGAGGAGGCTGAGAGGGTTGTTGAGTTGCCAGAACCGAGCATCGCTCGAGCGCATCCATGGTGCAGCGTAATTGTTGAATTACCTGTTCATGTAGCGGTGCGTCAAACACGAATGTCCTCATAAATGTCCTTGAGTTGCTTGTCCCGCTTTAAGACCTGGATCCTCTTCGTTGACATGTGAGTCGGATAATGGCATGATATCAAGTTTGAGCTAAGAAATATAAGATCGAGTGGAGGACGGGTTCAAGAATATATCTCACATTCCCTTCCACTTCAGCAAATTATGGTATTCCAGTTGCAAGCAACATCACCAGGTGCACATGACCTTGTTCCAGAGCGAAGCGCGCACATTCAGGAACCAAATTGCAGCAAAAACTTTTGATATGGCGTCACAAAGGCTCACTGGATGCGACAGTATGCAGCTGTGCAGACCTTCAGGAGATTGGTGTACCACAGGATCTTCCTTCTGGGCTAGCAGTCTTCTTGCGTTTCCTCTTACGTGTGTTGCTCTTGCATTCATCGGTTGAATGCTTCACATGCAACTCAATGGTGGATATTCCCAATCTGTTGAGCTCCGTGTCTTCCTCGTCCTGACCACCAACAACTTCAGCAAACAGCTGTATCCTGCGCACCCTGAAATCCTTGAAAGGGATGAGCATCACACCTGGACAGCCAGGCCTGTATGTATCGTATGCCTATCCCGGGTACTCATATCACCCTCAGCACCCCCAGAGGTCAGAGTGCTCCACCCCCACCAGTTTCTCAGCCGCACACACCAAGTGAGCAAAATGGACTTAAATGAGTGTATGGCTATGGAGAGACAAGTGAAGTTGCGATCCTAGAGCCCTCGCAGAAGTGAACTTGACACTGCGACGACTGTGCAGGGTTGGTGCTTGGTGTGGCGGATGTTGATCACGTTAAAAGAGTACTTAGTTGATTTTTGAGTCAGTAGTACTATATGAGCTCAAGTCAAATAGACCGACCTAAGATGCGATCTCAAACACATGATGATCAGCAAACTTGTTTACATAGAATGCTCAGAAAGCATCATATGAGTCATAGTGCTTGAGGTCCTGCGGGATGGCATGTGTTCCATAGATTGGGATGAGATGTGCAGCATGGTAAATAGATTCAACATGAATGATTCCGACTGACCATGAATGGCCAACATCATATGAAGGTTGAACAATCCACATCCCAGTGTCCTCATTGGGTCCATCATTGACTTTGTCAAACCAATGCACCACAGCGCATGAGTAAAAATCTTCCTCGAACATGAAAGAGAAAAAACACATGACACGGGCTATGTCCATGCCCCTCATCCCTTCGACACCTGCATCTGTGTCCACAAACACACAATCATAGTGCGGCGCCTTGTTTGTTACGCACTCAAATAGATCTGTTATGCGGAGCCCTAAGAGGGGCGTCGTCCGCTAACGTTCGTGACGTAACCGGAAAGGTCCGGTGTAGTGACTGAGACTGGCGACGACGAGTCGGCAGATATCAGAGACGTGCGTGTCACATGACTTCTAAGACAGATGTCTTCGAAGTTACTGACGTTCTCAAAGTAAGGACAGTCTTGTCTGAACGATGAGTAGTCGATCGAGGTAGACTTAGGCGCGATGAGCACCTAAGAAAAGATACTAGAGACTGAAGCTGAGGGGGCTTCAGAGGGAAGTATGTTCGAGGGAAGATTGAGTAGATTCAAGTTAGGGAATCTAGTACAGAGTGACCGACTACTTATACTAAGTGGAAAGGGTTAAGGGCAAGGCTACCGTACTGTAGGTAAGGGCAAAGGGGAAACGGAAAGGGTATAGGTACACTGGTAGCAGAGCCTGATTAGTGATGTGAAGTCGAATGCAGAATGAGACCGAGAAACATTGGAACAAGCCAACGGTAAGTGATACAATGCGCAGCACGCATGAGTCAGAGGAAAGATAAGACAAGATAAGGGAAGCCACATTGGTGGCACGAGTCAGAACAAGTCATAGCCCGAGGGCATGTGCACACGTTGGTGCAATAAGGGGGGGACAAGGGATGGGAACGGTCCCGAGGATCCAGTCAACAGATAGTCAGTAGAGAAGTACGAGCCGGAGGCATACAAGGGCGAGGATGAAGGGGAAAAATGATAGGGGGGCCATGTAGCCGATGTTACTTGTAACACGCAAGTGGCTCGAGTGTGCAGGGAAAAAGGAAGACAGCACCTACTCAGCAAAATTCAGAAGCATCGATGCAACATCAAATCATCTTTACACCACTAATGGGACCTCCACAACACGTTTACTCACAGGCACTCCAGCCACCCCATCCTCCACATCATTCTTTCCCTCCACCTCTGCCAATTCCTTCTCTTCCGCCCTTACATTCATCACCTCCACTCCACCAATCACCACCCCTATTGTATTGCCCTCCCCCACAGTCATATTTCCCCTCTCAATTCCATGCTCCGCCATCTCTACCTGCTCATCATATTCACCCAACTCATCGGCAAACACAAAACGTGCAGGGCACCCCAGTGGATCCACTTTCTGCAGTGCAGGCCTCTAATCGCTATATGACCTTGACACCTTGCTTTCCTTCTGACCATCCACAGCCCCGGCATACTGGCTCTATCTCTGGACCCTCCAGCTCTTCTCATGCCCCACCATTACACCAATTTCAACCCTTCATGTCTCCAGCACACCACCCGCCACATAATGTTGAAGGCCACTTCCCACAGCCTCACTCAGGCTATCCTCTCCAAGAATCTCAGGCTCGATATCTGCAGAGTCAGCACTACTACCCTCAGTTTGGTGCACCATATCCTGGTGGAATGTGAACTCTGAAGGTACGCACAGAATTCATTGCTGATCAGGGAGTTGCTAATTCATCAGTGCGCGACTTCTACTTACAGGCATACAAAGACCCTCAAACCATTCAGGTTAGGTGTCTGGCAGTCTAAGGAACTCTGAAGGTAGGCACAGGATTCATTGCCGATCAGAGAATCGCTAATCCATCAGTGCGCAATTTCTACTTACAGGCATACAAAAACCCTCAAACCATTCAGGTTAGGTGCCTGGTGGTCTAAGGAACTCTGAAGGTACACACAGAATTCATTGCCAATCAGGGAGTCGCTAATCCATCAGTGCGTGACTTCTACTTACAGGCACACAAAGACCCTCAAACCATTCAGGTTAGGTGCCTGGCAGTCTAAGTTAGATGTCTGGCGGTTGTTCCATCAAGTTTGGTGTCTGGTGGTCTAAGTTTGGTGTCTGGCGGTTGTCGTTCCATCAGGTTAGGTGCCTGGTGGTCTAAGTTAGGTGTCTGGCAGTTTTTTAGATTGGGTGTCTGGTGGCTGCAAAACCTGAGGCTATTGTAACCCTGCCAATACGGTCTTTGCATTCAAGTGTGTGATTGGTTGGCGCTCAGATAATATATTTAGTGATTATCTCTTCCTTCCCATCATCTCCCTCCCAGCACCTTTCTCCACCCACACTTTAATATATTCTTTTTGATACTCTATTGCTGCTGCTTCTATGGGCTTGAGAATGTCTTGTGAAGAAAATATGATGTAACGACCAAATTGACGCAAGTGAAGAGGAAGCGAGGTTTCAATTCATTCAGCCACCGAACTTCTTTGCCTCTTTGTCAGTCAACCTCGAGCATAACAGTGAATTGCTCCTGTGCAGTGCATCCACATCCCAACATCATGATGCTCCAGCACTATCCCGTGCGGTCCAACTCAAATTTGAGAAGCACATGTGCCTCACATTCAGCAAATGGCATGTTAGCACCACCCACCGCTGTGCCTCAAGGCAGGAGCTGTTCGATTTCTAGTACCCAGAATAACTCTCAACCTCCTTCAGTGTCCAGATCTGCAGGACACATCAGTCATGCACACTCACCACTTTCCCATGCCATAACTATCAATCATGCTTCTCCAGGTCAAACTGATGTTCCCTCTCGCCAGTGTGCTTCACCAAATGACTCACTGGACGAGCCTATTAGTGCTGGTGTGTGTCGCCAGAGATCCTCTAGCACTGACTGTAATGACCCATCAATGTTTACGCCTGGACTCACAAAGCGACTCAAATTGTACGCAATGAAAGTTGCTGAAGAGAGAGGTGTCGATAAGGATCATCTCGTTGACTTCATTGATGCAAGTTTTCTCTCAATTCTATCATGAGTCATCCCTGATGTGTCTTTAGACTGGAGGAATTGCCTATATGCTCATCAATCTTAAGGCCACCATAATGTTATTTAGTGCGGCGAACCAGAAGTCTCTCCTTGCAGAAATCAAGGAACTAATAGAATCCAAAGATTTCAAGGTACTTGTGTCTGACCGTATCAATCTATTGCCGACCTCAAACTAATCAAGCATAACACAGTTGGGTCTTCAGAACCGCCTCACAGCTTGTGTGTTATCACCTAATCTCACTGCATATGTCAATGACACACTTGAACATGTCATGGTGCTTTCAATATCCTTCTGTACAAAAGTAGCAACTGATCAGAATGACAGGAATTTATCAAGAAAAACAGTGAGATATTCAAGGTCCTGTGATTCCTCTTTGAAGACATTGAGCTCACCGCGCAATTATCGACACTTGTCAGTGAAGCACTTTCGTGCATTCATGGTAATGTAAAGGCTAAGGTGAGTGTTGCAAAAAATACTCTACAGAACAACACCAAGCTGAGACTGATTCAGCTGATGTCGTCAATCATAAAATGCTCGAGTATCATAAATACCGCAAGATCACTGGCTCATGGTTGCCTAGAGGTTGATGCATCGCATTGGAATAGATACGCGTTTTTGGTATGGTGTTGTTCACTCCTGGCTGCCCGTTTTAACAATGAGACTCTATTGGCAGCGGTGCTGCCTACACATTTTTCTTATCGGCACTGGTAACTACAAGACCATTCCTCTACAGGATATTTATTCTCTATCCCTCCTTCTGTCCCTCCACCGAGACCTTCATGTCAAAGTTGGTGATGCACTTAGCGTCGATGTTGGATTGGATGACTTCGACTCTGACCCCATAGTTAAAGGTGGTGGCCAAGTTGATGAGAATGGCGCAGACGGCATGGGAGGCGTTGAAGGTAGCATGAATGGTGTGAATGCTGAAGATGATGGAACTGATCTTAATATCAACCATGATGGCCCGGGAGATGGTGATGAGGATGAGCCTGAGAGAGATCTGTCTGGTGTGGCAGAGAAGGAGAAGTATGAACTTGACCCCAATGACTCGGGATTCGGGGGCAACGGAAAGCGCACCATTTTCACATCAAGCAAGTTTTGGAGGTTCGTGGATGCCTCACTTGAGGGTGTTCGCAAAATGGGAAAGGTTGAGGCAGAGGAACTTGGTGATGGAACACCGGCGGAGAATATCATCAGGAAGTAAGATCCTTGCTACTTCGCTCTGCACATGGTTACTCACTATTATGAAGCATCCTGGTTGAATATTTCCAGCAGGACCTCACCAAATTTTCAGGGAAGAGAAGTGTCCCAAAACTTCTTTCCATTGCCAATCCTCAGTGGCAGACAAAGATTCAGACTGATCTACTTTGGTAGTGAATATGCCAGCTGCTCGTTTCTGCTTGATATCATTTGCACGCTCTCTACATACCATTCATCTCAACACCATAATCAGGATTGTGACTAGCTCATTAATAATGCAATGTTTTTTGGACTGCTTTTCACGGATTCATTGCCTCGCAAAATGCATATGAGAATCATGATATTGGCATGGTGCTGGCAAGCTGGTTGCTATTAGCTACCCCAAGTACAGTATGAGTCTATGTCGGACTGGTCTCGACCAGAGGTACATACAACCTATTAAGCTCAATGTCTATACAAGATAGGACAACATGTCTTTATGAGGTGTGACTTGCAACATATTCAAGATAAATCAATTTGATACTCATAATAGCTCTGGTTTCTACTGTACCTACAGGATCTATATGATACTCTGAAATTTTTTAATACATGCATGTCACACACCTCGCGTGATAGATGAAATAGTTAAGTATTAAATTGGTCGACAATACAAGGTGCGAAAATTATTTTAACAACATTTCGAACAGCTTTACCACATGTTATGTCGCAAATTTCCTAAAGTGGTTGCAATGAGGTATTCTTGAAATGAATTTGCAAGGAATCTTGCTATATTTCAATATATTGCAATAATATGGCAACCAAATTGCAATGTGCCGTACTATTGCAAGGCCCGTTGCAATCTGTTGCAATGCCATTTTAACTACATTTCTATGGCAATTTTAAGTACAACTCTATTATTTAAACCCATTTCAAAGGCCATTTTGCCTTTGAACCCAGGCTCCTTCCCAACCACTGCTTCGAGTGTGGAAGGGCTACATCCGAGGTCACATGATACAACAAAATTTCAAACCCAGCATAACCTTATTCCCCTCACACTCTCAGCAGCGGCTGGAAGATAACATTTGTAAACAACGTCAGCCACAGTGGCTGAACCAGCGGAACGCGAAATTTATTCATGTAGAACGAACTTAGGGTTAGAAAGACGCAGGTATTTTTGTATTAAAAAATTCGTGCTACAATTGAGTCCGGGACAGTAGCACATTAATGTCACAGTTGATGTTGACAGTCGTACAATGGAACATTCATTTCAATACCTATTGACTACATTTGAAGATGCTGGAATCAAGCCTTTTCAATTCTTCTCAATGCTACTCACTCGCCAGGAGCTCAACAACCATCCACATGTCCATGAACTCCTTGTACATTCAGAAGACTTAATCGGTGCAATTATCAAGTATCCCATCAGGGAATCGACCCGAAATTGATATGACCAGGTAGAGTTGACAGATGAACCTCATTATGTTATGTCTAGATTTAGAATTATACATTATTATCTTTGCACAACACATGTATGAAAAAATATATAACTATGCTAGGGACACGTCATTTTGATATACATCTTGTAAGTATGCAGCATATGTATGAAAAATTATATAGCTATGCTAGGAGCATCTCATTGTGACATGCATCTTACAAGCATGCAACAAATATTTGAATTAATATATGACTATGCTAGGAAAATATCATTTTGACATGCATCTTGCAAGTATGTGACAAATATATGAAAGAATATATGTCTATGTCAGGGATATATCATTTTTGTATGCATCTTGTAAGTATGCAACATATGTATGAAAGAATACAAAGCTATGTGAGGGGCGTCTCATTTTGATATGTATCTTACAAGTCTGCAACAAATATTTGAAAGAGTATATGGCTATGCTAGGGACATATCAGGTTGACATGCATCTTACAAACAGGTGACCAATATATGAAAGAATACAAAGTTATGTGAGGGGCGTCTCATTTTGATATGTATCTTACAAGTCTGCAACAAATATTTGAAAGAGTATATGGCTATGTTAGGGACATATCAGGTTGACATGCATCTCACAAACAGGTGACCAATATATGAAAGAATACAAAGTTATGTGAGGGGCGTCTCATTTTGATATGTATCTTACAAGTCTGCAACAAATATTTGAAAGAGTATATTACTATGCTAGGGACATATCAGTTTGACATGCATCTTACAAACAGGTGACCAATATATGAAAGAATATATAGTTATACTAGGCATTGTGAAATCCACCCAAAACTGATATAACATTGGCAATCAAGACACATTATTACATGACATGTTGAAGCCTTAGATATTATTATCATGGTGTCACAGATATGTGAAACAAGTGTGAATCTTAGAACGAGACAACACTGATAACTGCGCCATCCGTGCAGTATAACAGAGATACATAGTCATCAGGAAAACTACCAGTTGCTTTTTTTACTTTATTTGTCACTTAATACGTGAAAAGGGATGCATAACCCGTAATTTAAAACATATCTACGCACATTAGCGCACACTTTCCCAACCTTACAGAATATGCTCGTAGTGTGTCAATTATGATATCATTGCAAAACAGAGTAGTAGTACAAATTGCGGTAATTCTATAGCAGCAGTATGGAAAGCAGGATAATGATAGCATGGAAACGGGAATACAATGGCAGGAAAACATCGTCACGATGAATGTGAGAGAGTCGGATGAAGAGAACAGATAGGAAATATGCAGGAGGATTGGAATAAAGAGACTCGGAGATCTAGTGGAAAGCAGAAATATATCGCGAAGATGATAGAAGTCTTCAAGCTGGCAGAGGACTTAGAGAACACCGAGAATCTTCATGCAAACCCTATGTCAGCTGCATGACAGAACATTCCATTGGTGAAAACTTACGGAGTTGTTTGCGGAAGTTGGCGTCACATTTACAAACATGCCTCTGGGGTACTCGAGTCCCTGGAGCCCTGCAAGTTGCTCCATGCATAGCATCATGCACCAATTCATTTGGGCACTTATATTTCACGTGCATTCGGCCAAGAGAGAATGTATTGTTGGCTTGTTCGTGCACAGCTTTCTTGAAGTCTGGGAGCCGAGGGTGAGAACATTCAATGGCAATCTTGCCAAAGTCGACAGATTGGAGCGGTGTGTTGCCCAGCCAAGCTTTGAACATGGCTAGTTGGACATGAGTAAGTGCACGCCAGTAGAGTTTGATTGTGGACTTACGATTGTATCCCCAATTATCTAACTTCTGCCAGTCAATACAGGTGAAGAATGGGTGACTGCAAATTGACTCCCACTCGGGTCTCATGGCATGGTGTTTGGGAAAGAAAATCTGATGAGGGGTTAAGTCAACCTCGACGACACAGATGTAGAAACATACAGAATAAAGAAGATCCTTGGCATCCTTATCTTGGATGAGATCTATTCCATCGTTCGGTCTTATGAAGGTCAGCCGGCTGTAATCCTCAGGTATCTTGTGGTCATTGCCAAATCTATGTGTTCCATCACTGAAATGATATATAGAGTACCAGTGCTTGGAGTTAAGTAAGCTTTAATGCCAGGGCAATCTGGAACCACAAAGGATTGCTCACCCTGCCATTTATTAGTAAAAGCTCCAGTAAAATGGTACCATAAGTCCAGGTATCCGTCTTGAAGTTATATCACTGGTTTCCCTCAACTCGCTCTGGAGAAAGGTAACTCTTGGTACCCGATACACCATGCATGTGCTCGTCGTGAAATTGCTGATAGGTCAGTTTGCAATCTAGGACTTCAGCATTGCCAAAATCTGCAATGCATATGTGGCCGGACGGAGTTACAAGCACATTTTCCATCTTCAAGTCCATATGTACAATGTGCAGCTTGTGAAGATGCTGGAGGGCGAGAAGCTTCAGGGGTAGTGAAGCACATTAGATCAAACTCGCATGCTGAACATAGGAGATACTTACAAGCTCAGCAGCAATAAGACGCAACTGCCAATGCATGAATCCAAATTTTGCCCTAGTGCGAAGTGTGGAATTAGAGGATCGTATCGATGTGAGGCGTGATTTATAGGAGGAAGCGTGAGTAGCAGACAATAGCGATTGGCCAAGGGGAAAATGTGGAAACACATAGTCGTATTGCTGAGCCCAGGCATGCTTTCTGAGAGGAAGGTTCATCTGGGATAGTAGAGGCCATCAATGGTATGCCAGTTTCAGCGGTAGGTCCGGCAGAAGGTCCTGCAATGTAAATGAGTGATTTTGCGCCAGCGCATTTTTGGGGCAGTGGGGGACAAAACTACATGAAAGCAAAAGTTTACATTGATAGAAAAAAATGCTTGGGTAGCTGGAGACCGTTCAATTAGGGATGAGACATTTGATGCAGGGGCAGGCATTGCAGCAGTAGCGACATCCAATGTGGAGGCAGATCCAGACATCTTGAAATGTTTGAAGATGCGAGCAAGCAGATGTTTGAGTGCCATTGATAAGTGTGGGCGGCGTTATGATGATATGTGAGCTATGACCAGGTCCTGGAAAGACCAGATGTTAAATAGAGCTCAGACATTTTCTGTGCCACCACGAATAAGCAACATGTACTAGTATCGATGAGAAGGAATCCTGGATGGTGTCGTTAAATGCCCCTGGTGCACCAAATTGAGAGAGTTTTGTCATAGCACCATGATCCAGATTAATACTACCCGAGAATTATCGTCAGAAGAGTGCTTGGACCCTTTTGATACCACAACAAAAGAGTCAAAGTCATGAACATAGTCGAAGCTCGTCAGTAAGGTAGCTCAGCAATGAAGGAGTTGGGAGCAACTTGAGCCGGAAAGGTCTGTGGCACCTTTGGATGTTGTTCTCACGGGCATGCAAGCTCTGGTTGGTCAAAGGGAGCTCACACCAAAACATTCCCCAAGGCAAGGCATTGGCATTTCTGTAGGGAAATACCACAGTGCCGAGAGGACAACATACAAAACCAATTTATTGGTCATGAGCGGCCTGGAGGTTGCCAGTCAATCCAAGTCTACGACATCTGGCAACAATGAAGGACAACTTACCATCACAGGCTACACATCGCTTCGCAACTTTTCAAACTAAAAGTCACATGATACCAACATGCACGCAAAAGCAACCGGTGATCTACCTAATGACTACTAATCTACCATCTTTCACGCTGATCGTTGTTCTATCGTAAGGACATACAATGAGTAGCTAAATGCCAGATCTACATGGACATATGAACTTGACTTAAAATTTGTTGAGAGACGTTTGTAAGGTGCGCGAACCAAGCAAAGTAAAGGTAACAGTAAAAAAGACAGAAAATCGCTTGGCGTCTGATACAGGAATCACATCCTTCGTTCCTAGCCAGCAACCTTGTTTCTACTCCCCTTTCCGGTGATTTTTTTGCGGACATGCTGCAGCACCAGCTTTCCTCTTCTTTCCTTGGGCTGGTGGCATGACACAAGTTAATGGAGTGATACGTACATCGATAGTGCCCTTCGTGACCAGGCGATAGACAGCCACTTGGTGATGCGTCTGACCAAAACGATGAGAGATATTGTCTGCTGTGGTCAGGTTGATTCTGTGACTGTCCGTGTGCATGATTGAAATAAATGTGAAGGTGTCCGAGCTAGAAAATATCAATCAGTCGAAGATATAGTACAATCAAACTCGAACACTGACCATGTCTGCCAATCTATCACCATATCTCGTCGATCTTCCAGCTTCGATAAGCCATCGAGACAAAAATACGCATACTGGAAATAGATCAGATATTCCTCCAAAAGGTCCATCATCCTCATTTTGAAATATAGCAAAAAATGATGGTCGCCTTGCCCCTTTATTGTGAGTTGAGCGATGCAGCACACCATACCACCAAAAACAAGCACAAATCTCATCCATCGCATGAGCATCGGGTATGACACCTGGCCGTCTTTCTTTTGTCATTTCCCAAAGGAGTCCTTCCGCAGGTGTGGTCAATGTATTTCACGTAGTATACATCTGGGCACATCTGAGTCATAGTGCCGCGGAATCGGAAGCATAGACGCCATGGTTGGATTTGTGAGATCCTGGAAGTTGTCGTCCAAAGAGTAGAACAAATATGCCTATGGGGGTATCAACATGAATCGGCTATAGTATGATATGTATACTTACCACGAGGTTCCCATTATTCACCTCAACATGTGAGCACCAAGTGGTTTGCTTTGCTCTTTGTGATGCACTTAGATTCGGGGACGCATCGAGATCCCTTGCGCCTGATAGAATAGACTTTTTGAGCGAGGAGACGGAGGAAATAATGATTGAGACGGATGACACTGTGGAGTACCCATGTGTGAGGAAGGAAAGCTGTCCTGAAGCGTAACATTATGAAAAAGCCCAAGCGATGAGACATATAAACGTACCGCTACTAGGTAACACGTTATAGTTGGTATTTTCTTGCTGTTGCTGCTGAAATAGTGCTGCCTTCGCAGAATAAGGAGTGCGGAGGGTTATAGGGTACACAGCATTTTGAGAACTTCGGTGAGAAGTCGTGAGGATATTTCTACGTGAAGAAACAGCGAATGAGATCAATCTAGGAAAGTGTATGAATGATAGTAGACTTGAGGGGGGTGCTAAGTGAGCGAAGAGGAGAAGACTCTGCATTAGCAATGATTTTATCAAGCAAGGTGGGAGAAAACAAGTTCCAGGATTTGCTGAATACAGTGGTGTGACCTTGAACGTCCTGCATTCCTAAATTGGTCAGTACCATTATTTATTGCATTGGTTCTATATTGAAGCGGGTCCTGCTGTAGATGCTGCCGGTCAACGAGAATCATTACTTGCAAATGATCTTCCATGGCGCCCCAAGACGACACAGGTCAATGATTTCACAAGCATGTAAATATCTAATGAACGACTCTTCAGCTGTATCGTAGTCTCGAAAAGTAAGTATTGTGTACATCTATCATCAGGTATGTACTGATATGCATGTAGAAAAAAATCTCATGGCCACATGAAAGGACATGGCCAGCATTGTTGGCGTACACTTGTGTATACATGTGAGTATCGATCATTGACGAGATATGAGCATGTACGGTCTTTACAGATAGGGCATGGTGCATCTGCGCCCTCCTCATCCGAGAAGGCAAAGAGATTACCATTCAGCGCACGCATCATGAATCTGAGTGTAGCAAGTTGTTAGCTTCTTTACTTGTTGCACGATAAAGAAAATCAAACCTCTCCTTGTTCTGTAGGTGAATAGTTTAATACTGACCATGGGTAGGCAGACCAACAGCACTCACATTGCTGACCCAAGCCGACCCATGACTCAGACCGCTCGTGCAAACTCCCTTCTCTTGTTGCCGGACATGGGTATCAAAGGGTCCCCGTTGACTAAACATACTGCTGAGGCAGATCTGCAGAACAAGATAGGCATTTCGAGATTATGCAGTATTCTATGACTTACCTTGTATCTGCGCTTTGGGAGCATCATCCAACTTAAACAACATGATTCTGAACACCTCAATGGTTTCATCATAATGTTGTGTGCCATGCAGCACTGCATGTTTCAACTGGTATCCAACGTGAAACGAAGTATTGAGACCTACCCATCATCCAGGTGAACACAAGCTACGAAAATGTCGATGACATCGCACCTTCTTATGTTCTGGGTGTCTATTGGAACGAGACAGGTTAATGCAGTGATGCATATTTTGAACCAATTTACCAATTTAGCTTGCTTAATACCGCGAAGCAACACAAGCTTCAGAATCTCCCTGTACTCGCATTGCTGTGTGATTGATTCCTCTGTTGGAAGTGTCAAAGAACTCAATCAACGGAATAATTTTGAACATGCCTATTCAAATGAATCAGGCCTCATCTAACATCACACGATACTATCTCATACAACCAAGTACCCCTCTGCAAAATAGCTGAAGAAGTTGACATAGTGCAAATACTGTGTTGCTTACCCGTGGTCTTTGAGATACGCCAGATCCTCGCCTTCTTCGACATGTTTCAGAATGGTAAGCTCCATGCTCAGAGTTTGATATGTAGTGATGATGACCTAACGACATCTCAGTTGCTTTGCAAAGCTGTGATGATTCGAGTGGCTTACATATTTAGATCTGACGTCCATCAGGGTGGAAAGTTTGTCCCGTCCATAATGTACATGAACGGTAAACAAGTCATTCAACTTTGTCTTGATTTCCTCTTTCCTGTCAATGGCGTCAATGTGAGCAAAGTCAATAAAGGATAGAGGGTGCGGATAGACTTAGCTTTACATTGTGCGCAAGCACAAATGATGTGCAGGAGCTCTTTTAGATACAGGGAGAGTAATTGTGTTATTGAAATAGGGAGCTTGCCGTAAGATATGGAGCAGAGCTATGTATTTTGGCAGGGGTGCTGGGGCTAGGAACAAATTCTCAGTCAGTCATCATTTCTTAAACAGCGTAGCTTACTTGGGCGACATTTTGTGTTGAACTCTTCACACAAGTTCGCAATAGCTTTACTAAATAAGGTAACTTCCATCTGAGCGCGATACATCCTTTCCTCCATGTAGCACCGCCCTCCTCGCAGAAGGAATGAAACACAAGTGAGCTCTTCTTGCTGGAAAAGCCTTTCCATTGCGACCACTCTGAGGTTGACTTGTAGAATAGCTATGAGGTCAAGGGGGTCAACCCATGCAAACAGCACGTAAACTGTGACGAAGAGGGAGTCTGAAAGCTGGAGTTGATGTTGTAAGATACCATTATGAAAAACATGCAAATCCACTGACAATTTCACGTCCCCGTTTCTGGAGCCAAGACTTGAGTGTATTCTCAATGTGTTCGACCTCAAGAATGTGAGTTGTCGGAGGAGTGATGGAGTTGGGAGGAAACACTGGACTAATATTTAACATGTTGAAATGGGGTGATAAGAAAGTGTTAGATGGAGGTCTATACAATTGTCGAGGGCTTACATACAAGAAGGTTTGGCAGCGGCTATGCGGTAGCGGTCTATGAGCGATGGTCAGCGGTGGCTGTGCAATTGTAGCGGTCTATAAAAAGACTGGACCGAATAACTTAAATGAATCAAATGTCCCCATGAGCCTAGAATTTTACATACACCCATGGACAATTCCATCAGACCACACTTTTCCTTGTTTGGAAGTTAGAAAAAGCCTGTATAGCAACCGTGAACGACTCAATATGATATGGTGGGCTTTGGTGCTTATAGGACGTACTATGTTTCTCAATCTGACTTAGATGGGTGAGGTGCTGTGCTAGGAATTTGTTTCTTAAACTGTCGCAGGCAGAACAGAGCTCTGTATATTGGCAAACAGACCCGTGGACAAGATATGGAAGACAAATTTTCATGCGAGGCTTATTTACGGGGAATCCGATAGACATCAGTGTCACTGTGTGAGGCATTCCCATTAGATATTAGTATAGAAATGGACTTAATGTGAACTCACATGATGTCACAAAACTCCGCCATGCGGTTCACAAATGCCGGGTATCCTGGGTCGTCTTTCTGTGTGAATAGGAGAAAGACTGCTTGGAGGAGTTCATCATAGATTTGGCTGACCGGCGGATACAGCAATAGGTTGATGGCTGAGGATTCCCCCTTTTCTGACATCGCCTTCAAAATGTCCGTCAACCATTGGAGGATGGCATTATAACACTAATATGATAGAATTGTTAATATGAACGAGAGCTGGTAGAGTATAACTTACAGAGGCTCCCACATACGCTAACATCTCTGCGGGTGGGTGTGAGACATCCCTGAAGATACCAGGTGCAAAATCAGCCATGATTATTGGGACATGGGCTGATACACTGCGCCGGAATACAACATAAAAAACGAGCGATTTTGCAATTTCCTTTGTGAGAAACCATATAAGGCCATTGACCTGTGTGATAAAACAGTAAGACTTTGGCAACTAAAGCTAACTCGAAAAACTGACTGCAAATGGTAAACGACATGAATCTGGAAGTAGGAAGTGTTGCAGCAGACTCATACATCTCTCAATGAGTAGTACCCGAGGGCACAGTTCTGCGAGGGCAAAGCCCAGGGCTGGTCGAGGATCTGAGATTGCAATTTTTGCCAAACATTTGGTGTCAGAAAATAATGATGACAACCATTTACCAGCCTAATATACGTGAGACAAATAGATAGAAATGACGGAGAAAACAGACCATCGTCAATATTTCGCTTTCCGTCACTTCGGAGTCATTATCAATCGACTTGACTGGAAAAGACTCAGTATCTGCGAAACATATTGAATTAAAGAGTCACTGACCGCAGCACAGGTCTGCGCGAGTTAATTGGACTTCGGCCAGGCTTCGTTCGAAGAGGTCAGCGACAAAACGAGCTTTATGATCGGCCGCTTGGCTGAGTAAGAATGGGTTCCCGTACTCCCCGGAGCAAACAGCGACTCGCATGAGAACCCGCATGTGAACCAAAACAGTTAGCCATTGCGGATACCTGAGCTGGATATGATGCAAAGTGTTTGAGTCGACCTGGGCATTCACGCCATCTTTCCGGGCACCATCGTGACTACGTGTGGCAGAGAGCCTGTAAGATGGCGCAACTGAGGAGGCCACGGAAGAGGCTGGCACAAGTGGTGAGGCCACGGAAGAGTTTGGAAAATCTGCTGAGGCCACGGAAGAGTTTGAAAAATCTGCTGAGGCCACAGAAGAGTCTGGCACGACTGAACCTTGGTCAAATGAATCCAGCAGCTCTGACATTTTTGCGAGAGTATTGTGGTCAAACTCGGGATAAACTTCAGGGTGGTGTCCAAACGGAAATAGAGCTTGGACGATAATGGTGTTATGACCATTGCCCGGCAAAGGCTACAATGTTGTCAAACAAGATAACTTTGAAATCATAAGGTGACCTTACCCATGCATACACGTGTAGAAGGGTACCATCGTTGCTCGGCCTTGACCAGAGGGCATCCAAGTCCAGGTTCACGGGCAGGGCATCGGGCACATAGATATTCTACAAAACTCATCAGTCAAAAGGCAAGGTGCAGAGCCAACTACATACCTTGGCGAATATGGGTACCTCTGTGCCCGGTTCCCATATGGAACTGTGAGGATCAATTGGCAACACATAAGCTATGATATTGACATGCGACTTGAGCTATAAAAAAATCAGTATATGACACCCAAAAAATAAAGCACCTACAGCCTCAAGGCGGCTGGCTGAACACTGGCCCATGATGAGACATGTCTGAACACTTTTTAGAATACAGATAATACATACATAGAGCGCATAGAGGATTGGTTGATGCCCAACCATCAGATATCCTGTAAAACAGAAAGGCTTCTGTAATAGGGTGAGACTGCCCTGAAAGAACTGAGTTAGCAATGTTGAAGTTACAAGTCAAAAACACACACTGAGACAGGCTGAAGGCTTGACAGATCATCTGGAAAAAAATACGAATGGAAAATCGGATTCGCCATATTGCCCGCAGAAGACATTATCAGTTTCAAGAGGGAAATAGGACACTTTAAATGCGATTACATGCCTTGTAAAAATGAGATAATAATGCACTGCAGTGCAATTGACTATTACATGTATGCTGTCGCATCTGACCTAGAACGATCGATTGCTGTCGCGACGTCACATATAACATGCGAGGCGGAGATAAGTAGCGCTCGCGGCGCGAGGTTACACCAATGGTCTAGTGAGCGCTATCAATCAGCTTTACTCGATTAATCTAGTTCTCGTAATCAAGGGATACTTCGCTATCGTACATCTCATCGAACTGATCTAACAATGACTCGTCGCTGGAACCGAACCACTGCTCAATGTCTGATCCACCATTGATACCATCATCTTCATCGTCAACTTCACTGTCCTCTCGGTCCTCAACTTCATCTATCTCCCCCGGCTCTTCAACATCATGGGTAAAAGCTCCATGCGCTGCGCTGCCTTGTGGCTGAAGCTCGGGCTGTGTGGGGCGATGGTGAGAGTACACGTGACCCACTCCAAGACCATAGTGAAAACGCATGAGCATGTCCCGGTCGACAAACCTGAAATAATAAGCTCAGTGTTTGTGAAGTGTGCTCCTAGCTCACCGATTAATATAGTACTGGCACCAATCATCCTTGTCACCCGCGCATGCCGAAACTCCCAAACCATCGGGATGTCTCTTGCCATTGGCGAATGATGGTATGATATGACAACCCCGAAGGACATCCGCTGGATCAAGGAAATCAAACGAGAACTCATCCGCCATGCACGGAAAGCTGAGACGATCTAGCTTCAAGGTTCCCCAGACAGCAAAATTATTAATGGGAGTGTACCAGCGTATCCACAAAAACTCCGTTCGGAAAGGGGTATAGTCTACCATACCGTTTCCTATGAAGATTACATTGACATGGAATATACCAAGTACCTTTCCGTAAATATATTTGTGGCCTTGGCGCCCAGTATCACCATCGGCATGAAGAACCATGATATTGCAATGGGAAGTTCTGGGGTTAATGACGTCCTGAGATCTGCGAACATCATATGTTGTATAATTGAACCTGGCAGTGTTGTGATGATATATGCGATCGTCCTTCAGAATAATTGAATTGATATCAGTCTCTTCTCCAGTACCTGGAAGATCTCTGGATTGGTTGAATCGACGCAATATATGATCCTTTAGTTTAGGCACAAAATTCTACAAGGGTGTTAGAAGCTGCTTGAAAATGTATGATTCCACTTACAGTGATTGCTGGATCACCTGCATGGTCACGCAAGTATGACCCTATATGCACAGGGAACTTCTGCGTGAGACCAATGTGGTGGTGGACATGTGGGCTTCTCGCGATCTCTGCGATTTCGAGGTGAGGTCGTGGAGCAACTTTGTCCCCTATGCGACGAATGCGAGTCTGGCGTCGTTCTATTCGAGTGAGCTGTTTAACAAAGGTGTTGCGATCGGTACGATGGTATCTGGTCTTAGGGGAACGGTGTTCAAGTTCACCCTGTATAAAAGTTGGTGAATCAAGTTCGGAATCAAACATTACAGGACTGACTGGTTCGGTGCTGTACGAATCAGACGTGCCATACCGGCAGATTGTAGATACATAGTCTCCCAACGCATGAAACTTGTAAGTCTGAAAGTTAAATACTTTGAGTCGTTTTGTATTCTTGCCTAATTTTTCTGACTCTGGCTCCACAAGGGGTGCTCTATGCTTCCTTTTCTGCTCCCCATGTTGCTTTGCCGCCGCCTGCTTTGCATCACGTCGGGCACGAGCTGCGGCCTCCTGAGAAAGTTCACGGGTATCATAGGCGGAACAGACAGTGGCCTTGAAATGACGAAACTGCTGGCCGACCGCCGTAGTGACTTCATCCATTATTTCTAGGGTTAGATCAGAGTGCATACGGAGCTTGGCCAGTCCGTGCCAATGAGCCATAGTAAATAACAGCCGAAGAACAGTGCTATTGTGCGGCTCTGGAAGAAGGCGGTCAAAAACAGGAATAGAGCACTTTATTTAGGTGACGTCAGGTCATATTGAACTACATTGGCAATTAACTCATACCTGGAGGAGGTCTTCAAAGTTCCGAGCCGCCATTCATTTCATGTCGGACGAGTTTGCAGAGAACTTTCGGATGGTAGCTAAGCCAAACGTTGGAATTTGCCTATATCTGGTGGAGGTGGTGAACATGACGTGAGTGAGGCAGGATGGTAAACCTTACCTCTGATCCAATGTATGTATAAGGCTTTTGTCGTGTGCCGAAATGATACGTAACAAGTGTTTGAAAAGCATCTTCCAAACGCCAATTTCAAACTCATGTAGTAGATCTACCACAAGTGCATGGAAGATATTGAAACCAAATCGACTAAGGCGGTCTGAGAATGCATTCTAACAAATTATTAGCCACTGTTAGTGATAGAAATTCAAGCCTTACAGAAGTGGGAACCCATGACTGTAGCTTAAGAATATGTTCTACCGCGGCACTACTAACTGCATAGTTCTGCTCATAAATCAGCGAGCGCGCTTCGCTCACCATCATACTTCTTCTCTCATCATTGCGTCCGAGAGTGACACGCTGTGTTCTATCCCGAGGCATTCCCATGTTTTGTATCCGTTCCTTGGGTATCAGGCAGCGAGGACATGGACAACCTCCTAGATTTCGAACTGTTGCTACAAGTACTCTAGTAGAACAAAGATTAGTGTAATTCAATGCGCTAAATTAGTTGACTTACTTCTCAGGATAATCTGCGGAATAAGTGAATATCCTGGGGTAAAATCTGCGCTGAATACCGTCGCAGCAAGAGATAACGATCCCATGTTCATATACCTCCAAGAATTCGTCATCTAACAGTATCTTCCACTGCTCGTGAAAAAACTCTCTATGACAATGTGTTGCACACTCGCTACTGATACCTTTAGCGCCTACAAAATCTTTGAATGAATCAGGGAGCTGGCAGCACAACTTTAAGTATACCGTATATCAAACCCTGTAAGAACACGTACCGTTTCGAAGTAAGCAACGTGATTGCTCAAGTTACATGAGGGCTTGCAGCAGCGATACTTCGACTCATTACCGAAGTACATATAAGTAGGCCATAGTTTAGCAGTACCAAAGGAAGTGAGTTGCGTCACATCCGACCAAAACATGAGGCCAGCTACAACCCGGGGTAAGTCACATTTAGGTTCCCCGGGTGACACCTGCAAGTCACTGTAAGCTTCATGAAAGGCCGCGGATGTGTACAGATCCCCATAGATGGAGACTTCGCCATCCATATGGGGAGGAGCCCAGCACAGTTGGTACGGCTCATAATGGAATAGCTTGTCATCTCGGGCATTAGCAAGCTTTTCCCGCAAGACAGCCACGAGTGAGCGATGATATAAATGGGCGGCTTCATGAAGCCGTGGGCCTGGTGTTTCGCTGGTGCGTGAAAATGGCACCTGGATGGTGATGACTGTCCTTTTCCATCCCGCATCTTCATCCTCCCATTCATTTCCATCTCTGTCGTACTCGTTGATTCCCAGTTCACAATTAATTTTCTTCCAACAAGTGGAACTTATGTCGGCAGCATTGAAAGCACTGCCGCCCAAGATCTGCAACAGTTTTTCATAGTCCTCCTGTGACTTTTGCAAACCCTGATTCCAGTACCAATCACCGAGCTCGAAGGACAAGCGATTGGGATAGGGGTAATACTGAGAGTTGCTGGTGGAAGCAGTAAGTGTATGCGATCCTTCGATGAGTTCAGGGCTGCCTGGTATAAACGAGAGGTCTGCCATAGTGACGTACTCCTCAGGATCGTGGGATGGCACCTTTGAGGTGAAGTATTGTCGTACTAGCCCGAAAATATTTGGAGGAGTGCGAAATACAGCACGAACCGGTGAAGCAGGCTGTTCTGAAGTGAGGACAGACTGCACAGATTCTGGCAGTCGCACGCGAACGTCCAAAGGCACATTTGGTGGGGGCTGAGGAAGCACATCCCTGAACCGCATGGGCAATTGGCGGTTTTGCCGTCTCGGGCGGCGCTGTGCCAAACTCATGTCGTCTCCTTGATCTATTTGCTCTCCCTCACAGTCAGGGGAGACAGCGCCTCCCGTAGCAACAAGCGATGGGAGGGATACACAGACCACCGGAGCTGTCAAAGCTTTGACTTCACCGGAGGCAATAGGACCGGCGGATGATACATTGCTTAATATAACCAATCCAGTAGACTCAACCTCATCGTGTGAGATACGTGGTTTTTTCCTACAATGAAGAAGCTCCTTGACAGAGGACATCGCCGATGACAGATGCTTTCTCGTTTGAGAACATGAGCGCTGATGTTGGCTGAAATAGTTTTGTGCTGTGAAAGTGCGCTTGCACACACAGGTGTAATGAGAACCTGACATTGAGGGAAGACCGGAGTATCTGTGACTGACAATTATAACACATAACCGATACAATGGCGCAATTGTAACCGAGTAGCTTAGACAGCCAGCGGTTGCGCTACCCGAGTAGCAGCAAAGTTGATAGCCGAACCGCTAGAACCGCTGACCAAGCAACTGAAGATGGCAATCATGCTGTCCATCGAAAGAAGTGCGAGACTGTATAAGGACTTTGTGTAAATTCAAGGCATCTCCATCTGTGAGCCACAAAATGACCGCACCTTCATCTCCATCCTCTGCATGCTCAGAGCTCGAACCACCGGAGTTCATAGCTGACCCCAAGGTAATTAGACTGCTGGTCCAGATTTTAATTTGCCGTCACGGTATTTTACATTATCATGGCCAAACGGAAGAACTGGCGACGTATCAGTGGTAAGTTGATTTTATGGGAAGGTCTCATGCACTAACACACTCACCCAACTAACAGGCCGACTGACCGTCAGGGTCAAAAAATCCACCCGTCACAATTTGATGACTATCGCCGGAAGCGTGTATTTCACTACCCTTGTTGCCTTTGTGCCAGGGGTGGTAGCTATGTCGAAACTTCAATCCTTCTGCGAACTAGAGGGCCAAGTGAAGGGCAATACATTGCTGAATGCGCGACCAGTACTTGCGGCTACCTGTGCAAGTTGCTTAATTCCCTATACAGAATGACGGATGGCTGACACTTAATATAGTAAATATAGAAAAATTCTTTGGGAGAGCATGCGTACCAGCTACATATTATCCTCAGAGAGGTTTATGCCAGCTACCAATAGACTAATTAATGCAGCTACACAACCCAAATATTAATATCTAATCACGATTTCGAAGTTTGACTCACACCATTAGCAATTGACTGTGATTTCGGACCGCAAGATAAATCAGATATTATTCTGAATATATGGCATATCGCGCCCTCAACTTCGCTAAATCTGGTATGGAGGCAAATCTTCCACACTACCGATCTTTCATCAGTCTGGATATTGTGTTAAGTCATTGATCACAGAAACACGGAGAGCACCTCACTATCTTTGTATAGTGTCGTCGTGATGACTGACATATGCATTTGCACATGATTTCAAGTTTGTATCAAACTTCAATAGTCTAAAGTTACCGATACAAGGCGCGTGCCCCATAACGATTTCAAACAAGACTTAACTTGCTGATTCATGAGACGAACATTTTACTATACACAACACTATACAGACTCTACTACATTACAACTACAGTTTTCACAATAGTACATGACACGGTATGTGTTTAGGTTGAAGGTCCGAAAACTCGACAATTTGAAGGAGGAGTGGTTTATATATTGATTGACTATAAATCAAACTCCGCCGGTACCACCCCGGAGAATACTACATTTGGTGTCTAGGCACAGTTGTCAACAAAACATCACACCCTGTCACGCCAGTTGGTTCCTGCCAGTGGGCTAGGGTTCGGGAGAAAACTTGTTGCTTATTAGCCGGGTGCTAATTAGCGAGATATTAGCAAGCTACACGGCCAACCCGCATTTTGTCATCCTGATATCCAAATTCAGAATTGTTAGCCCAATGTTGATATCATATAATATGTCAGACTCCTACCCATTGGCGGGTGTGTAAGAGAGCCCACGGCATCCAGTCACAAACCAAACATGACCAAATGAAATTTCTCTGATGATATACCGAAACTTTTTGGGCTACTTACACACCCAGCCAACTGGCAAAACTCGCAAGTGGCGCGAGCTTTGGTTGTGTTGATTGTGTTACATTTTCACTGATCTGTACATGTGACTCAATATATGTGACAGTGTCAATTGTGTACCTTGTTATTTATTTTTTATTGAGGCTCGTGAGAACTCATTGTTGATGTTTGCCATGCTCAAAATGCATGTCAATTAGCAACTGCTCATCTAAGTACTATGCTGAATATAATGCTGTATACCAACACCCAAATCTGCGACTGATGGACCGTGAAATATGGCAAAAGCTGAACAATGCTTCAAGGTCAACAACATGACCATCTCAGAGCTCATAGAACAACTTCTGCAAAGCACGGAGGAGGCCTACGCGTCAGCAAAGAATAATCTAGTGCAAAAGGCTCAGAGATTTGCACTCACCTCTATCAGTATACCAATACTCACACATCAATATCTTTGTGGGCATATGGAATCGTGAGGTCAGCACTCAGTGCCAAGATCAAAGACCTAACATGAAAGGAGAACAGATTGCATTTCCATGCCAAATCTGTGACAACAGAGCAGCTAGAGAATTTGTTTATGCCTCAGCTTGCAGAAAAAATCAGAAGACACGCACCAACTTTTGGAGATCAATATTCTTGCTTCTCGACACTTCGGATGAACAACGGAGCATGGGGAAAAGTACAGCCGATGACATAGTGATGGCAGAAGTGTTTGTGGATGCAGAGTGTGACCTCGGGGAGATTAGTGGTGATGACGGGGTAGATAAAT
Organism: Suillus fuscotomentosus; assembly: GCF_016647785.1. NCBI lineage: Eukaryota > Fungi > Basidiomycota > Agaricomycetes > Boletales > Suillaceae > Suillus > Suillus fuscotomentosus. The sequence goes on from NW_024539564.1 coordinate 225,886, forward strand.
CTACAATGTCAGATACAGGTGATGAACAAAGGAACGAGCACTTGCCAATTACAAGGTATGAAGCCAAAACGTTCTTGGACCATGGTGAGCATAGTGGCTATCGACAGTATGTCATAGTTTAGGGGGAGCGAAGCCATCACTGATGCGGCAGTACTGCGCAAATGAAAGATAGCCCAAAAATATATATATAAAATAATGCAGTACACAATTGACACTGTCACATATATTGAGTCACATGTACAGATCAGTAAAAATGTAACACAATCAACACAACCAAAGCTCGCACCACTTGCGAGTTTTGCCAGTCGGCTGGGTGTGTAAGTAGCTCAAAAATTTTCGGTATATCGTCAGAGAAATTTCATTTGGTCGTGTTTGGTTTGTGGCTGGATGCCGTGGGCTCTCTTACACACCCACCAATGGGTAGGAGTCTGATAATATGTATGGTTTTTGCACTATATATGGATGATATGTAAGTTTTTACATCATATGTACATCCATGGGTATGGATGAAAAACAGTAAAAATTCAGGCCAAATAACAGCCACATTTGAACATAGTACAATTTTCGCATTTTTGGGTATCGGAATAGAAAAAGATGACAGAAGTGGAAACAGACATTCAGACAGAAGTAGGGATGGAAACAGTGACAGAAACAGTGACAGAATTGGGACAGGTTGGCAGAAATGGTGACAGAAACAGTGACAGAATTGGAACAGGTTGACAGAAATGGTGACAGAAACAGTAGCAATAATTGGGACAAAAATGGTGACAGGAATTGGCACATAAGTAGTGACAGAAACAACCACAGATATGGCAACAGACAAATATAGGCCATGACTCCTGTAATCTACATGATATTTGTGCTCAAATTCTCTGAGCTCTGAGCATTCAAAAGAAGACCTGTGTGAAGTGAATCACATTGCCCAATATCAGAGACTTCAGGATATGCCACCTAAGATTCACATGACAATTTTCAACCTGTGGTGACCGTGATATCTTATTCTGATGGGTATCAGTAATAACATGCCCCAAATCCTGAATGCGCTCTGGGGCCTGCAACACTCAGTTTTATTATATCTGCGGACCATCCAAAATATTTGTGTTTGAGTAATACAGAGGTTATAGTCAAGTACACCCCAGTTTAAACATCTTTGTCAATATCAGATACTCCGGGCTACCCCACCTAAGATTCACATGATCGCCATCCTGTGGGGACCATGCTATCTGACAGTGCTATTGCCCAAGGGAGTGTCATATCCAAAACCCCAGTTTAAACATCTTTGCCAATATCAGATACTCCGGGCTACCCCACCTAAGATTCACATGATCGCCATCCTGTGGGGACCATGCTATCTGACAGTGCTATTGCCCAAGGGAGTGTCATATCCAAAACCCCAGTTTAAACATCTTTGCCAATATCAGATACTCCGGGCTACCTCACCTAAGATTCACATGATCGCCATCCTGTGGGGACCATGCTATCTGACAGTGCTATTGCCCAAGGGAGTGTCATATCCAAAACCCCAGTTTAAACATCTTTGCCAATATCAGATACTCCGGGCTACCTCACCTAAGATTCACATGATCGCCATCCTATGGGGACCATGCTATCTGACAGTGCTATTGCCCAAGGGAGTATCATATCCAAAACTCTAGTTCAAACACCGAACCATATACCCAATATCTACCCATATTGCCTAACATGAGATACTCCAGGCCACCCCACTGGAGAATTATCAAAAGCCATAGTTCAAATACCCAACATTAGATATACCACATCCAAAGTCCCAGGCCAGGCCTCGGAAAGGCACCAACACAGAGAAGTCCAACCAGCCTCGGAAAGGCATGGTGATACTGGACAAGAAGAAGAAGAAAGAAAAGACCACATCCAAAGTCCCAGGCCAGGCCTCGGAAAGGCACCAACACAGGGAAGTCCAACCAGCCTCAGAGAGGCATGGTGATACTGGACAAGAAGAAGAAAGAAAAAGACCACATCCAAAGTCCCAGGCCAGGCCTCAGAAAGGCACCAACACAGGGAAGTCCAACCAGCCTCAGAGAGGCATGGTGATACTGGATAAGAAGAATAAATATAATATTCTAGATACAAATCTAAGAAAAGAAGAACTTTGTCAAGTAAATGACAGTAAAAGAAGAGAACAGACAGAGAAAAGATTTGGTTCAAGTTCGCTTTTTTCGCTTATGTCAGCAGTGCCAAACAAAGCCACACATTATTACAATTTTCGCATTTTTGTCTATATCAATGGTAAGTCATTGAAGTCACTGTAGTCACTGTAAGCCATCAAAGTCACTGTAGTCACTGTAAGCCATCAAAATCACTGTAGTCACTGTAAGTCATTGAAGTCACTGTAGTCACTGTAAGTCATCCCAGTTGCTGTAGTCATCGTGGTCATGGTAGTCATGATTCCGCAAGCAGCTTTGTCATGGAAAGGAGCTTCTCCTTGCCATTTTACAAAGAACATGCTTTAATTCTGTGTGATAGTACTCAAGTGGCTTTAGAAAAATTTCCATGCCAAACCACCACACTAAGACTAGTGTGCACTGAGCTACGCTCTCGCTACTACTTCCGTTGTGGTTTGAACTGTATCATAAAGCCATACTAAATGCGTGCATACCACACATATTCCATAATTTGGCTATAACTCATTGTTTTTGAAAGATATGGGTTGTGCCCTTCTACATGCTGTTCTATCCACATGACTGCCTCGTACATCGCTGGGCGGAGGGACAAAACTATACATGACTGATATGCTATTTGACAGCCTTTTGTATTTGCAACAACAACTGTGTAGTGTCATCCTTGGACCTTGCCGCTGTTCAAGCTTCTGTAAATAATATAAGAGCCTATGCCTATTATATATGTATGATGCATTGATGTGTATATTCTAATATTCTAATATATATAAGCACGGAGTGTTTGATCCTGCAGAACCAATTGGTGTCTACCCCATGTGCGTGCTCCAGCTTGGATGAATGTAGTCGTAGTACAAGCATCTATTACTGTAATTGACGATAGGAAACATCCGAAGGTGATCGGAGCACTTGTACAATGATATAATGTCAAAAAGTACTAGGACAAATGGAAACTGCCAACTCCTTCTTTCATTGCAATGCATAATTTCTCTCGCATCACTGCTTTTGAACTATACTCCGGTAGCTTCAGGTAATTGATGCAGGTCATTACACTTGGCAGGTAATCATCTGCCACAAGTGGTGGTTCATGTGGTTTGCGAATGACAGTGAGTGGAGGGTTAAGACCACGGAACCCTTTGAACACAGTGTCAGCCAGTCTTGAGATGAAATGTAATGAAACACACCTCCAATAGGAAGTTTCGGGCTTGGAAGCCATGGTCGGCTTTGATAGCTTCATTCAACGCTACAGTCTTATTGTCAGTCAGGTTGACACCAGTACAAAAATTCACGTACTCTCAACTCCCCAGTCTTCATCTGAGTTACCAGATAACATGACCAACTCGTCCGCCGAGAACGCCTGTAAATCAGAAATTGGGAACACCTTTGAGAAGCCCTCTCGGAATGCCTTGGCCTGTGGCTGAACGCCAGTGCCAATAATTGCATCCAGGACCTCGTGAATGTATTCTTCTGCATTTTCCAAAGTCACAGGAATGTTACGTCTGCCAGGCTATAACATGCATTATGACCCACTTGAACAATGACAACAAGATGAGACTCACCCAAAGCTCGATGCTGTATCTGGGAACTGTGAAATCAAGCGCAAGATCCTCGACATTGACAATATCCATTAATGCAACCTTGTGGAAGAGCTAGATATCGTGGAGGTAAGAAAACTTCTAGTCATGACGTAGTAAATCAGCCAGAATACCTTCTCACTCTGCCCTTTCATGGATGCATAGCTCTGGCATTTGGAGAGAGAGCTGGCAAGTTCATCAACAGTGACATTCTTTGGGAAGGTGAAGACTTTTCGGCGCTGACCCTGTGATATACCAGAAGAAATTGATGATGTAGAATGGGTCCTATCACATAGCGTGTTCTTGAATACGATGGCTTCTGTGACTGAGTTGAAGACCATATCATCGGGCAGGTCCTCGGGGTGGATACCAAGCTGCAACGTGAAGCGGTACGAGGGAGAGCTGAAACGATCAGGAGTCACATTGACACTGCTCACTGAATGCTAACATTCCGGACAGTCCTCTGGTCGACATCAACCCCGTAATTCTGAGATGCAAGTAATCATTCAATGCTTGGAATGTTGCAATGGCATGAATAGAAACCACCATGTTCTGGAGGTTGTGAGGAATGTCAGACTCATTATCTGCAACTAGACGAAGACGAAGTTGTTGGGCAAGGAGAGATGGTGAACTTCGCTTTGAATCTACCGCACGTTGAGTTTGACACAGAAAGGAGAAGATCAGTCAAGGAAGGATGGTCTCAGTACGACCTACCCTTCGAAACAAGTTCCTTTGAAATACATGAGAGATCAAATGTACTTCGTATCCGTTCCTCGACAGCGTCACAAAGATTTTTTGACAAAGCTTGTACGAGCGTTGAGAGTACACATAAGTTGTGTGCTGTCTGTAACGAGGATGCCAATAGTGATTGATCCTTAAAATTAAAATTCATATTAATGATTCACGCCAGAACATAGAATGACAAACCAAACTGGAGAGACCGGTTATGATCATGGATTCCATCTCACGCGTGACCTTGCATCGCGCTTCTTTGATAAATGGTACGTGAGCTACTGTCACCTTCACAGATCAAAGGGGGACCAGTGCATTCATCGTTGGGGTAGTCCTATGGCCAGTTTCTGGCAAGCAATTCTTGAGGGTATCCCCAGTATCTTCAGGTCCATCCAACAAGGCGCCTTGACAAAAATTAAACACTACCTGTGAGGTAATAAATAAGCGAACCTAGCTCTGCTATTGTCAATGCCGCTTTGGCAATAATGTACTCCTTGTCATCTTGCTGATCTGCGAATAGGCAGTTTAAATTGTCAAGTTTCTTTTCAGCGGTGCTTGGCTTGTCAAATGCAGCGAACTCGGTCATTTGAGTATCCAGACATCATGAGAGCACGATGAAACGTAAAATATGCTGCAACGCATCTGAGGCTTGGCGGGTGCGTTAAAGCCTAATGGTGCTCGTTTCCAAGGTTTGATATGGAACACGAATTTTCTCGTGAAGTCTGATTCGGTCGCGTAAGTTGCGACATAATGACAGAACATAGCCACTGCTCAGTGAAGTAACTCTTCATGGTGAGTAGTAACCTGAAATCAATATGTGATCAAAAGCATCTCAGTGTGACAATATAATTACATACCAGGCTTTTGATTTGCTTTCCAACATTCTCGATGCTCGAGTCCAGCTTGGATATTGTGACCGATATATCGTCCTTGGAGGCTGCCCCCATTCCGGGCTTTGTGAATTGTGTTTGGTGCTGTGGATACAGTTCGCCAGCAAGAATGGTGTTGGCGTAATCATTGATATCAAAATCATCAATCACGAACGATGAATAGTCTAGCATGGTTTAGCATTAGACAAGATATCCAAGAGAAAAGTACTTACCCATCATCGAGATATGGATCAAGACGAGCACATTCAAATACTGCGCAAACAAGATTTTAACAATCCTGAAGACAATGTTAGTGTTTAAACACGACTCGAAAATAGTTTGAATTTAGAACTGACGGAGTCAGATAAATATGTTCATGGTACGAGCACAAGCAGTAGAAGCTGACTAAGGTGACAAACAATGACCTAAGTAGTGAACACCGATTCGAAATAGCTGGACCGGATTGAATAACATTTGTCAGCAACAGGAACCAGTGGCAGTGTGGCACCATGCTGCAATATTTGCAGTGCCTGTTTGGGTGCATTCTTGCTGGACTCATCTGTGCATATTGATTTGGTGGTCGTGTGACCATATACTCCAGATGCAGCTCATGAATTTGTGAGATGAAATCTATTCTAATTCACCTGTTTTTCACATTTCAAAGCTTCTGAGATAAAATGGATATATATATATGTATGGTATGATACGTCGGAACGGACTTCTCATTGCATGTGAGATACACTTACTTACACCTACAAGTTATGTTGTTGTAGGGTATCATCCTGCTTCACCTCACACTCATGTTGCAAGAAGTCGTTTTGGTGACTGGCTGTTCAAAAGTCACTTGTAAGTCTGTTATCTTAAACTCTTCCTACTTCAGGTTCAAACTTATGATAACCATAACAGATGCGAGTGTTTTGTGGAGTGGGGATGGGACCAAGGGAGCAATATTTGCGACGTGTCGGATTTTCATCTGATTGGCTTCAAAGGGGCTAGATTACTTAAATAAACAAAGCATTTGAACTGCCAGAAATTTCATGGTGTCTGCAAAACTGAGTTGATGTATAGTAGTATGCTGACTCGGACTCGGAGTACATGGTTTATTGTGTGGTGTTTTGTGTGTGTTGCACAAGGCATATCTGATCAAAACATAAGGTAATAGTAATGGAATCCTTAATCATAAATTGTGCAGTCTTTTTACTAACACTACACTGTGAAATAGTTAGAATCTGACCGCGATAATCGCCATCTAGAATGAGACATTCTTGGTTTTTTTTCGTGGAGGAGCTGGACTCAGATCCCTGGCTGGAATATGGTAATGTTCAAGCACAGCACCTGCACGACTGGATGTACAAAATACTGCGATGCAATCTTCGGGTGCAGGCCCATTCACACCGCAGAACGGATCAGGACAGGCTGTTGATACGAATCGTTTGTAGAACTTGGCATGTTTGAAACTCAGTGAGACTGTGAGCATCACATGATATCTCAGGAACAGCGAAGAAAACTCTTTGCTCATGAACCAAGGTAGAGGTCCTGTGATAAAATGAGTAAAAACTGTCGTGATACCTCCGGGGTGAACTCACTGCTCTCTTTGATCTTTTCCATACTGGCATCTATGTTATCCTGGATGTCCTGTGCATCGACAGTCCATGGGTCGGATGTCGATAAGCTAAGATCGACATTCGATGACGGATCGTCTAAATTCGCACTGTCGATATCCTGGCCGAGATTCCAGGTAGTCCAACTGGATGAGGATGGGGTAGGAGTTGTGCCAACAGAATTAGACAAGCTGGAGGGAACTGGGTCAGGAGGAGGTGTTGTGCATCTTCGTGGTTGTGACACCAAGTAAGATCTTTTTCGCATGTCACAAAATGCTATCAAGTCCGATTCTCCTAGCATTATGCTATTTAATCTCATCCCGTACCTGAACAGCAATGAAAATTACTAAATAACTATGATAATGTGCGCGCTGCTCACCTGGTTACAATGTCCTTGCATTTAAGTTTACTGTGCACCTGGCCATTGATAGCAACAGTGCAATTCTCCCCTCCAATGTCATATAAAGTGCCTCGGAAACCCTTCTGGTCACCTCCAACCACAAAAACTTCTTGGCTGATGACCTTGTTGATAGAATCCAAGGATGCCACATTGAGTATTTTCGTCGTAAATTCAATTGGAATGTCAATCTGTTTCAAGTCAGATATGTCCAAGTCAAGTTAATTTCACTTACAAGCGAGTGATCACTCTCAGATAGTAGTATCAGGTGAGCCTTTGGGAAGTCAATGCTCTGGACGATCCCTTTTGCCTGATACTCCGGCCCATGCGCGACCTTCACGACGTCTCCAGGCTTGAGATCATAGCCTTTTTCCTTGGTAAATTTGATTGTTTGGAGTAGGAGCGTCCGCTGAACAAATGCCACAGGAACTCGGATATTTGGAGGTCCTGAATAGTATTCTGTATAATATGAAGTCGACATCTGAGGACTTGAAGACTTCTCCCGGAACCACAGTTGGGTTCCTCCAATAGGAGACCAGGTCACGACGCCCTGCTTCCTGATGTGCTCGCCTAGAAGAACTTCTATGTGGTCCCCAATTTCAATAGATTGAGACTCGAAGGGAGGTTCGAAGTGTTGGCGCAATGGTAGATACGAATGTGTCGTGCAAATCTGATGACGACGATCTATGTAATATCTTGACACTTGTATCTATGCACCGAGCATCAGCTGTAAATTTTTCTATTCACACAAAACATTTACCTCTTCCATAGAGATCCCTTGGCAAACACGAAAGATCTCCTTGTCCATTTCAACAATATGACCTTCTAAGCCCAGGTGTGAACCTGCTACGACTCGAACCACGTCGCCAACCCAAAAAACACGCTCCACATGCTCAAGTCGGGCCTCCAGTTCTTTCCGATGCCCGTCTAAGTTTAATTCAATGCGTGCAGATCCACCAAACCCATGGTCTGTTGACACGACCATGCCAATTTCTGATTGTACTGCTCCTGTGATGATCCTGGCCGCATCTCCTACACGCAAAAACTGCTTTGAGAATGCCGCGATGGATTTCTTGATGAAGGGTGTGTCAAACCCAGACTGCACATGCAGTCTAATGTCATCAGCATGTGGGCAAGCGACAAGTTCTAGTTGGTAGCGGTGGAATTTCCTTAAGAGTAGTCCCCTATAGTATCGCTGTTTTTTGTATGAACATCCTATAATTTCGCCATCGCGAATGATGTCGATAACTTCCTCGTCTTTTGGAAGGTGAGAGCGGTCGAGTAAAGCTTCAGATCTCAAAGGCATTGAGTAGGGAAACTCTCAAACAGCGACTAAGACATCAACAAAAAGATCTGACTGATCGGGGTCAAAGACATAGCCCACGGCACCCTTGTATGTGCCAGATTTGACCCTTACCCACGAAGGGTTGGGAAATTTGTTTGTTGAATGTTCTACTGCAATGCGTTCTTCATCCGAGATGCAATGATAGTCCTTTACTGAAAGTTTATGTGAGGGCGGAAGGGACGATGCGATGGTTTTAGGGCTATCTGAGACCACATAAAGCTGCCCAGGCAGCCAAGGCGATACAGTTACGGGGAATCCTTTACCCTGAAGATGTTCAGCAATATAAACAGCAGCAGTTCCTATGAAGTGATGAGCAACATGGTATACGATGAAATAATTGACATACTATGGACATGCAGCAAATACATTCTACTCTCGAGCGTAGCGGGGGACCAGGCGGCTCTGTAGGAATGGCAGCTTCTTGAGGAGTCAGAGATCTTAGTTGCATTGTTGTAGATGTCATCAATCTTTTTGGACAACGTATCCTTGGCTGACGGTCCTGGAATGACCGTAACCTTCAGCAATCACACAGAAGAGCCTTCCTGATCCTGCTCGTCATTGCCGCCATTGCCATCATCGTTGTCTCCATCATCTGCTTCAATGTCGAGATATATATTCTTCCACTGAAACTGTTTAGTATGCATTCAGCAGAATGTGAAAAATTCACTTACAGGGCGGGGTTGACGGGGTATGTACCTCTTTCTTAAGATCTCAAGGTTTCTCAAACAGGCTCCAATATCGTCTTCACCGGAGAAGAGTGTGATTTTGGCATCGTTCCAATCATCCACAGAGTATCGATCGCCGAGATACAATGAGAGCTTCTCTTCCATCTCACTGTAACTCATCTCGGTTTCTAGGAATTGGGCTAGAATGTGCCATGCGCCTTGATCTGCCAATGGTGATGGCACTGGATGAGAATTGCCTATGTAATATTCATACTTAGCGATGACGAGAATGCCCGGGTATACTATCACGGCTTACCTTCATAATTTCTGTCGCGCATGCGCTTCGAGGCGGGTTCAAGTGCATCATCGCTGCTTGGTGCTGCACATTTACTAGTAGACATTATCCTGAGTACACTAAGTCGTTAATTTCATGCAAGGAAACCAAAACATAACATACTCTGACAAGTCTATTCAAAAGTCTATCCTGTGTTTTACTAGCTATGGGTATCAATGTAGATAGAGTAGAAAGAAGACCTATGAATGTGCATGATCAGCTTTTATAGTGAATGACTAATTGTGGACATACTGAATAATTATGGACGGTGTGGACCGTGCACCACGCCACTGGCAGATGGCGCAAACAATGTTCTTTTGTAGGTATTGTCATGGTGGACCGATGGCGCGGATAATTAAATTGTCACATCCCGCCCGCCCTCTACAATTTTAAACAGTGAGTATATTCAAATTGCCAAATCCCTGCTCCCTTACTCCAAGGCCGGTACTGGTACTACTACTACTAGTAGGTATAATGGATGCAGTCACAGCTGCCAGGTCTCAAATTGAGCTAATCACACGTACTACTCTACATTGTCACATAATGCAACACCACTATTGATTTAATCAACTTAACAGAAACATGTATGATCAAAGTCGGAAAAGAAGTCTTATGGGAAGGGCCCGCCAGTTGATATACTGAATGACTACACATTCAGTCCCAGCCTGGAAGTCCCCAATTACTAAGTGAGTTGAGTTTCCGTCTGAGTTTGAATTGTCATTCACTATATCATCTGCGCTATTTCCTTCACTGAACTTCTTTCTAACCTTCATCTCACATTGCTGATATGTTACCATGCCTGACTATTACTGTTACTTTACTACTGTTTTTGTTTTGCGCATCTGCATTATTAGAATATCGAGCATATATACTTCCAAATATTTCTCTAAAGTGTTGTACATGTAACTATTATTAGTTGTTGTTAGTACCGCATGATTGTTATCTAGTCACGAGTCTAGACACTTTCAAAGTCTTTTTGACCAAAGTGTTCGACTCTAGAACATAAAGATGATGATGTCCTTACTTTAGAACAAGTCCGCATCACTGAATGTATGCAATGAAGACATTGGTTGATGATCAGAAATATGTATGTTCCCTTCCTAACTTATGTACTATTAACAGCTTAGACATGGCATCCGAAGCTATTATCCTCTTCCCATTCCAAGCAGTCGGAAAAGAGTTTGGGAGAAGAAAGACCCTCTGGAATTTGAGGAAGGTCAGCCACGTGGATGTCAGAGGGTATATGATATTCGAGGTTGTTGGCGCGGTAATATTCTTCCAGCCATCTATCCCTATACGTCTTCACCCTATCTGAAAGGTAAGCACCATTTTTTTCCTCGTTCCTTAGTTGTTCTTTGACGAGGCGTAGCTCGGATTCTTCACTTATAGATTGTTCGTTGGAGACTGGGTGATTTTTCGTACAGTTTCCCGCATCAGAATTTTAAATCTTACCTGTGGTCTGCGTCCCTCTATCAATCAGATTCCTGTTCTGATGAATTTGACTGTACGCTCTAAGTCTTTAAAATGATCTATGTCACTTTACTCACTTGTAATCAATGCCGATTTGTATGTCTTTTGCGCTGTTGCTGCTTCTCAGTGCACTTGATGAGGTTAGTTGAATACTGCAAGGTTCATTTGATCAAAAGTTTTGTAACTCATGTCATATTAAAGAGCTCACCTGAGCGTGACTTTTTCGTTGACATGGAAGCATTGCTGCAAACTCTTTCGAGGGGGTGAGTCCAACGTCGGTGGGCTACTCGACATGATGATGCTGATAATTATGGCAACAGTGCCAGCATGACTTATGTATAAGTGTACAATGCTGTCATGCACCTGTCCGCTGTCAGTGCCAGGATAGCGGTTTTTTTTTTAGTTCCGACATGAATAGCAATCAAACCGCACTTTTGATGCCGTCACAATATCTACAGCGGGCGGAAGGTAAAATTTCCGCTATTTCCTAGTTGACGGTATATAAAGCGGCTCATGTTATATACTGTTATTTCAGCCTCCCGATTCCTGAACTCGAGTATGAGTAGTGACGAAAATCAAAGTCCACTTGAATCTTCACGCAAGCATAGTGGTTCAGCCCTTCATTCAGGCCCGCGTAAAAAGGCGTAAGTCGTGTTCAACTTATCGTAATTCTACTTTGCTGACCCGTAATTTGCCTTAAACAGAACTTCATCAAATCCCCTTGTTCTTCATGGCCGACATTTTGGTCGTACTGTGTTCGCAATGTGCAATTATCCTGCACTTCTGACTGCAGGCATACTCCGACTTGAAGAACTACAAGACTGCCCAATTGAAGATTATCCAGCAGAGTGAGTATATTTGTGTCGATTAAATGTCAATGGCCCCTTACAGTGTCTTCAATTTTTGAGTGTTCGACGAGAACACAGGGTATTCGTGGAATTGATAGATTCGTACCCTGGTCTTTTAGATCGTCTCACGAATGGCGAAGAAGAGGACATAATTCACGTAGGGGAACTAGTAAGTTTTTATAATTGAATTTTCATCATAATAATCACCCAGCAGGTGGGTAAAGGGGTGTCTGGTGCGCGAGGCGATGACACCAAGACTCTGAAATCTGCCGTCCTCGAATGGCTCATTCCTAGAGGACAGGCACTTATACCGCCCCTCTCCCACAATATCAAGTCCGACTGTGGCTTCAATCATGAAGTGACTGGCGCATTGCTCTGCCCGGCAGGTCTTGACTGGTCGAATGCAGAGTAAGTATTGTTACTATTTAATCACCTAACTGTCAAATCCCTTGCCAGAACCAAGCAAAGCCTCAAGAGTGGTGAAATTGCAGTGCGTGGCGACCAGTGGCCAATGTTTCTATATGCTGGGTACGTCTATAATCCTGAAGACCCTTGGACTGGTTTACTCAGGAGCGAGATACTCATCTTTGTAAGTTCGTTGTTGGCAGTAAACGTAGCACTCATTACAATTTTTTTTGGCAGGGTTTCAAGCACGTCTTTACCTCTCCGAGCTCCGTGGATAGGGAACCAAAAGCTACACGCTCCGGAAACGCATATCTCCACGGTATGAAGTCCGTGACCAAAGGGTCCTTGGCTTATATTGCCACGCAGGCACGTTGAAAATTTGCAAATTTATGCCTCTCCTACTAATTGATTTTTAAGGTTCGGTTTTCAATAAGCTCATCGTCTATATTTTCGCGTACCGATACAGTTACGGACTCAGAGAACTTTTATCATAGCATCCTTGATTTGTTAGAAGATCCTGATGAACATCAGGAAGTAGTCGACCTAATGACGTGGTGGACTCAGTTAGTGATTAATTTCATTCTCTAACTCAAGCTGATGGCTTTTACAGTCGCATCTTCCCTAATTCTTCCTCCTCGCAGCGATGTATGAGTAAAAACAGCGCGCTATCAAAAATTCGGGAGAAACACGCTGTTCTTCGAGAACGAGCCACTATGGGCACTAGTTAATTCATTGTTGTCGTTATTGTACTGTCTGTATTAAGATCTGAAATCCTAATACCACTTATGAATGCTCCATCTCTCATCGTATAACATGAGTATCCCAATGTAAGCATGTACTATGTTAGACCAAAATATCACCAATGCACTGCAGCGAGATAACTCATTGTCAGAGCTTGACTTACTGTTATTGATGATAGATTTTGCCATGAGAAGCCATCCATGCAATGGTAGGTGTAATTTGTAGAAGGTCCACAGCTTGTTATAGCATGATCATGCCCTGACACATCGTCAGCAATTGTAGAACCTGCCATCGGAAGCTACACATATAACAGTAGCTGTCTCTGGTAGAAGACCACCAACTTGCTATGGCATAACAAATAGATTTCATACCCTGGCATGTTGTCAGAAATTATACATCCTACCATGGGAAGCTGCCCATGTAAAGCCAGACATATTGAGTAGACAATCAGCACCCTGCTATAACATGATAATCTAGTATCATGCACTGGCACTCTGTCAGTGATTATATATTCTGCAGTTAGAAGCTATCTATGCAAGAGTAGATTGATTTGACAATAATATAACAATGTGTTATGGCATGACAACTAGATATCATATCCTGGCATACAGTCAACAATTGCAGATCCTACCATCAGAAGCTACCCATATAACAGTAGCTATCTCTGGTAGAAGATCAACAACTTGCTGGGGTATGAAAATTGGATACCATGCACTAGCACATTGTCAGGAATTATACACCCTGCCATGGGAAGCTACCTATGTAAGGCCAGACATATTAAGTAGATAATTAGAACCCTGCTACAGTATGATATTCTAGTATCATGTGCTGGCACATCGTCAGCAATTGTAAAACCTGCCATCAGAAGCTACACATATAACAGTAGCTGTCTCTGGTAGAAGGTTAACAAATTGCTGTAGAATGACAATTTAATATCATACCCTTGCACATTGACAGACACTATACATCCTGCCATGGGAAGGTGCCTATGTAAAGCCAGACATATTGAGTAGATAATTAGCACCCTTCTATAGTATGCTAATCTAGTATCATGTACTGGCACATAGTCAGCAATTGCAGATCCTGTCACCAGAAGCTGCCCATATAACAATAGCTGTCTCTGGTAGAAGATTAACAACTTGCTAGGGTATGAAAATTGAATATCATACCCTCGCACATTGTCAGGAATTATACACCCTGCCATGGGAAGCTACCTATGTAAAGCCAGACATGTTGAGTTAATAATTAGAACCCTGCTATAGTATGATAATCTAGTATCATGTGCTGGCACATAGTCAGTAATTGCAGATCCTGTCACCAGAAACTGCCCATATAACAATAGCTGTCTCTGGTAGAAGATTAACAAATTGCTAGGGTATGAAAATTGAATATCATACCCTAGCACATTGTCAGGAATTATACACTCTGCCATGGGAAGCTACCTATGTAAAGCCAGACATATTAAGTAGATAATCAAAACCCTGCTACAGTATGATAATCTAGTATCATGTGCTGGCACATATTTGGCAATTGCAGATCCTATCACCAGAAGCTGCCCATATAACAGTAGCTGTCTCTGGTAGAAGGTCAACAAATTGCCGTAGAATGACAATTGGATATCATACCCTCACACATTGTCAGAGACTATACATCCTGCCATGGGAAGCTGCCTATGTAAAGCCAGACATAATGAGTAGATAATCAGCACCCTGCTATAACATGATAATCTAGTACCATGCACTGGCACTCTGTCAGTGATTATATATTCTGCAGTTGGAAGCTACCTATGCAAGAGTGGATTGATTTGACAATAACATAACAATGTGCTAGTAGGTTATAACTTCCTACCATAGGCCTGCCAATATTATAGCATTGGGAGATCCCACCAATGTAGTCTACCTATCTATTACTTTATCATATGATTTGCAATTGTGATACATATTTGTGATATTATACATTAAATAAAGCTAGCTAATTCTTTGTCATACTCTAGTCAAATGCCTGATGCCTTCGAGACCATATAACTCAGCACACACGGTGACCCAACTCATAAAAGGGGTATATGTCTGTGAAGTGCGCACCATGGCTTCCGAAGAAAATGGGTCGCACTTTGGGGCATCGAGTGCAAACATGCAACAACTCGAAGAGTTCAGTATCAAGGAGACCGCACAGACAATGAGGTCTAATGCACCAGGATTGTGGGGATTGCTTGGGATTCTACTCAGCGAGGATGAGAGGTTGGGAAGTAACGAAGACGTGGTCATGAGCGATGCGGAAGAAGCTGTCAATGACTATTATTGGGATCAGGTGGAAGCAATAGAACTCGAGGGGTTCATCAATGCACTCACCTCTGAAGGGGATACAGTGGCCTTGAAGCGAGATATTCACACAAATAGATGTGCCGCTATATGTAACATTGTCAGTATAATGCCCGGTCTGACTCCAAATTTTTGCAGCGTGACAGACTGAATCTGACCTAAGGAAGGAATATCCGAACTGATTGTGAGTAATGGAATAGGAGCAGCCAAAGCCATTAATGGCAAATGTGTGTTGCTATGTCTACGTAGCACGAATTTTCTAATACAAAAATACCTGCGTCTTTCTAACCCTAAGTTCGTTCTACATGAATAAATTTCGTGTTCCGCTGGTTCAGCCACTGTGGCTGACGTTGTTTACAAATGTTATCTTCCAGCCGCTGCTGAGAGTGTGAGGGGAATAAGGTTATGCTGGGTTTGAAATTTTGTTGTATCATGTGACCTCGGATGTAGCCCTTCCACACTCGAAGCAGTGGTTGGGAACACATCGGGGTGAACAATATTTAAAAGAGGTTTATATGTTGTACAAAATGTGAAGACAATTTTTAATATTTAAACTAACATAAAGATGGGTGCACAACTTCAAATTTTGGTGGTGTTTTGTGTGTCATCCAAAATATCAAATATTCACAACCATATTCCCACAGACAATATGTCAACAAACATAAGAAATATAGTCAGATTTTTCATGTCTGCTTCAACTTAAAGTTCAATTTCCATGTAAAACTTTGGAGAAAACTTGAAGTTTTACAGATGACATGACATTAAAACTCGATTTAAATGTCAAGCTTTGGCAAAACTTCAAGTTTTCTCCAAAGTTTTATGTAAGAATCAAACTTTAAATTGAAGCAGACATGGAAAATCTGGTTATATTTATTATATTTGTTGACATATTGTCTGTGGGAATATGGTTGTGAATATTTGATATTTTGGATGACACACAAAACACCACCAAAATTTGAAGTCGTGCACCCATCTTTATGTTAGTTTAAATATCAAATATTGTTTTCACATTTTGTACAACATAAAAACCTCTTTTAAATATCGTTCACCCCGATGTGGAAGGAGCCTGCTTTGAACCTTGAAATGCCTTACAAGGCATTGAAATCTAAATTAGGAATTTCTGACATATTACTACTTTTGGATGTGTGGGACAGGATTTCAGCAAGCGACGCTGTAGTTTGCTGGCACTAGTTACAGGGTTGCGCATCGCTACTGTACTGAGCCTGGGTTGGGGATTTGTCAACCTAGCAGAGTCATCGATGACATAGCATCAGTAAACCGGTGAGTTCTTGCTGGGGATTATGCTGATTATGGTGCTTTTACATAGTCATATATTGCTTTATATCACTTTATATTCCAATGTGACGAAAACCTTTCCTATATATTACGATATATAACGATATATGACGATATCTTCTTCTCACAGGTTCTCTGATGCACTACGTATCATTTGGCTCCACGTTCCAAGTAAACAAGTTCGGTGATCTTCTTCAACTACATGGCAATTTCATCCAGCTCGATGGACTTTGTGTGTTGAGTGAGAGTTCTAGTGGGCTAGAGGAAGGACGTAAGTTCTATGGTCATGTCGGTATTTGCACTAACGAGGAAACTAACCGTCCAGATGGCAAGACTGCTCATTATCTTGTACTGGACTTGAAAGCCGCCCGGGTCTGAAGATCCCGGATCGATAGTATCTCAGACTCTAACGCATTGGATGTGGTTGGCAGTGCAATCTATGCCACTGGTAAGCGAAGGATAACTCACATGCACAGCCCAGCTGTGCTCCCAATTGCAAATTAAGAGAGGCACTACATTGGGGACCGGCACGCAGTATTTGCTCTGCCAATCTGAATTCACGGCGGAAGTGGTACGAGCGCTAGTGCTAATATTTATATGACCGTGTACACACCAGCTGCTGCACATGCCATAAACTTGTTGCAGCCTCATCAGTAAATTCTCACATTTCTTGAACTGCCTTTTTTGTAACTTGCCGCCGGTTAACTTCCAAAAAAGGTGCGGATAAGCCACGCGCAAGAACTGTGACACCCACTTGCCACAAGCAATTTTAAGTTGAAAAAGCAGATGCCTCCTCTTGACTGGACCTTTTTCCACTCTTATTTTGGCCTTTTTTCGATAATTTTGCCTTTGTAAGTAGTGCAAGTGCTAGCAAAAGTAGCAGCAAGTAATAACACTTATCTCACTTATTTTCTACTTGTTTGCGACTTAATCACACTTTTTGAGAGAAAAATGACGGCAAAACATAGCATTTCAAGCGACAAGTAGATTAAGTATAGAAAAAGTTGGACAAAAGACACTAAAAAGGAGTTTCAGAAGCAGCAATTAGCGAAGCAGTAGCATACTATGAAGCAGTGAAGCAGTGAAGGAGATGCATGCAGTGGGCAACAAGAAAGACAACAACTAGAACCCTATGAGTGCGCGCTCATCCTCTGAGTCTTCGTCTGGAGCGGAGGGTGCACCGCGCCTCTTAAAGGCAATCTCCTTCGCCTGTTCCCAGATATCCTGGATGACTGAGTCTTGCAGGCGGTTGATGGATGTCATGTAGCGCCTGGTCATTACACCGAAATTAGTGTCCGAGAACGCCTTTCGAGAGCCGCTGATCTTGCCCGAGGACTTGTTGAGAGAGTGAGGGACCTTGACGGCCTTGCCTTTACTGTTCGCCTCCAATTCGCTGACAAGCGTCTCAGAAGCGATAAGGCGGATGGCACGTTCCACCTAAAACACAGGAAATAATTAGCCGTGCTGTGAAGAGAGGGCAGGAAGATACATGCCGCTGCAGTGCAAAGGCTGAGTGCACCTTTTGCATGCGCTGTTGTGTGATGGTCGCCAATAGCACCCAAAGTAGCGCATGCGTGCTGTGTGAGTACCTGAATGATAAGCTCAGACTCGAAAGGGTTCTCCAATTTCCCTTCCTCCGGGATGTTCCCATACAGGAACGCTAACTTGACAAGTAAGCTCTCGGAAAATGCTTTGCAATCTTCATCAGTCTTGACATCATCTTGCAACGACAGGAAGTTTGTGTATACCGTGACAGCCGTGGTGCCAATGCAATTGCGCCACTCTGATAGCCGTTGCAGAGCCTAGGAAAAAATAAAGGTCAGACATGAATAGTGTCAAAGATAACTCACTATAGCTATAACGGGTCCATCATTCGTGACGATATGGGGGATATCTTCATAGACAGCATCCCAGGTGTCCTGTATAGTAGCGTGGAACGTTGCTTCCGACTCAATACGACCCCAGACTTCTTCCTGGTCTCCGATAGCAGAAATGAGAGTGGGAATGAAGGTTGTGCTCCACCTAGCCACTGCCCGAGGTCCTCCAGGAAGATGCTTGATCCTATATGAAGAACGGGGGAGGATCTCCACTGTCACCTCTAACGGATTCGCGGGACCAGCCTGAGGTTTCACAGTACTTGGAATGCTGGACATGCTGCGAGAAGACTTCAGCCGCTTTGCTGCAGGGGGGGCATTGCGTTTGACGCCGACACCGGTCTATAAATTTTGTAGTCAGTAGAATTCAAATAATTGAACCCAAAGCACACTACCGTAGAAGTCAACCGCAAGGACACTGGTTTGTACTCAGTCTTGACCACAGTCTTGACCACAGGCTCGACGTGAGCCACAAACTCGATTTCGGAGGAGGGTGAGTCTTCGTCGACCAGGCCATCCTCGATCATGAGGTCGTCTTCGATCATGAGGTCGTCTTCGATCATGAGGTCGTCTTCGATCATGATGTCGTCCTTGATCACATCCGTTAACATGAGGTCGTCCTCGATCACAAAGTCATCTGTGATCATGAGGTTGTCCTCGATTAGAGTGTCCTCAATCAAGTCATCGTCAGTAATGTCATCCTCAGCATCTACGAGTTTGCGCTTGACGCTGGTAGGGCGGGATAAGTAGGATGGAGCGAGACGTGGAGGCCGGTCGGCATCATAGTATCCTTTTGGAACCTGTGCAGAAGGAGGGGGTTCAAGATCAGATTCCCTCTCGGTATTGGAATCATAGTCAACGAGGGAAGTTACTGGAGGAGCAGTCTCCGCATTCACTTCAAGATCATCACCCACGAGATTGAAGGCACCATCATCCGCGGTGACATCAGGCTCAATCGGGTCGAGCTGCTTGGGTGCCAGATTGGCATTGCGATGGGGTAACTTCGTTTGAAGTCGAGAATTCTCTGAGACCTTTTGAGAAATTTTGACACCCTGGAAATGCAGTTAGCACATAGAAATAAACTAGATGGTTGGACTCACCTGAGAAGCCTTTGATTTTGACATACGAGCGAGTGCTTGAGAGCGCTCGACTGAGTCGGTTAATTCGTCGTCTGCAAACAGAGTTGTAAAAAGATCTGACACGTCGTTGGCCCCAGCATCGGGAGTATCGATAGGCGTGAGTAAGGCACCACCACTACTCAAAGTGCTCCCCCTGGTGAGCTTAGAGGAGGGAGTGGCACTAGAGATAGTAGTAGAAGGCGCTCCAGAAGCTCTCCCACGGTGCTTCAAGTTGGACTCGGAGGATGGCTTTCCAATGTGAATGTGCGTCCTCCAATTCGGGATACGACCGATATGACTGAATTTTTTAGAACCAGGTGGAGAGCTAGCATCGTCATCATAGACCATAAGATTGAAGAAAAAAAGTGATGTTTCAGTCAGATGGAGCTTCATGGTTAAAACGATTAAATGCCTTACACATCCGAGTCAGACGACTTATCATCATCATGTGCCTGTGTTGATTCGTTGGCGATAAGGGCACCCGCCACATCAATCGCATCTCTCACAGGTGTTTTCACTGGGATCACCATCCTCTTTCCCTTCTTCTTGCATGCTCCTGGCATCTGCACCTCCAACTCCTCGTCTTCTTCACTCCCAGGATGCTCAATATTGGCACTGGCTGCTGATTTATCAGCCCTGCCACCATTGCCTATAGCGCCAACAGCCTTACCGGCAGCCGTAGTCAAGTCGGTGGTCTCTGGAGCTTTCACAGCCTTTTTCACAGGACGAGGACGAGGACGACTAGGCTTAGGTGCATCAGCACGCGCAGCAGCTTGGTCTGTCTCCATCTTTTTATGAAATGCCGCAACGCGCTTATTAGTTTCCAGTACAGCTGCTTTACTTGCCTTCTTCTCCTCTTCTTCACGTTGGTCGTCGGCGGCCTTTTGAGCTTTGGTACGTCTTTTTGTACGGTTTTCGCCCCCAGTCAGAATATGTCCTGGATGCTGAGTTGCATTCTTAGGTCGAGTCGCCATGCGTTTTGGAGCTGCGCTGGTGGGCATGGTGTCAATGGAGCGTTTGGGAGGGTAAAGAAATTTGAGGGCGATGGTAGCTCACAACAAGGTATGTTTCGTCACCATTCTTCAAAAATTGTAGTCTAAGCTGACTCTGAATAAATATCTACATTGACCCTTACCAAGCTGACGTACCCACTAGATTACCGCGATCCTTTCGCGCCTGCCGCTCCCAAATGTTTGTCTACCAGTATTTTTCACCAGCCCCAGTAGTCTGAATATTAATTTTTACCCATAGTTTTGCTGCAAGGCGTCAATGTTCATCAAGCGCTTCTCGGCAAGCAGTTTGAACATCAACATTTACTAAAACCTGTCCGGCAAGGAGGCAGTTCAGTAACACTTTCGGCATATTTCGGGTGCTGTGAACCCAGAGTTCACTGTATTGGACACCTTCAAGTTTCTGGTGTTGCTCAAACGTCAATGAGCCTATGTAATTTGGGCGCTTTCAAGAACCCCCGAATCTAGCCTTCATTTGTGCATTTAGCCTGGTTTGGTCACATTGGTGCCGGTCCGAATTTCTCGTTCACCTTCAGATATACTTTTCGACTGCCAACATCAACTTGGCCTACAACACATATATGCCTCCCCGCCGTGCTCACCACCTACTTCAGCTTCCATGCCCGGCTCCAGGCTGCGCACGCTGGTTTCGAAACCAATCAGGTCTCACTCAACACAGGCGTTCACTCCACCCAAATATACCTGCTCCAGGACCTCCTCAACCATCCCGGTCACCATCCCACCCTCGAGATTTCTCACCACCACCTCCGGAATTCTCACCGCCTCCTCGGGATTTCTCACAACCTCCCCAGCCATCACCTCCTATGCCCTCTGAACCAACTCATGAGGATTCGGACAACGCTGACGCAGAATTTACCGATTCAAGTGAGCGTTGTTATCGTACATACCATTCGATGTTAAACGGTACGTTCATTTACATCTGTACTCTTGTTGTTTTTGTTTTTGACTTAGATCTATGCTTAGGACGACCATGCACGGCTGATGGAGAATTTCTGCCACATGGCGCCCCTCCAACACCCATGCCACAAAAGGCTCCTGACGACTGGAGCCCATATCACAATAGAATAGAATTTGAGGCGGCTGAGTTCGCGTTCAAAAAATGCCATATGTCTGCCAAAAACCTGGATTTCTTATGTGATTTAATGGCCGCAACTCTCATGAAACACCGCGATGTCCCTCCATTCGCCGATCATAAAGATCTCCACAATGTCATAGATGCGACACAGCTTGGTGATGTCCCCTGGCAATCTTTCTCGGTTCAGTACACAGGAGAACGCCCTGAGGTTGTCCCGCCATGGATGGATGATGAATTCGATGTCTGGTATAGGGACCCTCGCGCGATGGCGCACAACATACTAGCCAACCCCACCTTCAAAGATGAAATCGACTATACGCCATTTCATGAATACGATGCATCGGACAAGACGCGCCGTTGGAAAGACTTCATGTCTGGAGACTGGGCATGGAAACAATCAGTATGTTTTCCATCTATTACTGCTCGGGACAGAGCTAACACTTCATCAAGGACATCATATCAAAAGATCCAGAGACGCATGGATCTGCGTTAGTCCCAATCATTCTCGGTAGTGATAAGACTACCGTTTCTGTGGGCACTGGTAACAACGAGTACTATCCCCTCTATGCCTCGATCGGCAATGTACGCAACAGTGTACGGCGTGCTCACCGCGATGCTCTTGTCATAATCGGTTTCCTCGCCATACCCAAAAGTACGTGTGTTGATATTTTAGATTTTATTGCGCCTCATCTGACTTACTGCACTACAGCTGACAAGAAGCATTCAAAAGATGATGTGTTTCGGATATTTCGTCGCCAGCTATTCCACAGCTCGCTATCTGCCATTCTCTCTAGCTTGAAATCCGCAATGACCGAATACGAAGTTGTGCGCTGTGGAGATGGACATTTTCGGCGCATTATATACAGTCTAGGACCCTACATCGCGGATTACGAGGAACAACTAGTGCTATCCTGTATTGTTAAGCATTGGTGCCCGAAGTGAGTATTGGAAGTTGTAATCATTATCCATCTGTACTAACAATACACATAGATGTATTGCAGTTCGAACGAACCTCGACAATGGTGGCATGGATCGCTGTCGTGAGCACACTGAGTTCCTTATTGGTGAGCTACATGGGGATGTATTATGGGATGAATTCGGTATCATTGGTGATCTCGTCGTGAGTGGAGCCGGCCGCTCTGCAATTCGAAACTAATATGTATTGTGTAGCCCTTTACGAACGACTTCCCCTGAGCAGATATCCACGAGTTACTGTCATTCGACCTCCTCCATCAGCTCATCAAAGGTGCTTTCAAAGACCATCTCGTCGACTGGGTAGCAAAGTACCTCAAGGCTGTGCACGGGACCAGGCGGGCGGAGGAGATTATGAGCGACATAGATCGCAGGTATGCCCTTCATTCATTATATTGATATTCTCTTCTAATTTAAGTCAGAGTCGCTGCTGCACCATCATTTTCTGGTCTACGACGATTTCCTCAAGGCCGCGACTTCAAACAGTGGACGGGTGATGATTCGAAAGCGCTCATGAAGGTCTTTCTTCCAGCTATTGAAGGCCATGTGCCTGGAGATATGGTTCGCGCATTTCGCGCATTGTTAGAATTTTGTTATCTTGCGCGGCGCGATGTTGTCACCGAAGATACCCTGAACCAGATGCAAGACGCACTTCACCGGTTCCATCGCTATCGCCAGATATTTGATCTCGTTGTTCCTACCTTCTCACTCCCTCGCCAGCACTCAATGATTCATTATACGGACATGATTCGACTTTTCGGTGCCCCGAACGGACTATGCTCGTCAATCACAGAATCAAAACATATCAAGGCTGCAAAGGAGCCTTGGCGTTGGTCAAGCAGGCATAATGCTCTTGGTCAGATGCTTGTAACCAATCAACGCCTTGACAAGCTTGCAGCATCCCGCGTGGACTTTGATGCACGAGGGATGCTCACTGGCACTATTTTATCAAGTGCTTTAGCCGCTCTCAGTAAGATTTCTTTCTCTGGTCGTCTTCTTGCATACTCAAACAGCAACATACAGCACCGGATGAAGATGAACAGGCTGTCCCTCCTATTGCACCACAGCCAGATGCCCATGCCATTGAACCGCAACCAGACATCGATATCGATGACGGTGAGGTAGTTGATGGTCCAACAGTACTTGGTTATGTAGTGCTTGCCAAAACTCCTCGTAAGTGATACCATGCAGCGTCAAATCTCGATGCTAACTATTGTATCATACAGAACGAAAACGGGCGCGAACAGTAGCGGCGTTAGCACACGAAGTTGCTGTTCCAGATCTGCGACGCCTCATTCGACACTTTTTGTTCACTCAGCTCAACCAAGATGATCCCCGCGATCCTGCAGATGTCCCAACTGGTAGCTTGCCTCGGCATGAAGGCAAGCTCCAGGTCTTCAATTCTGCTGCCGCAACCTTCTTTGCTCCCAGCGATCTGAGTGGTACTGGTGGCATGCGACGGGAACATATCCGTGCATGTCCACTCTGGAGAAACGAGTACCCGCGCAATGACTGTGTGTTCATCGACACTGATTCGGACGCTCAAGGCATGCGAGGACTCGAAGTTGCGAGAATTGTATGCTTCTTTTCTTTCAAGCACAACTGGGAAGTATATCCATGCGCTCTCATTCATTGGTTTGAGAAGATTGATGATTGTGCTGACGAAGACACTGGCATGTGGATGGTCCGTCCCAGTTTCCACGAGGGTGGTTCCCGGAACCTTGCTGTTATTCATATCGAGACGGTGTTCCGTGCAGCACACCTGATACCTATGTACGGTTCGGAGTACATCCCTCATGACCTTAAGTTCTACCATTCCATTGATTGTTTCCGCTCATTTTATGTCAACAAGTTCGCTGATCATCATGCGTTCGAGATAGCCTCCTGACCGCCATGTATGGCATAGGTACGTCTTCAATTCAAATTTTGATCTGTTTTTAACGGTCAGATCCCATTAGAATATTTAATTCCTTGAGATCGTGCCTCTATCGACAATGATGGACTGGTCTGGCGAATTCGCAAAGTGGGCGCCGACGCTGAAAATGATCTCGTACAAGGGCAACCCTGCACAATGTCGAAACCTCCAAGGCGACCTGCAGATGGGCCAGTTCCAGGTTCTGCTCACTACGTACGAGTACATCATCAAGGACCGACCTATTCTCAGCAAACTCAAATGGGTGCATATGATCATTGGTAAGTGGGTTTGATTTTTTTTTTTGGTTATGTTGTTCATGCTTGCTATCAGAGGGACATCGCATGAAGAACACCCAGTCGAAACTTGCACAGACGCTGACACAGTACTACCATTCCCGCTACTGCCTCATCCTCACCGGTACCCTTGCACAGACGCTGACGCAGTACTACCATTTCCGCTACCGCCTCATCCTCACCGGTACCCCCCTTCAGAACAACGTTCCCGAACTATTGGCCCTCCTCAACTTCGTCCTGCCCAAGATCTTCAACTCTGCGAAGTCACTCGATGAGGGGTTCAACACGTCATTCGCGAACTTGGGTGTGGAGAGCGATCACGGAGAAGAGTGTCGAAGAGGCTATGAGAAATGGCGAGGAGGACGGCAAAAAGGTTCGTGTTCGTTCTACCTAGTGTACAATGCTACAACGCTGACGGCTTATATTTACAGGCCACGAGACACTGAGACGACACTATCATAACGAATGGTGAGTGCTCGTCGATTATCGGACATCTCAGTACTCACTGTAGTTTGGAATCACCCCACGCGCCTCACGCAACGCGTTTCATCTCGTCTCGATCCCTGCTCCACATCCACCTCTTCATCCTTTTCCAAAAGCCCAACGAGGCCCCCTCCGTGTTCGCCTCCTCCGCCTCCGCCTCTGCTTCAGCCCGAATGGCAGCATCCGCCCTGATCACTACATCGCCCCACTGGCGCCTGCTCCCCCGCCCACAAACGAACGTTTTTGAGGCTGCCATGGACTGTAATCAACACCATCTCGTCAATCTATCATAGCTAAAATGAGTCTTAGTAGTACTTACTTCACTTCTGTTACTTGCAATTGACGAAGGCACTTTTGATGGCTTATCGCTGTATTATCACGCTTGTTTGTCACGTGCTACCTTTTGATCAATTATTGCACTTGTTTGTCGCGCGTCTCCTTTCGTTTGCACGCGCTCAAGTAAATAATGGTAAATAAGTTGTAATTAAGTTTTAATTTTGCAAATAAGGGCGGCCAAGAAAAGTGTGAATTTACTGATGCTGCAGGAATGAATCCTTCGATACGATAGCAGAGGTGTGGAATTTTATCAGGCAGCGATCACGTTAATTAACTTGCAATGCAGATCCATCCATACGCCAAGGCAGCATCGGGTGTCCTGTCGGTTGTGTCCAAGGCATCCATCACACCACACGATGTTTCTGATGCACGTCTGACTGACATATATTTCATACAGACAATAACATCCCAAGCAACTCGTGACGACTCAATTGGCCAGCTCCTTTCAAATATGGATGAGGTGGACATGTTTCTCGCAGAGAACGACCTGGCGGCTCTCAGATCAATAAAAAGTGTCGTCGTGCGGATATGTCAGCAGACGCTCGAGCGTTCCTATTTCCTTCGCGATTACTCCAAGAGCCAGAATTTTTGTGAGTTGACCAGCAACATGCGGTCCTCATTCAGTTAACACAATCTTATATTTCAGGCCCGGCAGAAATGCCGTATCAGAAACTGATGTCACAATAAAGGGATACAATACCGTGTTTGATGACCTCGTACAACAGTTTCGGGATAGGGCAGCTTGGGACACGGTGGTGGACGTGCACTGAATGTTGGAAGGCATCCAGCAGCTGAGTAGGTGCTTCATGCTGTTGACTCTCGATGGTTTTAACATCCATGCTCCAATCGAAGGTGCGGACCTGAGCGGAATGAAATATGCGGAAGGAGCAGGATTAGACACGAGAAAGAAGTGTTTGCCGGGAACCCGAGAGGAAATTCTGGATGAGGTCACGACTTGGATCAACAAGGCTCCCGATCGCTGTACGAAGCTATGGACTTACGAAAGATACTAAGCAGTGCGTATGGAAATGTCCTTGCTCACTGTCACTGATCAGTGTCTTATCATACTGGATCAAGCGTCAAGTATTATGAATTATGAGCCGTTGGCCTTTCAGGCAGTTTCATCAATTTAATAATCAGAAGCACAGTGTTAGTTCCTCAATAAGCAGACTGGCAGCAAACGATCTCATATACACTGATATAGTAGCTTGTAGCGTTTTGAAAACTTCGTCAAGTGGCAGACAGTGGCGATTCTGCCACTTCTGCCGGCATAATTGCCCGTCAATAACCTGCCTTCCCGGGCCAGCGCAAACCTTATCTTCACACATTCCGCAAATCACTGTGCATACCTTCCGAGCGTCATGTATCATGCATCATGCATCATGTTCAACCCCTTTTCAACTTGAGAGCTTGGCAACGATGCTCTCAAAGCATTTTCCAAGTTTCGTAGACTCTTTGCTGCGATTTTCTTTCGTTTCATGTCAGAATTTCCTACCGACGTCCCGGGTCTGTTTACCTCGGAGACTATACTCGACGTTCCCGTTGCGGTATGGAAGAGGATACTCTTGGGTAGCGATTTCCCCTCGCGATGTGCCCTTGAAGGGCTCACTTTTTGCAAAGCTCGCAAACGAAAACAGCATGAATTTATTGTGCTGTATTTCCGTCATTGGAATGTCTTAGTGCCTGCAACTGCGGTTATGGTTGTAGACCGCGCTGCAAAGACATCCTCAAAGAAAAATGGCTATTCCGCACCTATCGCGCATTCGTCAGGCATCATTTCCCCTGCAGCTTTACAAACTCTCGCCTTTGATTCCGTTTCCCAAGTCATTACCCCAATCAAGGATACTCAGGCTGAAATTCGAAAGTGCCTGCGTGAAAGATATGGCAAGTACAAAGAACTTTGCAACCATACATTCTCCGACAACTCTGCACGCCCCTCGGCAACCCAGATATCTGTTCTCTTATCCGTTATAAGCCAGCATGCTCCCAACTACAACTTGTACCGATTTCAGTGCTATTGGTTTGCTATGACTATCTGGGAAGCCACAAAACAGCTCTACCCAGACTCGGAGGATACCGAGGCACCCTGGAAAGGGAAGCACTCTCGCTGGCACGGGATTAAAATGGATTCGGCAGACAGTGTAGATGCCGTGTGCGAGAAGTACGCTATGGAGTGGAAGCTCTTCGAAAAAGAAGCAGAGCGGAAGAAGCAAGCAGAGCATGACAGAATGCAGGAGGTAAGCCTTTTGTGGACTAGCGCTACGATGTTTGACATTGTGCTTCTTACAGATGTGTGGGCAGGTTCTGACTGAGAAACAGGCGGAAATTGACCGCTTACAAGCGGAAGTTGCCCGATTACGAAGTGATGCGAGGTCGCCCAAGGTGACGTTTGAGTATCATTAAAGTCACTACATTTGGAAGTACATGCAGTTTGACTCCCTAGTTCACCAGCGCTTGGATGTCGGCGGTTTTTCGATTTTATGTGATCCGTTTCTGCACTATTCTCAGCTACTTTCATATTGATAGATCAGATCTCTTTTTTTGTTTTCTATTTACTCACTGGACAAACACGGGAGTGTTGAGTTCACGTTGAGTACCCTGTTATGACTTCGAGCTAGCTCGGTTGTAGGGTTCGGGGAATTTGAGGTGTGCAAGTTACAGGGTAACCTCGAAAACCAGGTGTCAATATTATTCAATTAGGGTCCAACTGGTATTAGCATCAATGATTCAATTGGTTTTCTTGACTTATCTCGCTATCTCGTACCGCATGACTCCTGTCATTGGTTCTCAGCATGTTAATCCTCCGAATTCATTACCTAATCGACTCACATGATATTTGTGTCGAGCCTATGTTATTGTAGTCAGCTACTTTAGATCTACTCTACTCCGCAGGTTACCCGTACCCGTGCAGATCCCTAGAAACACTTCAGTTTTTCATCGTCACATCACTTGCAGGCTATGGTATATGAAACATGAGCTATCTTGTTAACGTAGGTATCTAGGAATATTCTACAGACAGTTTGAACTATAGTTTCTGTGGTCGATGCAAAGACTCAATGAGATTTGAAGTCCCTATACAAAAACTCACCGATCAGGCAGGACCTGGCACCAGTTTGGTAGGAGACTAAGGTGGTTCGTATTCGGCATTCGCCGAACGCCGATCTCCGAGTTCCGACAGAGTGACCCCCATATTTTTGGCGTTACCGTCGTTTGTATCATCTTTCAACACAAACTTGAGCTTGACATGCCCCTTCTCGGCAAAGCACCGGCGTCAACGGACTGTGGCCGTGCTGAAAGTGCACGTTACAATAACGCTCATTATTTCCGTCAAGATTTTGATCTTGTCCGATAAAACTGGGGCTTAGGGCATGCACGCAATAGTGGATATTGAACTTTTATTGTTTCATTCCTGCCATCAGCCATCCTGATTCTTCTTAGTGAGGGTACCATGAGGTCTTGAACTTTATTCAACTTGCATTTGAATTTCTCATGCAACGGTGCTTTGTCCCCTAGAACTTCAGGCAAACACACGATTGGACTCTTGGTAATTTACATCTACGTATTTTGTTTGTGTTCAACTTGTCTGTGCGCCAGTACGTTTTGCTTCTCATCTTCTGATAGAATGCAGCTTTTCGTGAGCAACCCTTTCGGCACGACCTTCACCGTTGAGTCGTCCCCGCAGGACACTGCCGATTCTCTCAAGAGCAGGATTCTGGAGACTACCAGGCAAGTCTCTGTTGATAATTTTTCTCCCTGTCTCATTGTTCCACGGATATGAAGCTTGTCGGATTTGAATACTGCAGATGTGCGGTTGACCTTTGCTGGCCACGATCTGCCTGATCGCGCAACGTTTGCGAGCGCGAATGTCTCTAACGGGTGCACGCTGAGTTTTGGTGCGCCCAGGATCGGATCTAAAAAAAAGGTCCTTGTCTAACAGTATCATTACTCATGTTTCAGACTTTCGCCTGAGGGGAGGAATGCTTCCACAGCCATGTCCATTGCCCACCCCTCAGGAGTCGGACGACAGAGTCGCTACTCGTCAGATGGAAAGGGATACAATCAGTATGACGCTTCCAGGACAGATCATGATCTCAATCCGAACGATACATGCCCAAAAATTTGATATCTTTGCGCCACCCAGCAGCTCCGTTTTGTTCCTCAAACAGAAAATATCGGAGAGTATTGAAGTGGACGCTGAACATCAGCGTTTGCTGTTTTCCGGGAGAGTTCTCCAAGACGACGGTACCCTTGAAGATTATGGTGTCGCAAATGGGAGCGTAATGCAGCTGTGTACGCTTCTCTTCCTGTCTCCAGCCCTGTTGACCTTATGATCAATTGGAATGTCTGTAGCTATTCCACCTGGCCTTAAGATCGCTGTGAAGACGGAGACTCAAAGACGAAGACGAGGACAAGAATCAGAGGTGCAGATATTTGTCAAAAATCTGAATGGCAAGACGATGACCCTGATGATCTCGCCGATGGACACGGTAGAAAATCTGATGAAGAAGATTCAAGAGAGGACGGACATTCCACCTTCTGAGCAGCGCATCCTATTCGGTGGGAAACAACTCGTGCCCGATAGGATTTTAGCGGACTACAATATTTCGAAGGAGAGTACGTTGCATCTTGGTGAGTAAATGGGTTCGCCAAGACTTTTGATCTTCGTTAACCCAGTCTGTTCAGTACTTCGTTTACGAGGAGGATTGTGAGGTGAAAAATCGACGTGCAGCACTATTTTTTGGTTTCCAATCGATCCCCCAGTACGATGTGCAGTGTATGATTATGGCCATGTAAGCACTCAGGTATCTAATGCTATCACAAGGCAAAATTGAACGGGTCAGAACACTATGTATCAAACCTTGCAGTCCTAGTGCCGCCATACCAGAGCATGCCTCATGTTAGCACATGTACAGACTGTCACATCTGCTGCGAGCACCAGGCAGGACATAAATAAGATTTGTAATTTTGGATAAGAACGAAGATACTGGAACCCTAGTGCCCTCCGAATGATAGTCAGGCGGCTACTGGTAGTCTTCTAGCGGTGTTCGAAGATCTCAAGGGTCCAAATTTTCAGGGTCCGTGTATCCATAGATCAGTCAGATATGGAAGGAGTTCAAGTTGCACGAGGCAGGAGCTCAGGCTTACCACTAGGTCCACAGCCTGGCACGATTCAAACTTATTTGCTGTACCATAGGCGCTGGTTGCTCGTGTTGCGGCAAGTTCCAGCCTGCGAACTTCCTTACCCGATTAATCGATTAAGTATGACCCGGTTCCGCGTGGCAGAACTTCATCACGCCGGTGTTCACAATGCTGTTCATTTAATACCGTACTAGTACATATTGTACGTGGGAACAGGTAAGTTACTGCGTGTTCTTACTACACAGATCATGATTTTTTTTTTCAATCTCGATTTCGCAGTTTCGCTAGTAGCACTGCTGTGCCACCATGCGACTCGGAGTCGCGGAGGGCTGATTGGCTGATGGGCCGCCCTAGCCCAAGTTAACCGTGGCATCTCACTACGGCACCAGCAAAAGACTGCCGGTGCACAGTAAAGCGCCAATTTTACGTCAACTTGAGAAACAAACTCTCGTCGCACCCGTTACGAACTGTGCTTTATGTCAGTAACTCGGGCGGACACTATGCGCGGCCATGGTGCCAACGAATCAACCTCACAATCTCACACCAGTTTCAGATTTGACAGTGAAATGGATAATCTGTGGACCAACTGTGAATCGCTAGCTGGTGGGACCTACCTGAACACTCAGGTTGACAGTCTTTCCGAACGCAGTTCAACACTCATAAAGCCTCTTCATCTTGCTCTTGGGCTTCTTTTTGACGGACTCCACGATGATGCGGACTCAAGGTTGTACACTACCGACCCTGAATTGCCCAGGTCTCTTCAATTACCTCTGTTCTGGACCGCTGTTTCCCAGGCCTCGAGCATTCCTGACGATATTGGCTCGCATCTTCGCGAGGCGACTTTCAAGCCACATAGCGAGCGGCTCCTGCAGCAGTGTATTGGCCAAGCGCTATGGCAAAAGCTGAAGAGGGAGCAAGACTTAGAAAACAGAGCTTCTTCAGATACAAATGTGAGTCACGACCATTAAACATCATATTTCCATGTGTATTGTTTCAACTCAAACGACATCAAACAGCATATTCTAAATCGAGCTACCACAGGTACCGAGATCATTTTAAAGCGGGCGAGGGAAATTTGCGATGAATATGTTAGGCTTTGTCTTTGGGTGGACAACTACAGAACTTACAACATGGTACTTTCAGGGCAGTGAGCGTATCGCTCTGCACCACATTCTGCTGGCGCTCCTTGAGTACAAGGAGCTCCAGGTCATTCTTGAGCAATGGCCAAGCCTACACACCAAAAGGCTTCCTGATATCGTTCGCCGTCTCAGACCCATAACCATTCGCAGCTATGATACTCGATTGTTCCCCGTCTTAAACCAGTTAGTTTGTTTTTTCTAGCTTATTTTTTATTTTCTTCCATTCCATTCATAGATGGGCAATCGATCTCACGCACCTTGTCAAAGATAAGAAGGAACGGGGAGAAGTTATTGACCCGTTGATCGGCAGAGTGCGTGCTCATATAATTGATGTTTCTTCACGCTAAGTATTGTCTTTGTAGTGTAACGAAATGCGTCGCCTTATAGCTATCCTGTCAAGACGGTGAGTGAGAATTTACAATTTTTTCCTCGTCCGCTGATAGCATCCGCTGCAGCAAGAAGAATAGTGCTGTTCTCCTCGGTATGTTCACTTGTGGGTAGTGCTGATCTACTTTTGAATTCTGGAATCAGGCGATCCAGGCGTTGGAAAAACCGCCATTGCTGAAGGCCTAGCCCAAAGACTTGTTGAAGGAGTCTTGAAAGTTGGTACTGGTGCGTCGAGTCTCTAAAAGTTGGTTTGAGCAATTGATCAATTAGAGAATGTGGAACAGGGAATCCTAACAGAAATCAGCCTGGCGTCGTTCAAGGCCTGGATCAGAGTGTCGGACGCACCATGCAAGTCCCAGAGTCGGTCGTTGCCCGGGTGTTTAATCTAGACCTCGCATCATTACTTGCAAGCACGGCATGCAAGTCAGCTTATGAACAGGTTGGAGAATATCGTCCTTTTTCGTTTGCCACTTGCTAACGACACACATTGACCAAAGATTGTCAAGATGATATTGGATGGTACAACTACGTTGACCACTTCAACGTGTGCTCATTCCCCTCTTTTATTGCAGAGATTGCACACCATGAGGAAAGGGGTATCAGGGCCATCATTTTCATGGACAATCTGAACCAGATCACCATAGGAGGGTACCGCGGCGATGGAACCGGTCTGTAAATATCATGGAATTTTATAGTCACTTTATTTTTACAAGCTGACTACTCGATGTCTTCTATAGGGACGCTGCCACCATTATGAAGCCATTCCTTATGAAGGGAAAACTACGTTGTGTTGGGTGTTCAACTGTCGAAGATTTCCGAATGTATATAGAAAAGGATGGCGCATTAGCTCGTCAATTTTCGCCTGTAAGTAGATCGTCCATCGAAACCATTCCCTGTGCTGATCTGCCGAAGATTTACGTCTGCGAATCCACTCCAGATCAAACAGTGGAAATACTACGGGGATTAAGGGACCCCCTACAGCGTTTTCACAAGATTGCCATTTTGGATGATGCCCTTGTAGCAGCAACCACGATTGCTACACAGTTCTTCGCACATAAAAGGTCAGGTCATTGCTTCGGTTGTTGTCTTCTCATCCCTGACTTGTCTAATTCAACTCAAGACTGCCAGACTCGGCGATAGATCTAATTGATGAGACGTGCGCTCAGGCCAACCTTGCACGTAGTACCAACTCAGAAACAGTGTGGAGGCTTCAGAGGAGCAGAGTTGTGCTGAAAATGGACATGCGTTCCTTGGAGGTGGGTCGTGTTTTGTATACTTACCTGTGGTGCTCGTCGCTGAACCTCTGGTGTAGCGGGAGGTTGACGAGGAAAGCGATCGAAGGCTGCTTGAAGCTCAAACTAAACTATACAACCTTGATCGAAAGATCGAAGCATCAAGCTCTTTGAAACGAGCTCGCCGAATTATACGTCGCAAACTGAAAGAAGTCGACGAGAAGATCAGGACAGAGGAAGATCGATTCACACTTGGGTAAGCACAAATTTGAAGTTTTGCGCGACAGCTTGGACTCAACCGTTTAAAGTTCATTTAACAATGAAGACGAAAGACAAAGGGCCATAGACAGAGTCCGGGACCTTGGGATCGATCAAGACAATCTGCGATACCAACTAGAGCAGGCCGATTCCGAGACATTCGCTTCAAATTTGGATGAATTCGAAAAAAACAGCGACCCGATTACGAAGGAGATGGTTGCAAAGACCGCCATGTATTATACCTTTATTCCTGCAGCTGAAACTCTTGATCCATCAGAGATCCTGAAGGTTGCGGACAGGCTAAGCACAGTGGTAAGAACCACCTTGTTTACGATCGATGACAGTATTCACAACTTCTGGAATAAGGTGGTTGGCCAGCCGGAGGCTGTTGAAGCTGTCGCGAACACAGTGCAATATATGTGGGCGGGCTTCAAAAATCCACGAAGGCCTATTGCATCGTTCCTTTTCGGTGGTCCATCAGGGTCCGGGAAAACGCTGCTCGTGAAGGGAGTGAGTGTTGCTGATCATTAACTGATGCTTACTTCTTATGTGCCTACCCACTGTACAGCTTTCCGAGATCGCACTTCGACAATCTGGCAAGTTGCTACGCATCAATGCCAGCGACTACGTCGAACCGCACAGTCTCACGCGTCTGGTGAGCAGCGTGAGGTTAGCTAGGGTCCTGTAACCTTAAATCATGATTGTCAGATTGGAACTCCCGCATGCACGGGTTTCGACCATGGTGGTCAGCTGACTGAATGTGTCAGACGAAAGCCATTCTCTGTCGTGCATATTAAAGAGTAGGTGTGATGCTATCTGGTTATTCATGGTCCTTATGAAAGCCTCTTTTTCGCCTAGCATCGAGCGGGGTTGCGTGGAATTCAGGCTGCTCATACAGACCATCCTCGATGAAGGAACAATCAAAGATGGCGATCGGAATGTTGTTGATTTCACGTGAGAAACATATGTGTCGTCTATCCTCTTCGGTCAGCTAAGGGACTTGCACACCAGCAATTGCATCATCGTCATTTCGACGAGTCTTGGCCAAGCGAGCGTGGGGCGCGCTATATCGGAAGAGACGGAACGCAAGCGCTTCATGAACGAGATTGAGAGCCATTTCCCCGGCGAATTTCTGTCACGCCTTGATAAAATAGTGATATTCGTGCGTTTATCACCTTATTTCAATTGACGAGCATAAATGTTCTTATAGACTGTTTATCTAGCGCCGTATGTCTGGAGCCACCCTGGTTACAATAATCCACGCTCGCCTGGAGGAACTGAGAAAGCAATTGTCCCTTATCAACCTCCAGCTGTTAGTCCATGACGCAGTGAAGAGTCGTCTACAGTTCCAGGCTGCGTTGATCCGTGTAGGCTGCGCACGATGGTTAGATCGATTGATTCGATCAGAGATCCTGGAACCCCTCGCAAAGCTCCTCCTCAAGAACGATGTGCCTGAAAATAAGATCGTTGTCTTGGCCATTGACGAAGACATACGGAAAATAACAGTCAGGCTTGTTGAGGGGGGACCTCCTATACCAATCACGGAACCAATGCCAAACTCGCCTGTGCCATCATCGCCTTCTGCATCTTACTGCAGCTTCGACACAGACGAGCATTGGGAGGATGGATCTACAGATTCGCATAGCGTAGACGAAGAAGAGGATGAACACCATTATGAGAGCTGGGCACCGCGCTCCCTGCGACCATTGGGTCCCCCGGCCCTTAGCCCACTACCACAGAGGCTATTCTGAGCAGTATCGTAGCAGTTGATACGGGTATCACGAACTCGATGTGGACGTACGACAGTTTTGTACAATGTATTAAATATTCGTGGGATCAACACGCCGAATACGCGCAGTATCCGGGTAATGAATCAAATTTCTGTTCCCCCGGTGGCCACGCTGGCTGCTGGTTCATTTGGCGAGAAGCCTGTACACGACCAAAGTGTTTGCTGTAGACGTTTGGCGCGAGCGGGACGAGAGGACAACGACTAGATAGGACAAATGATCTCAGTCTTGGGGACAAGCCCTCTGGTATATTAGATATGTACCTAGATAGGACAAATGCTATTGGTACTTGTGAGCTTGGTAAACAATACGAAACGTTGAGTAACTTACATCTCAGTCTTGGGGACAAGCACTGAGATGTTTCTCCGAACGACGCGCTATTTTATCATGCGGGAGAATCGGGAGAACGAGGATAGAAAAACTAAATGACTTTAAGACATTGCACTCGGCCGATGTCACAAACGTCCGCATGACGGATGCGCTCGTACCTTTCACTCCGGCGTGTCCGACGACTCTACTCTCGACACTCCCCCTCGAGCGCATTCCAGCTTCATCAGTCCTCGCAACTTCTCGAGTCTGGGACGTGGTAGGGCTTTGGTGAGGGCGTCCGCGACATTCTCCTCAGTAGGGCAGTAGGTGAGCGCGAAGGTGCCGTTCTGGACATGGAAACGGACAAAGTGATAGTGTAGGTCGATGTGTTTAGTACGGGAATGGAATTTGTTGTTAGACGCGAGGGCTATCGCGGCCTGATTGTCGCAGTACACTGGCGTAGGAGGGGATGGGGACTCGTACAGCTCTTCAATGAGCAGCTGCAGGTACATGATCTCACGACCTACGGTGGTCAGGGTGATGTATTCGGCTTCAGCGGTAGATAGAGCTATGAGTGGTTGCTTCCGGGCGCTCCAGGCAACAGGACCATCTGCTAGTAGCACGATGTAGCCGGTCATCGAGTGCCTATGACATCACCAAAATTACCAAATTCAGAGATGGTCATATATTACCATGTCGGAGCTACTACACCTGCCATAAGTATCTGGCGCAAGTCGTCAATGTCGGACAATGTACGGAAACTAAAATTCCGCCATTCTCACTGCCATATGATATCAGTCTGACATTAGTTTAGCGTTCTGATATACTAGACATTTCAATATACATCAGGCATTTGATTCTCACTCAGATTAATCAGACATTCCAATCGCGTTCTGATATGATAAAACATTGCATTAAAACATGATATTACAAAGTATTGAAGTACAATGGAGTGTATCGTTCCGAGCATATGGATGTGAATGCGGTCAATCGAGAGCGGACACCAGAACAATGTGAGAAATACATGAGTCAGTAGCATACAACAGTGAGGAAATGAAAGCGAGAATATAAAGATAACACACGAGTATCAGCCTGTGAGCAATGTGAATGAAAAGAAACATGCAATGAATTCAGTAGTGGTTGCTAGCGACTATTTCCTCGAACTTTTTCGCACTGCTGTTGATGCAGGTGCCTTGCGCTTTGAACGGCCACCAGCCTGGGGATGAGATTGTTATATTCAATAAAAACTCCAGCATGTTCTGGACTTACCTTCTTACCCTTGCGTTTGATTGGGACACGCTCGGAATCCTCATCGTCCTCGGCTTCTGTCAGATCACTCAGTGCATGTGACTTGGCACGTGCAGGTAAAGCAGGGGGAGCTGGGGTTGGCTCGCGTGGTGGAAGTGGAGTTGGCTCACGAGGTGGAGCTGGAGTTGGTTCGTGAGTGGAAGGAGCTGGTGTGGGGACTGCCTTGGCTGCACGATGTGCTGCCATTTGAGCACGGACTCTTGCTAGGTCGGTATCCCTGCTTTCACGAGAGCCGGAGGTTTTCTCGTTGTCTCTAGTACCATTGCTGTCACGGCCCTCCTCATTCTTGAATATTTTCCTTAAATAAATTACGGTTAGCGTGAACCTCGAGAATATAATAAAACCTTACACATTCCAAGCTTTGAGGAGGTCTTCTTTCCACTCTGGGTCAGGTGAATCTTCAATCAGCTCGATAATGTTGTTGTAGAACTCCCGGTAGTTGAAGGCACCGTCAATTTCGGACCATGCATTCTTGGCGCTGATACCAAAACGAACCTGAATAAAATTGAGCAGCTCATCAGTATGTTAAGTTTGAAGTAATCAAACCTGTAAGCAGCCATAGGAAATATGAGCTGCTTCCACCGTCGTCATGTCGTGTAAAGTGGCGTTGCAGGTGCGTGTCGCGCGTGTCTCCCCTCCATATGCACTCAAGGGACTCGTAAAAATGTGCCGCATAGTCTTGAAAGGAATATCAATCTAGAACAATACCAAAAAAAAAAGCCTACCCGCTCCAGTAAGTAGCCATCAAACATGCCTTCGAACATGTTGTCGTCGTCATATTCTTGACCTGGTGGGTCTCCGGCCCATAGAAATGCGGGAAGTGCAGATGCAGTCAAGTTTACCTTGCCGCATTGAATGTCTTTAAGTGCCCTACGAAATGTGAGAGTAATGTGAGGTGATTTCAAAAAAAACTCACTTGTCAGCGTCCTCTGAAAATCTTTTGAGTTCCCTGACTGGACAGAGAAAGCGCGCTAGAACAGGGTGGTTGATACCCAAGTGGGTACGCGAACCACTTCCGTCGTATATGGCTGGACGTATTGGGTGGTCTTTGGTGTTGAAGGCCACATAATGGCCGATTTGACTCTTCAGACGTGAGGCATCGTCAGAGCGAGTACCCGAGATAGTAGCATCCATCTGATGATCAAATAAGTAGATAATATATGCATATATGCGCATACACTCACCTTCTTGATGATATCATTGAGCTCAGAGGCTTTACGAGGGTCACCGAGTAGAGGTTTCAGACTTGGAGCGAGGCGAAGTAGCCGCGCATAGTTCCTCTTGTATTGTTCTTGAACTTGAGGTGATCTGAGACGATAAACGAGTTAGTCCATGGTAAAATTTGAGATCGACTCACATCTTCGAGAGCCGCGTCTCTCGACAAGCCTGGGTGTCTTCATCTTCTGATAGATCACCATTCTCTGCAGCATCGCGCTGCTGCAGAGCCAAACCTACATTAATCAATTGTTTTGTCTTACAAAACACATCGATGCAACGCGCTATACAGCATGCAGCGGCGAGAAATTCCTCGTCAGGATCAATATCGGACTCTTTTTTCCTATATTTAGTTGTTGTCAATGATCAGAATGTTTGAAATGAATTAATAGACTCACCTCGCCCTTTTCTCATCATTATCCGACGAACGACGTCTTTTCTTGGGCCTCGTGGCCTTCTTTGAAACCTTCTTCGAAGGTAAGGGGTCCACTGGTGATACCGAGTTCAAGCTACGCGAGGATGCTGATGAATCCGACGAGGTAATCGAGTCAGAGCGTTTATGACGTGCCATGGTGGGTGTGTGTGGAAAGAAAGATAAGGTTGTAACATTTGACGCGTTATTAATGTTTGTTTGTCAATTTATTAATGATTCCGACGTGACTATGGACTCAACAGTGATATTATATGCGTGACAAGAAGTTCGAACTTCTTGTTTTGATATGCTCGCATTCCGATCACTCAGTACTCAACCCTCACCTGTCCTTGCAATCACAAAGCTCTTTCTGCAAGCCGCAGCCCTGGGTAATGTTTCAATTTATTTGTATAACACTGACATTGTTTTCTCTCTGTCATTTCAGCGCCGAGAACGTGCTCCGTTCAAATCCGGGCCGCATCATTCGCACTATGCATTCAAGCCTTCCTGCCATTCCTGTATCCTGCCCTCAAAGCACACGAAGATACTCAGTTGTGCGTGGTCGCCATTGGCATCAGTTCTCACCCCTCTCATCAACCAGGCACTTCTCCCGTCCCATCAACAACTCCGCATGGCTTGCCCCACAGGAAGGAGTTGCAGTATGGATTGTGAGCCGGATACTCTAATGCCGGCATCAGTGAGTGTGGAGGATTGGGTTCTAAGGTGCATCCCATTGATTCTTATCACTTGTTCTGGCATTGACATAACCTTTGTAATGTTTTATATCTGAAGCTGCTGCCGCCCTCCCTAATTGACCTAAGATTTGACTGGTGTTGGGGTAGTCTACCTTATGCAGGACACGTTGCGGTCCTTGTGTCCTCGAATGTCACTAATGGGTTTCCATAATGAGGTGCGTCCATATGGTTCACACTAGTTGTTAAAGTACTGATACAGCCTTACATGATTTAGTAGCATTTGTATTTTAGATAGTTCGAAACCAATATAATTGATTCCTCCCCATTTTTCGTCTGAAGTCCCCCACTCTCTCTACTCCCCATGGATGCGCTCACTTGCCTGGGATGTGGGAAGCCTTTCAACAGTCAGAGGCGCTTGAGCGCACATGAGACACTGTGCGATACTCACCGTGAATTTAGCAAACAAGTCAGCAAATTTTACCGGTGTGTTGAGAAGAGCCAAAGGAATAAGAGGCGAAGAATCAATCACTGAGACCACCAAGATGTCTTGGATGAGGTTGATGGGATTCCAGATCCCCTTGAAGATATGGGTGATATGGAGACTGACAACTGGGATCTTC
Organism: Suillus fuscotomentosus; assembly: GCF_016647785.1. NCBI lineage: Eukaryota > Fungi > Basidiomycota > Agaricomycetes > Boletales > Suillaceae > Suillus > Suillus fuscotomentosus. The sequence goes on from NW_024539564.1 coordinate 266,229, forward strand.
AGGTATATTTTCGGTGTTTGTCCATTTCTTGACTAATATATTTCAGGATGACAATATTCCTGGACCCTCGCAACGATCCCCTGCACATTCCCCACCATTACCTGAGTCCAGCACGGCTCCCCGGCGTTCCAATCGCTCTGGGCGTGTTATACGCATGCCCAGACGATTTGATGACTTTATTCCCGGCGAAGATGTGCCTGAGGTAGCTCGGGCTGATGAGACCGTAACTGAAGAGGTGCATCATGTCGGTAATGAACTTATTTCTTTTCAGACAGAGCCAGATGAAATGGGACTATACCAAGCCTACACTACTCGTCCCACTTTGTTTCCACGGTCCTCCCTCAATAGCATATGCGACACACCAATGTTGCAGCATGAGACTGGGGAAGATTCCAATAATACTCCGTCTCGCCTTCACACTGGCCCCCCCATCTCATTTTCCATCACTCCCAATAACCTCTACTCTGCTTTCAGTAGTCCAACCGCCGGTCTACTGATGTGCTGGCAATACTCCAGCTCAAATCTGATTTCTGATGCTGCTTTGCAGCGACTCACAACATTCCTCGACGACGACACTTACAATAGGGACGACATAAGAATTTTCAGTGCCACCCGAGAGAAGAAACTTATTGCAGAGTACCTCGAGGACCGGTCCAACCCTTTCAGTGCTAGGAACGGGTGGAAAGAGTCGTCAGTTCATATCCACCTTCCGAAAGAAAAAACAAAGTGGCCATCAGAACGTGATGCCCCTGAGCTCGAAATTAAAGGTGTGTGCCATCGATCGTTGATCGATATCATCACGGAAGTATTCGAAGACGGCGCAGCGAGAATGTTCCATATGACGCCATTTCGTCATATGTGGAAAGTCTCCGAAGAACGGAGCATCAAAGTCTATTTGGAGGCATATGCTTCGCCTGCGATGATGGAGGCCTACGTTGAGGTCAACTCTCTTCCCCGTGAACTGGACGACAATCTCGAACGTGTCGTAGCATCACTCATGATGTATTCCGACTCGACACACCTTTCAAATTTTGGCGATGCCTCCCTCTGGCCATTCTATGTATTTTTCAGTAATGAATCTAAATACACACGTGGGAAGCCTACCGCTTCTGCATGCCATCACGTCGCGTACATCCCTACAGTAAGTCTTTTCAAATCACTTGAAGTAACCTTTATTTATGAAACATTCAGATTCCGGACGATTTTCAAGACTCATATTTTAAGTTATTTGAGGATGCGTCTTCGCCGGAGGTGTACACACACTGCAAACGCGAGCTTATGCAGGCAATATGGAAGCTCCTTCTCGACGAAGAGTTCATGCATGCCTATGAACATGGCATCGTGATCCGTTGCGGAGACGGCATTATTCGCCGAGTGTTTCCTCAATTTTTTACATATTCTGCTGACTACCCCGAGAAGTATGTGTTTCTTTTGATTATCACACTTCTTATATTGATGTGAGATCAGGATCTTGCTCGCTGGAATCAAGTTTCTCGGTGAATGTCCTTGCCCACGCTGTCTGATCAAGAAGGCAGATGTACCCAGGATGGGAACAGAGGGTGATATGCACGACCGATCGACACTTCAACGTGTTGATGATCAAGCCCGTTGTAACAAGATTGATCGCGCACGCAAGCTCATTTTCCAACGCGGTGCACCAGTGGACAGTAAGCGGGTCAAATCGATCCTTAATTCTGAGTCCCTCGTGCCTACACGTGTAAGTACTTGATCATATGTTATTTCCAACTTGTTGCTAATCAAACTTAGAATGCATTTTCAGATCAGCTTCTCGCCTTCGGATTTAATCTATTTTTGATGTTCGTCGTGGACATGCTACACGAATTCGAGCTTGGCGTATGGAAGGCTATCTTTACCCACTTGATGCGCATCACACATGCTGCCGGGGGTAATGTGGTGAAGGATTTGAACTGGAGGTACGTTGTTTTTTCATTATTATCATTACTGACTACAGAACTATCTACATCAGGTACCATCGTGTTCCAACATTCGGGAGAGGAACGATCAGGCGTTTCCACAGGAACGCCTCTGCAATGAAACATCTTGCAGCGCGAGACTTCGAAGATCTGTTGCAGGTGAGTATCTATGATCATTTCGAACTTCATTTATAATTGATTTCAAATTTGATTTCAGTGCGCCATCCCAGTCTTCGAGGATCTACTGTTAGATCCCGATAATGATAGGATAATTCTGGACCTTCTGTTTGACCTCACTACCTGGCAAGCTTACGCCAAGCTTCGTCTACATACTGAAGACACTCTGGATTTTTTCGACTCAGCAACAGTTGTCCTTGGCAAGAGTGTTCGCAAGTTCCAACGGACAACTTGTGAAACCTATGTCACCACGGAATTGCCTCATGAACATGCTGCTCGGGGGCGTCGACAAGCTGCACTGGCTGCCAGGCAGGGTCTGTCAGCTAAGGCGAAGGGGGGTGCATCACACCCAAAGGTAAAGAAACTTAATATCGAGACATATAAGTTTCATGCGCTTGGAGACTACCCTAACACGATCAGAATGAGGGGGACAACTGATAATTACACCACGCAGCCAGTGAGTTTTTTTTTTCATTATTTTTCATATATTTAGTTCTATTACAGGGTGAACTAGAGCATCGGCGTCTCAAAAGACGCTACCCTCGCACCCCTAAAACCAAAGCTACTATGACTGCAAGCATCGCGAATCAAGACGCTATTGAACGTCTCTGTAGCAGGGTCATCAATGCTCGGGCACAGCTTGCTGCCCAGCATGGTAACAATTCACGTCGGCGCGAGCGGACCTCACCATCAGAACATTACCACATCGCCAAGTCTGCTCGTACAACTTACGACCTCACAGCATGGTTAGGTGAGCTGGGTGATGATCCGGCAGTCAAGGTACGTATTTTTATTTTTATTTTTCAAGTGTGTATCTAATACAGTGATATAGAACTTTATTCCTCGCCTAAAAGACCATCTGTATGCTCGTCTGCAAGGTCTTCTGTATGAAGGCAACGAGCACGACTTCACTGATGCAGAGCGGAACTCTGTTCTTATCACTGACAATAAAATATTCGAACACAGCATTCTTTGGGTCAACTACACAACGTACGATCTTCGGCGCGAGCAAGATTCTATTAACCCCTGCACTCGTGCTGACCTCATGGTCATGTCACACGAAGAAGAACGAACTCATCCCTACTAATACGCCCGCCTCATCAAAATTTTCCACGTCAATGTGGAATACTACGAAACCCCTGATTCGGTACGGTCCCGTCCGAAACGAATGGATGTTCTATTCGTTCGATGGTTTAAACATGATGACAGTGCAGCCGGCTTTGCTGCGAAGAGACTCCAGCGCCTCCAATTCTTCGAGGACGAAAGCCCCGATGCATATGGATTTCTTGATCCGGAGTGCGTCATTCGGGGTGCTCATATCATTCCGGGTTTTGCTTTTGGCCGTCCCGAAGGACTTCTTCTTCCAACGATCGGACGGCGCGAATCAGATCCCGATTGGGTGTTGTATTATGTGAACATGTATGTTTATTATTTTTATTCACCATTTATCTACTAACTATATGCACGCTACTTAGGTTTGTAGATAGAGATATGTTTATGAGATTCCGAGGGGGCGCCATCGGCCACAAGGGTATGCGGGAGTGGGACGACATTTTGCAGCGCGAGGGACACATTGCTGAAGATTCGGATGATGAAGCCGCTATCACCGAGGAATCTGATGAAGCTGATGAGGGTGATACTGATGAGGATGAGGAGGAGGAAGACAACTTGGAAGATGAGGAGGCTGAAGAGGACGAGGATGACGATGATATCTTGATGGACGAGGAGGAGGACGAGATTATGGCTGACGATGGCGAGGAACTCGATGACAACATACTTATGGAGGAAGGCTATGGCGCGCTTTAGGTACTTTACTTAGCTTTCACTCAATTTTCGTCACTTACACTATATAATACATTGGATGTATCGGGATGTATCTGACATATGTCTGACAGCTGGTATGTTTGATGTCATCGTGTCGCGACGATATTTCAAATGTCGGATATCACAGGTATGTGTAATTGGCAGCGTCAGAAAATTCAATATATCATGTGATCTCTGAATTCGGTAATTTTGGTGATGGAGCTTGGGACGCCCAGTCAGCATCAATGTACATCAGGAAAACGACAGATTCCTTATTTCACCTTATGTTACTTAATTTCTGTTAGGAAGATTTTTCAGCCGACTTAATCATCACTTTTTCTACTTGTGAAAAAGCAGTTCGAGCTTCTAAACAAGTTCATGTGCGAAGTTCAAAAAAGCTGGAAACAAGTGTCATAAGCAAATGCTAGACCGAAAAAAGTCTAAAATGCAATTTCAAAGGAGTGATGATCTGCATATTTGTTAACATAAAAACGGTGGAAAATATCATAGGTCTGATGGTGGTGATGTTGCGCAGGAATAACTTGAGTACCATATACAGGAATAAGGTGTGCGGCGCGGTAGATTGAATCAATATGTATGACGGAAATATGGGGCATGTTGTTGTTATTATGAGCAGGCTGTACAACCCACATTCCAGTGTCTTCGTTCGGCGAGTCTCCAATGGTATCAAACCACTGCACAACTGCACATGAGTATAATTTTCGCTTGTAAGTAAAAGAAAAAAATGTCAGTACTCGTGCAACATCCATGCCCCTCATACCATCGAGACCTGGATTCGTGTTGACGAAGACACAATCAAACCGAGGATGCTCGTTTCTCCATATCGGACATGCACGAATATACTCACGGCGCATGCCCCCAATACCGCTGAGATCACTTGGCGCAAAAAATCTTGAACAAGCAGAGTTGAAAACACTGATTTTGTCGTCGAATTGGGGACAGTAAGCTAGGGGAATCTCTGATGGATCACGGGGATCATTGTGGTTGAGTTGACCGAAGAGAAAGTGTCGCAGAAGATTCGAGAGATGTGGGATTGATAATTCAATTGCTAATGCAGCAATGGTGCGAGCACGTTTATATTCTAAATCATATGTTAGTGTAGTTTGAAAGTGACAGGTGCTTAATGACTCACGAGGTGTTTTGGCCAACTCCACGTGTGCTTCGACATTTGTTGGTCCATCGTCGACTTCATTATCGTTGTCGTTGTCATTGTCCACTGTGGTATTGACAGCCTGAGTGTTGGCAGCTTCATCTGGTGCCGTGAGATTGAGGGTGTGCAGTCGTTCTATTTGAGTATCAGTGAGAGTACAATAACAATATAGTATTTTACTTACCCACTTTGAGGACAGCTGCAGAAAGGCACGTACCATTAAGCATCTTGCGTTGAGTAAAATCAGCGCGTGATGCTGTGAGCTTGTTGAGGCGTTGATTTGTGACCAACATTTGGCCCAGTGCCTCGTACCGACTGGAGCGCCTCCACAGCTCCTTCACTGCTTTGATATGCTTAGCTTCGGTGATCGAAGAGCATAAACCATTCAGGGCCCCAAAAAGTCGAATGAGGTGTATGTAGTGTTGAAGGGAATGCTGGCGAGGGAGTGAGAATGTTGAAATAACATCGAGTGTTTCAAAAATTTGCTGGCACCGATGAAACCGGTCAAGTGCCTCCTGGATTTGCTCGAGCGTCTTCTCCGTGATTATGCTGCGTCGGACAAGATAACAAAATTCGAGAAAGGCTCGAAATGTCCAGACCATATCCACAGGGACATATCCCTCAATAGCAGATAAGTATACCTATAACAATATGTCAGTAAGATATTAGTAGTCTGATACACAAGAAACATACCTTCATAAGTGCTTTCAAGTCATCACCCGTCCACTGCTTGAAGCCTTGTCCTTGTGGGAAGCGCCAAAGACCAGCAAAGGCCGGAACAGCAGCGATTCTAGACACAACTAGTTCAATAGATAGTACCCATGATGAGATGAATCATTTACCTTCGATCAATATCATCTATGATGCGCTCAGCATCTTTCTTCGAGTGTGCCTGGTATAGGTACTTCTCGATCCAATCGACCAGGTGGTCTTTGAATGTCCCTTTGATAAGCTGGTGAAGGATATCGGGGGCAATGAGTTCATGGATGTCGGCTCGAGCAAAATCATTCATAAAGGGCTGATATAAAGTGTTAATGCATCATGAAACATAGTGCGAAAGGTAGGGCTTACAATGAGATCACCAACAATGCCATATTCATCCCATAAGGCATCGAGAGTACCCTCCTCGACAAGCACATCTGTATGATGATGACAGCGCCAACCGGCTGGCTCGTCTAGATTGATACGTGAAGACAAACATCTGTACAATCATTAATTTAAGTAGATTAAAGAAATGAACAATTACACACCTTGGGCACCAACCACGCATGATGCACGTCAATAAGACTTGCTCCTCGTAGTCAGCAATATATGGTCCCAGACCATATATCACACGGCGGAAATGTCTGTCACCAAAACGTGCAACTTCATACTTGGTGATACCAGGACGAAGTGTTTCGAGAATCTTGGAGAGTGAACAGTGAAACAATTGCCGGCGAAACTTTCGGAACTTCACATCACTAGTCGCATGTTCCTTTGTTGCTAACTCAGATAAGCAAACAGCACATTTAAGAAAAACCAAGCTTACTTTTGGGAATAGCGAGAAAGGCGATAATACTAACTGCGTCTCGGTGGGCTCGTCTAACGTTATTGCAAACATTGCCAATAGATGCATAGAGTGGGTAATATTCGTTGTTTCCTGTTGCAACAGAAACTGTAGTCTTGTCACTGCCTAAAACAACCGGTACGAATGTGGATCCATGTGATTCTGGATCTTCGGAGATTATGTCCTGGCAGCAATTGTTAGATTCAAAGGAGTGATCAAGAAATTGAAAGACTTACGGCCTGATCCCATGCCCAATCACCAGACATAAAGTCCTTCCACTGACGCTCGTCATCATCAGTTGAGAACTCGCGGTAGGGTCTGTAATCAAACTCTTTGGCATAGTCGGGATTTGCAAGCATGTTGCGGATGACCTCTCGTGGATCACAGTACCAGACATCAAAGACTTGATCCATCCATGGCGGTGCATCAGTGTCTGGTTTTTTGCCATTGTAGCGAACTGAAAACGACTGCCACTTCACATCCCCAAGTGGTGTTCTGTCGATGGTTTTGTAAAGGTCGCGAAAGTCGGCAAATGGAGGCTTGTCGTCATGTTTCTTGAGGGTTGAGGCCCAGAGATCAAGGAGTTTATTGATCTGACCTGCAGGCATCTGATTCTCGGTAAATAAATACTCTGCTGTTTCAAATTCGACACGATTTCGGTAAGGAGTCCAGTCAGAGGAGGATTTATCAAAGAGTGGTTTAGGTAGGCTTCCAGGGGGGAGAAACATGCCATTATCATCACAAGGGTGGGCTAAAAGAATGTACATTGTTAGAAAATTGATCTAATAACGAAGTGAAGCATTTACCATCAAGGTCCTTGTGAAAGTTCCGATATAAGCAGTCTCCTGGCCCCCAAAACTCAGTGTCAATTCTCGGAGCTGGTGAGTTGTGCGTCCCGTCATGTCCCATCAGATTCAACCAATTGTTCTCGACTTCTTGAAAGTCAAACTGCGGCTCATGTGGTTGCGCAGGGGCCGGATAGTAAGGCTCTTCTAGCTCTTCAGAAACACTGGCATGGTAAGAGTTAGGTGGCTTTGTGATTGTAGGATGGGCTGAATTCCAATGTTTGGTTTGTCCCGCTTGAGTTTTGAAATAGCACTGACAATTGGAGCGTCCACAAGGGAGTTGGAGTGCATTATGGTCTGGTCGAGAGTTCCGGTTCCTTTGAAGAATATCAACTGTGTGTAAAAGCATGAAAAAACAGGGCACGTACATAGTTTATGCTTAGCACCAAGAAAATATGGTTTTGGTCCAAAGTAAACCATGCTTCGAGCCTGAGTGCCATGGTCATAATCAATAACACGTTGTCCGTGTTTGGGATAAGGGTAACACACTTAGAAGTTTTCACCGAACCTAGACCATTTCCTGCCGCTCTCTGCTACCTGCAAATTTCTGCCTGTCTCACTTGCAGCTCCTCACCCGCATCTTTCATATCAATATGCCTTCCCAACCTGCTGACACTACCGTAACTCGTCGTACTCGTCCCTCCAATGCAATTGCACATCCTGGTGCGATCCTCTTGCAGGCAAAGAAGACCTGACATACGGCCGAAGAAGTTGCTGCTGCTCGAGCAGAAAAGGCAGAGCAGGCTGCAGCACGGGCCGCAGCTGTTGAAGCAGGAGCTAAGCGCATTGCTGGTATAGAGCTGGAGATGGAAGCCAAACAGACGAGCATGCTGGCAAGGAAGGCTAAGGGAGTTCGGCCTCGTCCAATTCCCGCCAAAGGCAAGAAGGTGGCTGTAAAGGATGGTCTGAGTCAGGCGGATGTCACAGCAGCCTATGGTGAAGGCGATGAGGTCAGAACCAACTTGAATCAAGAGCCAGAGATTCTTACCGGCTCATGTGCAGATGGGTCTCAAGGATGACTCCAAAAAGAAGATTACCAAAGTTTCGATGAAGGATGCTGTCAATCAAGCGCGTGAGCAAATCAAACAGACAACTTCTGCTGATGGCGGAGATAAGGATGCACGTGTCCATAAGAAGGGTGACTCAATGGATGTCACAGTGTAGGTTTCCCTAAACCTTCTCATCATGCTCCTGCTCACCGAATCAACAATGTTCTTCCTCAATTTAACTTTGAACCATAGGAACAAGCCTGAGTATACTTTTAGCAGCAAAGTTAAGAGCTGGGTCTCAGACGTCGACATACCCATCAAGAATCAGAATGCACCGCTGAGTCATGTGACTCACACATCGCCTCCTCCTTCAACAGTTTTTTCTCGTCTTACAGGCTCTTCCAAGACAACTCACAGTGAAATCCTGACTGGTATTCTTAACAGTCCTCAATGTTCAGGTGTAGATGAGGATATACCAGGAGGTTTTGCTGATGACGAGGATGAGGACGAGATTGACAAATTGGAACGCCTGGCTGCACATGGAATCACTACCAAGGAAGGGCGGTCAGCTGCAGCAGTAATGTTTTAATTTTTAGCTTTCGAAAAACATCTGACATTATTATTCAAAGACGGTGCTGACTCTCACCATTGATGACTCTGATGATGAGTTGGAGATTCCAGCAGAGTTTCGTGCTCTGTTCACCCAGCCTTCACCAGTAGGCTTGCCTAAGGCTTCCTTTGCAGTTGGCAACCTCAAAAGGAAGGCCTCTGAAGGGAGTGAAATTGAAGATTTAGATTTTTTGTCGGTTGATGCCTGTGAGTCAATACTGATCGTTGACATTGATGCTATCAGACTCACTGCACCTTTAGTTGACAATACAATGGAAATCGACCTACCGGACAAGAGTGATCTGACGTATGAAGTGAAGCCTGGAAAGCCCCCCCATATCACAAGCTCAGTGAGAATTTAATAATATAGAGTTGTCCTTTCTGATGCAATTTTTTTATTAGACGTCAGTCGTGACCACAGACACCAAACCTGCTCTCACTAAGAAGGCAAAGGTAGAATCACTTAAGGTTTCAACATCTCTTCACGCTACTCCTGCCAAACCCAAGGAGCAGTCAGTCAATGTTGACACGCCACATGACAACTTGAAGCCTTGAGCGCAATATCGAAACACCGACCTTCCTGAACAAGTCCAAACGGACCACCGTTGGGCTAAAAAATTCCTTCCGACAATGATGTTGTGGGCCGGCAGCCAAGAATCCCTCTGGAGCATCCCAGATGAAACTCTACTGACACATATCCAAATTGCATTTCAGGCAGTCTACCCAGAGCTTAACCTTGTCATTGTTCAGAACGGTGCTGTTTTCTCACTCGTACGCTCTTGTCATGCCAGATGTCTACAACACCTCCTTACTACTTATCTGTTCTGACTCACAGACTGTCCAACGGCTTTCTGAGTGGCGGAGCAACTTCAGCTCTACGGCCATCGCAATCATCTTCGATTTTCTGACGAGCAACAATGACTGTGACCCAGAGGTTCTTGCAGGGCTCCTCTTGAAGAATTTCGCCTTCATCTTCAAGGACATGGACAAGTGCGAGCCTGACGGGGCGTTCCACTCTGCATTTATGCTGCAGCTCCTTGGAAAGGCCCACCTTAGCACCATTAATGGCCATGCTACCATTCCCGCATTGAAAACCAAGGACCTTGCAACAAAAGGGATGGCTGGTGTTATTGCATTTTGTGCTACAGCGGTCTGTTCATTTTCTTGTTAGCAATGCTCCAAGTCCCACTCAAATAATTCACATAGCTTGAGCGTGCCATCACATTGATTTCAGATGGCGATATCAAAGTCGAGGACATCTTAGCATCAACCTCAGCACACAGCAAGTTGAACATCAAGCTTCCCAAAGTACTCAACAAGGTCACCAGGAAGGTGACAAGTGCTCCATATCTGTTTTCACGCGATCTCTGGGGTTAAGCAAACACTGGGTACATGAAGAGCATCAAGAAGAAGGGCCTGGACTTCGTCAAAACCACAGTAGACATGGCGCGGTCAGCTTTGAACAAAAGTAACGCTGCGGATGCAGGCATCTCTGAGAGCTCTGATGATGACCGTGCCTTCTTATGTATGTATGTACGACGTTATCTTATTCAAGCTGTGCCTCTGTCTTAGTTCGCAAATTTTTATTTTATTTATATTTTGCTGATTTGGTGGATTTGGCAGAGCTGTTCTCTGATGGCATCTGTCCATGGGCCTTCTGATACCATCCTTAACTTGCTCGGCGGACTACTATTATCACCACTCGTTATACATCCCATCCTGTGCTATTTTCTACCAGTACTAGACTACTGGTACTGCTTTCCCACTATCGGTTCACGTTCATTTTTTTCTGGTTTTATCTTGCTTAATTGCTTTTGTGTCATGCTTTTCTGAATGGACGATGCCTTTTTTCTGATGCAAAAAGTAAACTAAGTCAGAAATAAGTGAGAATTCAGACGACGAGTGGCCTTTTTCCACTTCATGGCCACTTATTTTAGCCTTTGCTTATTTCACCTTATTGAATGTGAAAAAGTGACAATAAGGTGAAATAAGGAACTTGTCGTTTTCCTGATGTAGGCTTCTAAGCCTGTATCCAGCCCGCCAAGCCACCTATACTTCCCATATTTCCTTCTTAGTAAAGAGGCCAAACGGGACATATATGTCCCCTTTAGTAAGCTAAAATCTCGTTCACACTGAGCACCGGCAGTTGATACCAGCCAAAAACCATGACTTTACCGCTCAGGCTATTTACTATTCTCGCATGCTATGTTTGTTTATCGTTTGTTGGTGCTAATCAACATTCCCGCGCTCCTGTTTCACCTGCCCTCACTGTCCATGACAGCGAGCTCAACAGCTCCTTCAGTAGTCATCACTTCTGCATATTTTTGTGCATTGCTTGCTGCGTACCCTGTAGCCCATCACAGTGCTCTGTCTACCCTCTGGTCCATCCTATCCGCCGTCGTTATCTGAACACCCTCTGTGACACTTAGACTCTGTTATTTCCTGTCTGTTATTCTCGTTCTTCCTATCTGTTGTCTTCCTAATGTATTTCTAACAATTCTATAGTGCCAGGAGCCCGTTAATCATCAGTACCATCCCTTTGATCACTCTATTAGCATTCGTTTGGCTTGGCGAACTGGCAGTGCTCGTACTTCCCTTCTAGTCGCCACTGCCATCTCCAACCACATCTCATGGTCAGGTCCTCACGGAATTCATTGGGTGGTATATCCTGTCAGTGCATCGTGCAAGTCGGTGGTAGTAAGGCCAAGACCCTGTGAGCAGGCAGCATTCGGCAGCGTGAAGACCAAGCAAAGTTATTTCATGCAGAACTACTAAAAAGTATGCTTCAACATTCTTTCGTTTAATGCAGCTGATCATCACGTAGAGTTGCCTCTGCACGAGCGAGAGCAACTTTTAGCTTCTGAGTCTCTTGCTACATCTCAAGCACCCTCGCATGCCAATACGGACCCTTGTATGTCTATTGAGAGGTCACCGATGCACACATCAAGTATGTTACTGTGTGCTTCTGTGCTTTCTACATTAAATTCTATTCCCAGACCCATTGATACATGCAACCACAGCCTATATATTGCCCAACGACGTGCTACATGGAACAATCAATATGACGTACTTATGGCCAACAATCTGGACTATTGTTGTCTACCGACGGACAGGTAACTCAAGTCCCTTTTTTCTTACTCTTCCTCTGCTGCTCAGAATCTATCCTAGCATCCTCAAGCGCTGCTTGTTTCTCTGTCAATTTTCTCACACATTTTGTGTATGGCTGTGGTGCCACAGCATCTGACAGCCTTTTGTTGCGGTGGAGAGGGAGCTGACTCGTTGTTGGGGGCGCGCTATCATTGTAGGCAGTATTTTGAGTATCTATTTAATGTCACGTAAATAAAGCGATATGAATGAATGATGCTTTGACATACCTCTACTGAGTGCGAGAAGACTTGGGTCTACCAGATCATCGGTGATTGAGCTAATAGGTAATGATGGCCAAGACTCCAACTGTGATCCATCTGGTAAGGTATCAAATGAATTGTGTGTGTCAATCAAAAACTCTGATGCCGAGGAAGCACCGGAGGCTGAAATAGAATCACCAAAATCACCTAATGCAGACGACAAAGGTGTAGGCTGAGAGGGCGGTGACGAGATAAGGGTAGTAGGTGGTGGTGGAAGGCGGGGCTCTGCGGATGACAAAGGTGTAGGCTGAGAGGGTGGTGACCAGACAAGGGTAGTAGGTGGTGGTGGAAGGTGGGGCTCTGCGGACGATACAGGTGTAGGCTGAGAGGGCGGTGATGAGATAAGGGTAGTAGGTGGTGGTGGAAGGCGGGGCTCTGCGGACGACAAAGGTGTAGGCTGAGAGGGTGGTGATGAGATAAGGGTAGTAGGTGGTGGTGGAAGGTGGGGTTCTGCGGACAATACAGGTGTAGGCTGAGAGGGTGGTGATGAGATAAGGGTAGTAGGTGGTGGTGGAAGGCAGGGCTCTGCAGACGACAAAGTTGTAGGCTGAGAGGGTGGTGACGAGATAAGGGTACTAGTAGGTGGTGGTGGAAGGCGGGGCTCGGTTTCGGGTGTGAGAACTGCCCCATCTGCAATTTTTTGTCGGTGTTCTTCTACTTCATCTGCTGTAATCTCAACAAAGCGGCAGGTATTGTTAGCAATGGCAGCAACAACATTCTCAAGTGCCTCAATCCCGCCCTTCAGATCAGACGGATTGGCCCATTGGGGGTGGTTCCAACCTACAAGTTTGATGTGATATTTGCGGACAATTGCAACTTCATAGCGAGTGAACTCTACAGTTGCTGATGCATCCTTGGTAACTTCACCTAGCACACTCATTAAAATTGGGGAAGATTGTGAAGGGCTAGAGAAAACTTACAAAGAGATGCTCGCAAACTGGCACGAATGTTTTGCTTCGCTTCTATGACACGATTCTTATGGTTGGTCGCTGCAGCTGTATTGAAGAAACATTAAATAAGTAATGTTAGACAAAAAAAACGAACAAGTAAAGATCCCCTTCAAAAGCATTGCACTTCCGAAGTCAGTGGCAGTACATGCAGCATCACGCCGCAGGTAGACACGCATGAAGTGCTCACAGGCAGCACTGGTAAAGAATGCCTTCGGTGTCATCTGAAAGTCAGATGTGCTGCGAACCATAAACACAAAATCCTCTATGCCAGCGCGTTGTGAAAGTGCCTCGAGCTAGGAGTATATTAAATAAGTAAGTACTAGAGGGAAAATAAAAACATACCTCGTCCCTAACAGCCTGAAAGCTTTTTGCACACTCAGTTGACTTAGTGCGAGCTGTAATATTAGGTGGACGTTTGGCAGCATGGCTTTTGAATTCATCAAACTCTGCAACGAGAGCCTTCTTTTCATCTTCCATAAGCTCATCGTATTCGGCCTTGTCCTTGATGATGTCTGACATCTTTGTGCGCCCAACTTGTGCACTATTGCCTGAAAATCATTCATCAGCAGTGTCCACAAAATTACGAACTGTACTTACCAGTGTTGGACCTAACACCCTTGAAGTGAACCCAGGCAGACCACGCACTTTTTTTCCCTCACTTTGCATGTTGAAGTTTTGAGCCCAAGCAAAACCGCTCCAGGTAATGGCGTCGAGGCTTCTTGAAAATTCGTGCGAGCTCTATGGCTTTGTCCTCTAGATAGCAAAGGACAGCTTGTACTTCACCTTCTTCAGTCATGCATTTTTCATGCCATCTGTGAGTGAGTAAGGCACGGAACTCCTTGGAGACCTTCACATAAGGCCCACGAGTACGCGTCATTAGTCGTTGTGGGTGATGAGTGCGAGGATTCATAATGAGAGCAAGCAGAGACGCAATGGATTTTGCTAATACAAACATACATCATACTTATATAGTGCGAGGGCAACAACATTATCAGATGATTACGCACATGAAAAGAAACCAGCGTCCTGCAGCATAGCCTCCGAAATTGCTTCAGCTTGTTCCATACTAAGACCAGCCTCCTCCATTAGCTTCGCAACCCACCATTTCGGTAGAGATGCCTTCTCGATATTAGCGCATATTGTATGTAATGTGTCAGGGAGCCCAAGTGTATCAATGACTTCCTCCGTTTCAGGACCAAATGATCTTAAGACCTCGTGCTGGACCTGCAACGGAGGGATTGTGCGCTGAAGTTCGGAGGAAGGTTGAACAGCTTGTGGAGATGGTGACTGCAGAGCTCTCTGTTTGCTGACTTTCATAGCTGACGGGATAACAGCGCTCTTGTTCCTAATGGGAGTAATAGGGCTGGTATCAGGGTAACCATCATCTTCATCTTCAGACTCATAGATGACCACAGGACATTTAGTAGATTTCCGCTAAGTACAATACAATGTCAGCTTCCTGCTTCTATTACATATATATTGACCTACCAAATCAATTGCCTGAATGTTTGATGTTATTGCCTGAATGTTTGTTGTGTTCGGATCTGCTGGTGCTGAAAAAATAGGGACAGCTTTCATATTCCAGGTAAGGGGTGACCCCTGTGGAACAACTGATAGAAGGGTGGTGTTGAGACCAATAAGCTGGGCAAGGCTGCTGGAAGGACAGCCTTGAACATGGAAATGGCATGATGAGTTGATGAGTGGTGCAGGGACGAGGGGGACACGGTTGTAATTCGCTGTAGAGGAACGTGATGGTGTCGTGCTAGATCCACTGGACGCTGGCCAATTGTTGAGGGTACAACAAGTAGCAAAGCGATGTGCGAGAGGCGTAGCAAAACGCTCAATGAAAAACTGAGATAGCTCTGCAACAATTTGATGTAATTCCTCATTCTCTGCAAGCACCCTTGGGTTAACGTAGACATCGGCTTTCAGTGACTCTTGGGTGATATCACCACCTGGAACAGTAGCACCAGGGTGATGGAAAAACAATGTTGAGCCACCAGTAAGCCGATCAAGTGCGGTACACTAAAGCACAGTATGTATGAGCGTAAATCAATATTTTGTTTGTTGACGTACCAGATCAAAGATAAGAGCCAGGATAGTCTTTGTGTGATCAGTGCGCATCTGCCAAAGAGCCATCCGCTGCTGTTGGTTGGTTTGCTGAGTGGGACCAGGCCGTGATGATCCCGTACAGTAGTGAGTTGAAGTAAGAGAGTGAAATTCGTGAGTAAGATTGATGTGATCGCCATCGTTGTGTAGTTGATGAACAAGTAAGGCAAGGACAGCGACTTTCCACCGTTCTTGAATGCCGTTGATGTTGGCTAAGAGTTCGGGGGGAGGAATTATGGCAAGGGCTTCGTTCAGCCCATCTACTGTTGGATCACGGCTGTAATGACTCTGATTCCATACAGGCATGATGTAGGATACAAAGATGTAAGACGAAACTTTGTGCAAGTACTTAGGCCATCCAAAAGTAGACAATTGCAAGTTGCAACGTATTTTGGTTGTGTTTGGGCATTCAATATTCTTCAGATATGACCGGTCACTTGCTCTCAATTCTCGAACAACTCTCAGAAAGTCATGCTGGGTAGCACCTTCAGCCAGTTGTGATATGCGTCATCGATGATTTCTGAAACCAACTGCTTCTTCTCGCTAATATGCTGCGTGATGAAACCCATGACCTTGGGACCAGCAACAGTGTCACTGATGCTAATGCTGAATCCATTGTAGAATAGCCAGAAATTCACGACCATCTGGATGCCCATTCTTCTGGAAGAGTACGATGACGGAACCTGAATGGGATACGACAACCTTCAACACTCTGCTGCCTGACACAAACTGACATTTGCGAGATGTTAATGTATGAACCCTTGGAACCAGCTGTGACCATCTGCTTCACATTGTTCTTCTTCTTCAGGTTCTTCTGCGCATACTGACAGGAGTCATCATGAGCGTGATTTAGTTCACGCTCTACCTTGCTCTCAAACGATTCTCAGATAGTCATGCCAGGTAGTGCCTTCAGCCGGTCATGATATGTGTCATCGATGATCTCCACAGCTAACTGCTTCTTCTCACTAATACACTGCATGATGAAACCCTTGACCTTGGGACCAGCAACAGTGTCACTAACGAAGTTGAACACTGTTAAGATTGTATGAGTATGGCAAATTGAAAAGCTACAATATTTTAACTACATATCATCAGCAGCGTGATGCTCGAGTCCATCAATATAACCCTCGACCTGTTGCATGCGTTCTCCATCATAAGGCTCCTCATTGATAATGCCTTCGTCAGTAGGAGCGCTACCATCAGCCAAAACATCATGAGCCAAACTATTACCACCAGCTGCTCCAAGTCGTGTACCTGGCCATCGTGGTCCAGAATATCCATGAAGAGTCTGAATTTGATGAATGCGTCGCTGATGCCATGAGTTCACCGACAGAAGCTGTTCCCATTGCCGACTCAGCTCAGAGGCAAGTGGCGGGTCTTCAGTGGAAAGGATAGCAATTGTGTTTGGATAGTAGATAGTGTCATCACGAATCTTTGTCATCAAATGACCAACTTCAACATTTAGCCTCTCCAGCTCTTCCTGGGCGCGCACACGATCAAAGTATTGTGCTGATGCCTGCTGATAAAGAGGGTTCGCCCACCGTTTAGTCTGGATCTGCCCATTGCTATCACATAGCAAGTCGAACTCAGCTAAAAAAGAATACTCAACTATTTGGTTCCAATCGAGCAAAGGGTAGGGTGGCATCATTTCAGCAGCGTACTTATTGTAGCGTTGAAGGGCATTTCAGATAGCAGTTGCGCGGCTTTTGAGGGCTTTGGAAATTTGAGTACGAAGTTTGTAACCTAGATAAAAAACTTCACATTAGTATCATGTCATGACGTGAACTAGAACCTACCAAGACCATTCATCTGCAACTTTGTAAGTTCCAATAGTCGCATGACAACCAATCTCTCAACATCATCGACAGCCTTGAAAAAGAGGCGGTGTGTAATATGTGACTGTGCCTGGATACGCTCTGGGTGATTAGGACCCCAACGTTCATCAATCCCCATCTGGTGCTCAAAGTCCTCGACTACTTCCTGCTTCTGGTCGCGCTTAGCAGCAGCATGTGTGTGTCGACGCTGAACATTGCCGATGTCCTTCGAGGAGTAGTTTGGCCTAAGGTCGAGCCTACCAAATTCTGTACGAGCCGCATCATAAGCGAGTCTGCCATAATGACCATTAATGTTCGTCGTAAGGTTGCTTGAGAAAAACCTACAGCGCATCCTCATATTCAACCAACGCCTTCACATAGTCAACTTCAACAGGTGCAGCATCTTTCTTGCTGCTCATTTTCTCCAACAATATCCTCTCATCATCCAAATCAGCCTCAAAAGGTGCATCAGGTCCCACCGGAGACTCAGCAAGGAATGTAGAAGTAGCAGCAATAGCTTCGAGTGCTTGAACGTAGTTGTTGTAGATAAAATTAGCTAAATTTGTTGTCAGCGCATTGTAAATTAATTAAACTTAGGACATACACAGGTTAGCATATTTGTCCATATCAGCAAAGTGAAAATGTTCATCGAGAGCTTGGTGGTGATGAAATTCGGTAGTGTTCCAAGTTTCAGGTGCTAGAGCATTAGACTCTGAAAATACACGTTCACAAGTCTCAAAATCTTCTTTACTGGCGCCAACCTTGTACTTGGAATGGTGTTGGACCTGGCAAAGGCGATTGTGAGCATGACCATGAAAGGCAGGAACCACACCATGAAGGTTGAGTTCTTTGATGTGATTTGCCAAGGAGCTGCGGGGCAAGATCTTCTCAAGCGCACATTTGATGTCGTAGCCATAAAGAATATTCTTCCCGAAAACTTCCATTAGTTTGTTGAGGCTCGCAATCGGGTATTTCATACTGTGCTGAGAGTTAGCGTTCTGCCATAATTATTCTAGAAATGATACTAACAGTTCACCACTCCAAACCATGTCACATATGGTCAGAAGAAAGCCATGACGGTAGACAGTGATGAATATTCCTGATTTCTTGAAGATTGCAAACATCTTCTTGTGTGATTCTGGCGCTGTTACGACGTGTGTCGCGTGCGGACTGGGATGATCTAACAGCGACGATCACAACAGTGATATCTCGTGCTGAGAGTCCGAGGTCGGCTTCCACAGAAAAGCAGAAGTTGCGTACGTTCACGGAGGTGAACGATGATAGCGAGTTACAGGCAGAAGGGGTCTCAAGTCCTTCTGAAGGTGCGGATCTGATGTCGAGCAGGTAGCTTTAGCAGGACAAGGAGTTCAAGGTAAAACCCAGTAGGATTAAAGTAAGGAACATCTACTTTAATCTGTCGACCTTATATAAGGCTACTCTATCGTATCTAAGCTCAGCCTGAAGCTGGGTTCTAATCTGCTTATCTATCGAGTCAGAGATACCATGCATGAGGCAGGTCTTCTATCTATGATAAGGACCGCGAGGCGTCCTTCTATCAGTACATGAGGCAACACGAGGCTTGCCTTCTATCTTGATAACATATATAGGTCTTCTAGACCTATGTCGTCATATCATGTAAGCGATCCAGATCGCTTACCTAATCCGGCATCTTCCGGACTTCTCTTCTATTTCGTCATCTGTTCGTTATTAATCATCAAGGCCCAAGGGCCCGGGTATCGTATCGTATCGTTGCCATGCGAGGTGGCAGAGGGCAGGTCGTGTAGCTGGGGGCTCACGTAGTCACTGTAACATTACCCCATTACTACGCACAAAGTCACCGGCTTTGTATATCATCAAACGTCTTCTTCCATCGTAGCGGCGGGTAGTGCAGGAATTGCTATCGTGGATGTAGAAGGTGCTGAGGGAGTTTCAGAGGCAGGGGAAAGTTCAGTGGGATGCTGAAGTTCAAGATCCGCGAGTGCCTTGTGGTTGTGCTCCCAATCTAAGAGAGCTTCGAAAAACTTCTCTTCATCGCTAAACTCTTGGAGTACGATGCGTCCGTTGAGTCGCGGGCAGTGGACCGACAGATGGTCGGGTCCTAGTTCATCGCAGATGCAACAAACATAATCTGGGCATCTTCTGAACTGATGTCCGTATCCTCCGCAGCGCCTGCAGAGCGTCTTACGGGTTCGATCTATGGTAGCCGCTTTTCTTCTCGGCGGGCGTACCGGGCGGGGTTCTTCTACAAGAGGCTTCACTTCAACTTTCTTTATCGCTAGGTCGGTGATATCGGAGAAGTCGAGGGGGAGTAAGTGAAGTGCGAAGTTTCTGATCCGCCGTTGCAGATGAAGTACAGCAAGTCTCCGAGTTGCTTCATCAAGGTCAACACGATTGGCTACGTCTTCCAGCAGCTTCGTGGTTCGTATAATGCAGACGGTGAGGGAAGTACTCGCTGCAGTTCTGGCGTCTTGGTCACCAAGGATTTCGTCGATCGCTTGGGAGTACGCGGGGGTCAAGATAGCGGCTTCGTTGAACGCGCTATTTTCTGTCATTCTGAGGACTACTCCGTAGTCGGAGTCCTTCAGTGCATTCTTGATAGAGGCGTTGTCGATGGAGTTCGTCATGATGATGGAGGTTCGTTTGGAGAGATGTTCGAGGATCGAGAGGGTTTATAACCTTCTTCCAGATCAATCCAAGCTCCGATTCAATCTAGACTTATCTTTATCGTTATCTCTTATCGTTTTATCTAGCCATGAGGCTAACTCGTGTTCGAGATTCTTCTTCGCTATCAGAGGGAAAGTGCCGTGATAGGTACTATCGTCCTTTATCTTTTTGTTGAAAGATCAGGTCGTCATCAGAGGGTGGTCGTCATTGCCATGATGGGTTCTAGAGGGTTCCAAGGGCTTGCAGGAGTTTCCGTGGAGTTCGTCTCGTGATAGTTTAGCCTCGTTCCGGAGGTAGGATCCGAGCGTGGGTGCCAAGGCTTGCAGGAGTTTCTTGGGGTCGTCCAGCGGGGAGGTCGTCTTCTATTACCCTTTGTTTTATATATGAACTGCTCGGGTGGTCGAAGTGCAGTGATGAGAGGGGTCCCGAAGCTTGCAGGAGTTTTCCGGGGTTCGTCCTTGTTCATCGTCTAGTTTTAAGTCATTACGGACAATCGTAGTTTAGAGTCTTTCCGGACTATATCTAGTTTAGGGTCATTACGGACCTTTCTAGTTTTAGGTCGTTCCGGACCAATGTAGGAGTTGGTCGAGTTCAGGATTCGGTGATCAGTGTTCGGGGTGGAGTAGGCGTGGAAAATAAGTAAAATAGAGGATTTCACCCCCTTACTAAGCCATTAGTCACCGACTAATCAAATCCAATCAGAAGTCTAGGCCAGGGAGCGGGCCGTCGTCTTCGAAGTCGTTTCCTTCTAAATCTACCATTCGCAGATCATGCGAAGAGGGTGCGTCTGTGTCTTCATCCTCGTCATCCTCGGAGTTTTCCATGTCAATAAATCTGACAAAACTCGGCTCGGCGTCTTCTTCTTCCTTTTTCATTTCATTTCGACGATTCGCTTCATGGATCGATGCGATTCGTTCGATGAAAATATCCTGGGCTTCTTGTAACACAGGAGGGAGTTCGGTATCAGAAGATAGCGTCATTGCTTCTTCGGAATTATGCGCGGGTGTCATAGAGAGGTTGAGGGAATTCGGCGGTTCATCGGCGGTTAAATATGCCGGTTCGGGGTCTTCCTCCATTGCGGACTCAGGACTTTCATAGAATCTGAGTTTCTTGGCTGTGGGAGGGTCTTCGATTCGGACTGCTCGTCCTTTTCCGAGAACGGATATCGGTTCTCCAGAAAATTCGAATCTCTGAGTTTTTTCTGGTTCAGGGGCCAGTCTGGGCGCCTTGGATACAGGCGGTTCTTCATTCATTATCGCACGTCCCTTCCCAAGGACTTGTGCGGGCTCTGCCGAGAATTCATATCGGGCAGGTGCGGGATCTTCTTCAATCTTCATCGGCTGAACAGCCGGTACAATCTTCTTCGTTCGTGGCAGTTCGGGATAAATGTGGTCAGATATCAGCGCCGGTCTGGAAGTCTTCTTCTGAGTTGTCTCCGGATCAGTGGCCGGTCTTTTCTGTTCATATCTTCTTGCTGCAAGGTCTATTCTTGGCAGCGAATCTTTCTTCGTCACAGTTTTCGTGGGCTGTGGTACGGTTTCTGAAGTTTCAACGGGGTTTCCGTCCTGCGGCTCTTCGTGGACCGGTGCAATTCGTGTCGTTCGGGCTAGTGGTACTGTGCCCGAGGAGAAGGTACGGGGAGTTGTCGGGGATACCGATCGTTTTCTCTTCTGTGTCACCTTCTTTTCCTCTTTTAGGAAGAGGGGCGCCTTGCCGTTCTTCTTCCGATCAGAATCTATTTCTTTTTCCTTCTTTCGGGAATCTGCGGTACTTCTTAGGGTCACCGCGCCGGTTTTCCAATTGATGGCGGGGTTCTGGCTTGTGAGCCAAGGTCGTCCCAGCAGGAACTTGTCTTTCGGACCAAGTTCGGCTAGGTAAAACCTTTCGGTCATTACCCGTTCGTCTATCTGGAATGTAAGGTTGCAAAACCTTTCTATCGGCTTCGTTCCGAAGCAGGATCCGTCAGCGTTCGAGAATCTTAAAGGGTTCTCTAGCTGGTGCGTCGAGATGCGGTGTTGTGTGATTATGTCCTGGTTGACAAAGGACTCACACGCCCCAGAATCTACGATCATAGATGTCGCGATGGGGTTGCTTCTCGTTCTGGAGATCAGGGTGGCGTTCACCCGTATGTCCTCCTTAGCCCCGGCTTTCTTGATAGCGCGCAGGGGTTCTTCTTCGATCATCTTTCTCCGTGAGGTTCGGGTCCATTGCGGACAGCTCGCGGCTTTGTGTCCGATGACGTGGCACACAAAACATTTCTTTTCTCGCAAACAAAGGCGAGTCTCCTTCCCGGTCAGATGCGAGGCGGCGAAGGTGTTTCTGGTAGTTGCCATATTGGAGATGGGTTCTACGATCTTCGTGGTATCCTTTTCTTGGAGCTTTCCACAGTGACGGCGGTTCTTATATTCTTGCGACTGGTCAGGCCGGTACGATCAGGGTTCTAAATCAGGGATATGAAAATCCTTTCGGGATCTAGGTTCGGGGTTCTACGAGTGTCGGTAGCGTTGACAACAAGTGCGATCAGTTATCTTGTAGCCTGTGATGGAGGCGTACAGTAAAGGGACTTTAATCCTTTGTTACGACGTGTGTCGCGTGCGGACTGGGATGATCTAACAGCGACGATCACAACAGTGATATCTCGTGCTGAGAGTCCGAGGTCGGCTTCCACAGAAAAGCAGAAGTTGCGTACGTTCACGGAGGTGAACGATGATAGCGAGTTACAGGCAGAAGGGGTCTCAAGTCCTTCTGAAGGTGCGGATCTGATGTCGAGCAGGTAGCTTTAGCAGGACAAGGAGTTCAAGGTAAAACCCAGTAGGATTAAAGTAAGGAACATCTACTTTAATCTGTCGACCTTATATAAGGCTACTCTATCGTATCTAAGCTCAGCCTGAAGCTGGGTTCTAATCTGCTTATCTATCGAGTCAGAGATACCATGCATGAGGCAGGTCTTCTATCTATGATAAGGACCGCGAGGCGTCCTTCTATCAGTACATGAGGCAACACGAGGCTTGCCTTCTATCTTGATAACATATATAGGTCTTCTAGACCTATGTCGTCATATCATGTAAGCGATCCAGATCGCTTACCTAATCCGGCATCTTCCGGACTTCTCTTCTATTTCGTCATCTGTTCGTTATTAATCATCAAGGCCCAAGGGCCCGGGTATCGTATCGTATCGTTGCCATGCGAGGTGGCAGAGGGCAGGTCGTGTAGCTGGGGGCTCACGTAGTCACTGTAACAGGCGCCGCATTACGCCATCGATCAACACATATGCTGACCGGTTCAGATGAATCACCTGATTCAGGTTCCTCAATCCAAGGATCGTCAGGATCACGGATGGTTGCTGCTGTTGCGGCAGAGCGAGACCTCGACTGCTGGTTGCGTGCATTGCTGACCTCATCGGCGAACATGTCAACATAAGGCTCACTAAGCCAAATGGAGGATGTTCCTGATCGGGGGTCCAGGTGCTCCACTCCATGATGAACTGCTGGATTGACAAGTTTGGCTGAATTGTTGCCGTCACAGGCACAGATGATAGAATATCGTAAAGGCGGTTCCTGTTGAAGTGTGTACTGGCATGCTGGGCATGAATTTAGCATGTGCCAGTTGGGTGTATCACGACCAAGGTGCTTGTCAAGATGAGCAGTGATCTGTCATTGAAGCTCGAGATAAACATCAAAGGCAGCACGGAGTTGCTCAGCAAAATAATGTCTATAGCATACCTTGAATATACATCAATTTTGTGAGATTATGTTGAAGGCGACAGCACTTACATTATGCAGATGACACAGTTTTTTGGCTTCAGCGTGGATGCTGAGACGAGGGCACACATGGTGTGTTTGTCGGTAGACAGCAAGGGTCCGAATTGTAATGGTGACACTGGGCTTCACCGGCGATGAACCAATGCATCCATAGCGAAGTAAGGTTACATTGGGAAAGATAGACTCGTGTTTGAATCTGCGGATGGTTCAGCCTAGAGCAGTGACCATCAGTAAAGCAATGTAAAAGTAGTGTCATGTAATTACTCACTGAAGATGTCCACTACTTCAATTTCAAACACGTCATGATCTGAATCATCAACCTCAGGAAATTCTATGCTGTCATGCTGGTATGCGAGTAGTGTGTTTGCAAGTATGTCGTATTGATCGCTCCATGCAGAAAGCTGTTGGGCAATACACAGGCTGCGATCGTGAGTATCAACAGGTCTGGGAATAGAACTTAAGGAAGAAAGCACAGAAGCACACAGTAATGTACTTGATGTGCGCATGGGAGACCTGCTTGAGCTCTGAATAGAGAGCATGTTCCTCACCCCAATGGCTGACAGCAAACCCTTCTTCACCGGGTGGAGGGAACACTGCATCAATATCGATGACGCCACTATCCATACAAGTGTCCATATTGGCATGCGAGGGTGCTTGAGATGTAGCAAGAGACTCAGAAGCTAAAAGTTGCTCTCGCTCGTGCAGAGGCAACTCTACGTGATGATCAGCTGCATTAAACGAAAGAATGTTGAAGCATACTTTTTAGTAGTTCTGCATGAAATAACTTTGCTTGGTCTTCACGCTGCCGAATGCTGCCTGCTCACAGGGTCTTGGCCTTACTACCACCGACTTGCACGATGCACTGACAGGATATACCACCCAATGAATTCCGTGAGGACCTGACCATGAGATGTGGTTGGAGATGGCAGTGGCGACTAGAAGGGAAGTACGAGCACTGCCAGTTCGCCAAGCCAAACGAATGCTAATAGAGTGATCAAAGGGATGGTACTGATGATTAACGGGCTCCTGGCACTATAGAATTGTTAGAAATACATTAGGAAGACAACAGATAGGAAGAACGAGAATAACAGACAGGAAATAACAGAGTCTAAGTGTCACAGAGGGTGTTCAGATAACGACGGCGGATAGGATGGACCAGAGGGTAGACAGAGCACTGTGATGGGCTACAGGGTACGCAGCAAGCAATGCACAAAAATATGCAGAAGTGATGACTACTGAAGGAGCTGTTGAGCTCGCTGTCATGGACAGTGAGGGCAGGTGAAACAGGAGCGCGGGAATGTTGATTAGCACCAACAAACGATAAACAAACATAGCATGCGAGAATAGTAAATAGCCTGAGCGGTAAAGTCATGGTTTTTGGCTGGTATCAACTGCCGGTGCTCAGTGTGAACGAGATTTTAGCTTACTAAAGGGGACATATATGTCCCGTTTGGCCTCTTTACTAAGAAGGAAATATGGGAAGTATAGGTGGCCGAGCGTGATCCCATAGTCTGACATACCCTTTAGATACCTCATCACTCTTTTGGTAGCCTCCCAATGTGCGGGCCCTGGGTTGTGCATGAACTGAGATAGGATGGAGACCGCGAATGTGATGTCCGGGCGCGTGCTGGTAGCAGCATACATGAGCGAGCCGATACCACGCTGGTAAGGGACGTTCTCCATAGCTTTGGCTTGAGCATGAGTAGAGGGAGAGTCTGAGTCTGAGAGTGCTGCACCCGTATCCATGGGTGTGGCAGCAGTGTTAGCGTTAGTGAGGTTGAAACGTTCCAGGATGGTTTCGACGTAAGCTTTCTGAGAGAGCCTGATGGTGCGCGCAGCACGGTTTCATTCTACCTTTAGACCCAGTAACCAATTCAATTCACCTAAGTCCGATATCTCAAAGTACTGCATGAGATCGTCCTTGAACTTGATGATATGGTGCAAGTGCTTCGATGTAACGGCCATGTCGTCGACGGAGACAGTCACGACAGTGTGCTCGTCTTGGGCATGTCGATAGAATACGGCCTGGTCGACTTGGGAATGGGTAAACTCCATCTTGGCGAATGCAGATGCTAACTCCTCAGACCACTCATAGCCCGCCTGTTTCAGGCCGGGCAGACTCCTCCGCAGCTTCAAGACCTTGCCTTCATCACCACTCTTCAAGTATCCAGGTGGGGGGCACATGTAAATGTCCTCTTTCAGCTCAGCGTACAAATACGCACTCTTAATGTCCACTTGGTGGACTTCCCAGTCGAGTTTGGCCGCCATGGTGAGTACGGCTCTTATTGTTGTCATGTTGGAGGTTGGCGTGAAAGTGTCGAAATAATCAACGCCGAATTTCTGACGCTGTCCGTTCGCCACCAGTCGTGCATGGAGCTTTAACTTCTCTCTGTTTGGTCCATGCTTTGTTGCCAACATATTTATGTATAATACAGGTCGAAGATTTTATTAAAAATATGTAGGATACATAGTAGACTACCTAAGGAACCTATGCTACATACTGCCCTGAGAGTAGAGGATAGGTGGAAAGAATGTAGTGTAGATATGAGTTGACCTAGTATTAAAGTCCTACCACTGCTTAACTGACCATTTTCGATGTTTTGAGCATTTGAACTTTCCCACACTCAGTTTCTTATCTACTTCACTTCCACAACCCTCAGTTCTGGGTGGATCTTTCTGTAAATTAGGGTCTATGATATTGAATATATTTAAAAGGTGCTCCAGGTGTCTGATCATTAAAAATTGATAAGTTGAACATATGGGCCTCTAATCAGTAAAAATGTCCCCTTTACATCAGATCTCAAACTTCCGCCCTATATGTAGCTGATCTTGGTCATAAAAAGCAAGTATATATGCTACACTAATTGTATATGAGCAGGTTGGATCATCTGTGCAAGGGTAAGATACTGAAAAACATCAAAAACATTAAAAATGTGATTTTCTATGTTTTTGTTCCTGTAGAAGTATCCTGTTGGTGTAATGAGCTATATATATGATATATATACTCCAAATATGAATAAAAATAGACCCCCTACCATACTTGAGGTCCAGTACTGCAGGAAAAATTTTCACAGGGGGTGAACCACCAGGAGAGGGGAGATATACAACACAACAAGGTCTTGTCCTATGGTCCTGGGCTCCTGATGCATTGTTCCTACTGTTAAATAGATGCTGGGGATCATTTTTTGAAGTCTATCCACCTGGAAATACTAAAATGAGAACATATTTTGTATTTTCTCATATATATGCTATATCTATTGATGCAGAAGGCTCCAGGAGGTAAAATAAAGATGGGAATCTCTTCATGTATACTCCTAAACATGTTCTGAATAACCTGTGACACTTCCCTACCATAGGGGCAAAAATGCGAAAGTATTCTGTATCCTATTATATGTTAAATGGTCTCTGGAGGAGGAGCAGGTACATAAATGAGCAAAAAAAGTGGTCAATTATATTATATTATACATATATATTCCAAACTACTACTTATATATGAAGGGGGACCTGTTGTGGTGTAGTGGTGAAGCTGCAGTGAGGTGGGGAGGGTGTGGGAATAATTGATATTGTGGAGATTCCAAAAATGGTCGATGTTTTGGGCGTTGCGGGGTAATTCCCACACTGTGGGGCTAAAAATGCGGTCACATTGGATAATCTGTTTGAGCAGTGATTTGTAAGCTGGCAAGTGCCCAAAGCTTCTATAAATAATTCTCCTCAAGGATACATCCTGTTGGATAATTGGATAGTTATAGGTAAGTATGTATCAGTATTTATGGACTGTTGTCCATTCAAGATGTATTCCTATAGCGCTATGGGCTGGCTGATTGGGCTGCCAGTGTGGCTATCTCCCCCTCATTTAGCACCGAGTAGTACCCTGGAGGTGGCCGCATCCTTGTGGCTCTAGGCACCGGTGGCGTCTCTTGTTGGTGGGAGGCTCTTGGTGGGGTAGATGGGGGTTGTGGTGCTGGTGTCTGGCCGCTAGGAAGCTGAGGTTGGGCAGGTCTGGTAGGAAGCTGAGGTTGGGCAGGTCTGGACTCCCCCTCGGCCGGTACATCAGCAGCAACTTCAACAGCAACAGGTGGGAAGGTAACATTACGTTCCACTGACACCTTGTGCCACCCAGCCCAGTAAACACGATAACCCTTGCTCTGGGCGTCAACGCCCACGAAGATCGCCTCTCCTGCCTTCGGGTCTAACTTGCCCACCTCCCCATCATGCACATAGCATGGCGTCCCAAACTCCTTCGCCAATGACAAGTCTGGCTTTGCACCATGGATCAGGGAGTACGGGGTGTGTCCTGGGATCGCCTTAGATGGTAAGCGGTTCTTGAGCCATGTTGTATAACTTATGGCCTCTGCCCACAGATATTTTGGCAGGCTGCGTGCGATGAGCATGGCGCGTGCGTGTTCCACCAAGGTGCGATTCAGTCTCTCTGCGACTCCATTCTGCTGAGGAGAATCGTGGACAGTCAACTCCCGTTTGGTCCCACCCTCCTTCAACAATGCCTCGAATTCAGCACTAAGGTATTCGCCACCTCTATCTGAGCGCAGCATTTTGACGCAGATGTTATGTTGGGTGGTGAGTCTGGCTTGATACTGGTGATACGCGTCAATGGCGTCACTCTTGTGTTTCAGGAACATTACGACTGTCTCGTGGGAATAGTCATCAGTGAAGGTCATGTAATAACATGCGCCTCCGAGACTCTCGTTCTGGGCCGGGCCCCAAAGATCGGTATGTATGACTTCACCATATCCTTTGGCCCTCCTGTTGGTCTCCTTGGGAAAAGGGATGCACGCTGACTTTGCTTTGACACAGGTATCACAGAACTCCGGATCAGTGGTCACGTCCACCTCCAAACCCTCCACAAGACCCTCCTTCACAAGATGCTTCACGGCTGGCTGGGCAATGTGGCCTAGTATGCGATGGGCTTTGTATAGCGTAAGTTTTCCTTTCGCTACGTTCGCGCGCTCCTGTTGACGCGTTTTAACACTGTAGAGGCCATCCACTTGCAGGATTTCCGCAATGAGCTTTCGTTTGGGGCCAGGTGAGAGTATCTTGCACATATTCCCTTCAAAATGGACCGCTAACCCTGCAGCAGTGATTCTATTGGTGGATATGAGTGTAAACGCCATGTTGGGCGCGTAGAGGACGCTTTTCAGCGTCACAGAGGTGCATGTGGCTCCCAGTGGTAAGTCTATTTGGACATCCCCGTGTCCTATAGCACTGACGGTTGATCCATCAGCGGTGTGTATGTCCTGCGGTGGGATGGAGACAAAATTGGAGAATTTGGTACAGTCTGGGCAGAAATGTGAGGTAGCGCCAGAGTCCATGATGGCTCTGTGCCGGCTTACAGGTACGTTGAGATCCTTTGCTATAGCAGCTAAGTCTGACGTTGCGAATGCATATTCATCCTGCGCGCTGGCCTGTTTGGCAGCATTAGCACCTTCCTTTGGACCGCGTCCTCCCTTCCTTTGGTTCTGCCTGGGACCCTGTCCCTCCTTCCCACCTCCCTTCCTCCAACAATCCTGCTTATAATGACCCTTGCGGTCGCAATTAAAGCAGGTGATGTCTGGACTGGCCGTGGTGGAGTTGCTCGAGGCATGAGGTTTGTTGTTCATTGACCTCGCTGCTAGGGCAGAGTTTCCTCCCTTCTTAGCGGGACGACGTTTGGTGAGCATTCTATGCTCATATTCCTCGCTGATGACGCTGATGAGTTCGTAGGGGGTACTGTGTGACTCTTGCTGCTGTGTTTATCGACGACAGCAGCGGCCTATAGGATTCTGGGAGGGAGCCAATGATAATGGCGTAGAAGTCGCGATCCTTGACATCTGCGCCCATTCTGGCCAATGATTCGCGCAAGCGTAGGAGCTTGCTCAGGTGAGACTTCGCATCCCCACCCTCTTCACATCATAGATCCTGGAGTCGGCATCTCAGGTCTATTTGGACGAGTTCAGTCTTTCCTTCGTGGATATCCCGAATCTCCTCCCATATCAGTGCAGCACCCTCGAGCTTCTGCACGCGCAGTCACAGTCGATCCTGTTACAAACTAGGGTAGTTCTAACAACAGCGACTCGACAGAGTTTCTAGCTGTTGAGTTTCGTGAAGTCCTTCAGAAAAGAAGGGGTTCTGTAAAGACTTAGTCAAAGGAGTGCTTCGACTAAGAATGCTAGTTCAGACGACTTAAGATTGGAGGTCTTAAGTGAAGGAAGTTCTGGTAAAACCTAGTAAGATTCAAGTGAAGTTCTACAAGGCTAATACACGTGCTTAAATAAGTCAATATGTGCGCACGGACCAAGGTAGTCGTGAGATATAAGTACATAGTTCAAGAAAGGTAAGTGATTATAAATGAAAAGCGTACTATTGGACAAAGAGAACAGAGAAGTGAAAGAAAAGCATGATTGTAACATTACCCCCCTACTAGGCATAAAGTCACCGACTTTAATCATCTAAGTTAGCGTAGTAAATGGGGTCATCGCAATAGTCCAAGTCGTCAGAACCTCCCTTTAATTGCTCAGAACGATAGAAAGCTTCTTCTTCCTGACACTGCGCAATGTATTGCTCATCTTTGGTGTTTTCCAAAAGAGCTAATGCGGTGTAAAATCCCTCATCCTTCCAAGTCAGAGTGGTAGGTGTGCTACCCATATATCTTGGACAATAGAACGAAAGATGTCCAGGACTTAACTTTCTGCATACTCTGCAATAGTAGTCTGGGCAATGTACTTGACGATGCCCAAGAGTTTTGCAGTATCGGCAGACCCGATTTTCATCTGGGTTGGATGAAGTAGAGCGTAATGGGGAGGGACCAGGTCACGGGCTTAATGCTTCGTCCGCACTAGTAGCCCGCTTCTTTCCTTTTCCTTTATAGGACTGCCCACGTGTCCTCTTTCGAAGAGTGGTAGATGATTTTCGTTTGATAGGGTGATTACAGGCGACGTCTTGTCGTTCCGCCTCTGCAATTAGCTCAGCAGGAGTAGAAGGAGCAGTTGCTCCTAGTGTCTTGACAGGGACAATCCCGTCTTTGAACGTATGCGTGGATAATGATTTAGGAATGGTCATTGGAGGATGAATATGAAGTGCTTCGAGCGTGTTTGAAAGATCTCTAATTTCGTAGTAGGAGAGATATTGCTCATTAGGGTTCTCTTCTATTTCTTCATATGTGGCGGAGAATGCTTTATAAAGATTTTCTGGGTGATTTTGCGTTTCGATGGAGGCGTTAGGCGGGGAAGTTTCTTCGATGGGGGCAACTACAGGTGGTGTGATTTGTCATTCTATGGGAGGGGAATGTTCTTCTATATGGAGAGCGGCGATCATGGCTTCCGTGGTTTGCGTGAGACTATTGACAGCAGCCAACAGCTCATTAGGAATATGAAAAGGAGGTACAGGTACTGCATCGTGGTAAGACGGGGGCGGGTTGTCAGTTGTTCTATTGACAGGGGATGGAGAAGGCGGACGAGCAACGCCTGCTGATCGTTCTGCGATGATATGGATGACGGTTCTAATATCATCTTTAACCTCATCAGGAATAAGACGCAGAGTAAAGTTGCGTATACGCTTTTGAAGGTGCATAATGCCATGTTGGACTGATTCGTCCTCGACAAGGCGTGTAAGTCTTTCGATAAGGTCTGTGGCTCTGATGATGTTGACGAGGAGATTAATGGAGTATGCGTTTCTTTCGAAGAGGATTCTGTTGAGTTCGATAGCGTGTTGGGGACAGAGCATAGCTGCTTCGATGAGGGTGAGATCTTCGGCATTGGTGATAAAGACTTCATATTGGTCTTCATCATTTGTGAACGTAGTGGTTGAGAAGGTGGATTCGTAGGGGAGTGTGAAAGAGGTTGGGAAAGACATTCTTGCTGGAGTTCTTGGGTTTGGGTAAAGAGTATATCATCGTGGTAGTTTTTGATTTCAAAGTGAGTTTCTGGCTTTATAGGCGTCAAGGGTTTCCACGGCATTTCCCAGGTTCTCTTCAGGAATCCACTCGTTACTGGCGGAAGAATATCCTTTCCAAGATACCAGATAACGGCGTCTTTTCCCATTTCCTTTATGCGCAAGGATGGCTTTGATTTCATATTCCTCTTCTTCTTCTAGAATATCAGGTGGTGGTTCTAAGAAGTTCAGACCGTGTTCGTTGTTTTCGCTATAGGACGATAACTGAGAAGCGTGGAACGTGGGGTGGATCTTCCATTGTGGTGGTAATTGGAGTGTGAAAGTGATCGGTGATAGTACTGTGGAGATAATGAATGGTCCGTATCGTTTCGGAGCGAGTTTCCAAGATGGAAGTTTTAACCTGAGGTTGGTAGAAGAGAGCCATACCTTATCTCCGACTTTCCACGGTTGGTACTTCTGCCCGAAGGATCTTTCCGTCATTCATTGCATAGCGATATTATGACAGGCCACTGCTTCTTCCCTTATCTTTTGGAGAAGTTTTACTCATTCTTCTGCTGCAGGTATCTTTGATTCAGGGAGACTGTGTGGAAGAGCTTTTGGTTCATATCCCATCATGATGAAAAAGGGGGAAGCGTCTTTTGTAGCATGTTTCCGATGATTGTGGACGAATTCAACGATAGGGAGATGTTCTACCCATTCGGACAGGTTGTTCTGGCAATATATTCGTAGATAGGTTTCTAGTTCTTGATTTAGCTGTTCTGTTTGTCCGTCAGTCTGTGGATGATACGCGGTGGAAGGGGCAATGGTGTAATCAAGGAGTCGTGCCAATTCTAGCGAGAATTTGGAGAGGAATTGGGGTCCTCTGTCCAAAATTACTTTGTCATGGAGACCAAAGCGTTTGAAGACGTGTTTTAGGAAAAGTTTTGCCACTCCTTCGGAAGATATGGTTTTGTGACAAGGGGTAATGATCACCCCCTTACTAAGCCCATGGTCTACCATGACCATGACACTGTCGAAGCCCGAGGATATAGGGAGGTTGGTGATAAGATCTACGGAGACCTGCGCAAATGGACGGGTGGCTGTGGTTGCGATAGGAGTTAGGGGAGGGGTGGTAGGGTGGGTATCGACCTTCATCTGCTGGCAGGTCGCACATCCATCAACATATTTCCTAATAAATGTTCCCATACCGGGCCACCATGCTTCTCTTTTAACCAATTCTTCCGTTTTAAAATGACCAGGATGCCCCGCGGTAGGATGATCATGGTGTTTCTCTAAGATTCAATGCCGATAATCGGGTGCGATATACGCACGATTTTTGTAGAAAAGGATGTCATCCGAAATCGACCAGTCCGAGAGAGAGGATTTCATTGGGGGCAAGCAGAGACCGTTCAAGGCATCTTGTGCAGTGAGAAAAATAGGATCACGAGTTTCCAAAGATAAGGCAGCTCGAAGATCATCATCGATGAGTCGAATAAACATAGAATCCGGTAGTAATACTACTTCTTGGTTATCAGCAGATCCGTCATCATGGTCCGGCCGTCGCGATAACGCGTCTGGAACGACTAACTTTGATCCAGGAACATGATGTAATTCCAGATCGAAAGTAGTCAGGAGTAGCTGCCAATGCGCTTGCCTTCTAGAGAGTCGTTCTGATTTTCGGAAATATAAGAGATTCATATGATCAGTGAATACGAGGATGGGGAATGGATGTCCTTCTAGATAGTGTCTCCAATGAGAAAGGGCTCGTATTATGGCCAGTAATTCCCTGTCATGGATTGGGTAGTTTCGTTCGGCTGGTCCAAACGACTGAGAAAGGTAAGCGCATGGATGATAGTTGCCATTCTCGTCTGTTTGAAGCAGCACCCCTCTGGAGGCAACAAGAGAGGCATCTGTTGCAATAGCGAAGTGTCGAGAAGGATCAGGATTACGGAGCACCGGGTGACTGGTGAAGCATGCTTTGAGCTTTTCAAATGTTTGTTGACATAATGGGGTCCAGACGAATATAGTGTCCTTCTTGGTCAAATCGATGAGAGGTCAGGCTATATCCGAGTAATGAGAGACGAAGGTTTGATAGAAGTTACAAAATCCTAGAAAGGAGCGGACTTCTTTCACTGATCGAGGGATTGGCCAGTCTCATATTCCGTTTGTTTTGTCTTTGTCCATTTCTACGTGCCCCGGTTTAATGATCATGCCCAAATATTCCACTTCTTGAGAGTCGAAGGTACACTTTTCTGGTTTCAAGAATAACTGTTCTTGACGGATTTTTCCTAAAATAATACGAGTTCGTGTTTGATGTTCTTCGATCGTGGTGGAAAAGATTAGGATATCATCCATATAGATAACCAGCCATCCCTCGTTAAGTTCCGCTCGGAAAGTGCTATCCATATAGGCTTGGAACGTGGCGGGAGAATTGCATAATCCGAAGAACATAACCATTGGTTCAAACAATCCTTCTTCAGTGATAAATGCTGCTTTCCATCTGTCCTTGGCATGGATGCGGATATTGTTATATCCAGATCTGATATCCATTTTAGTGAAGAATTTAGCACCATGTAATCGTTCAACCAAAGATGAAGGAAGTGGAAGGGGATACGCATTCTTTATCGTCTGGTCGTTAAGGAAGCGATAGTCCTGACACGGGCGAAGTTCTCCGCTCTTTTTTCCTACAAAGAAAAATCCGCTTGCCTGCGGGGATTTTGATTTGACGATAAATCCTTTGGCCAGGTTATCAGCGATGAATTTTTTAACCGCGAGTCGCTCGTTGTGGGAAAGAGGATAAATTTTGGACGTTTTTGGAAAGAAACTAGGCTTTGTTTCTATCCAATGATCGATACCGGGTCTTTCCGGGGGAAGTTGATTTAGACTGTCTTTTGAAAATATATCTGAGAAGTCGTGGAGGTAAGAAGGAACTAGTTCTTTGAAGGTTTTCTTTTGTTTGACTTTTTCTTCGGATGTGAATTCTTGAGCTTTATTACTATACTTTGGTGTTTCATTTGGTATTTCTTCTATTCTTTTGAGATATTCTCCGTTATCCGTAAGAGCTTCGGGGGATACCAGCGAAGTTGTCCATATGTCTTCTTTGGTATTGAATTCTTTGAAGAACATTTTCTTTGGTCTAGATGTTTCTTTTACGTACTTTTCTACTTCAGTAGATTTCTCCGTTGCAGGGAGGGAAAGAGTCTGACTGGCCCAGTCAATGGATGGGTTCATCGCTCTGAGCCAGGGGATTCCTAAGAGAATTTGATCTTTAGTTCCTAACTTTGTGATATTGAACTTTCCGATCATCATTCGTTCATCGACTTTGATGATGAGCATACAGTATCGCTCTACTGGTCCGCTACTAAAGTAGCTTCCATCTGCAGTTCTGATAAAGAACGGTTTTTCCAGTTTCTTGGTTCGGATCTTGTGCTTCTTTACGAAGTCTTCGGAGATATAGGTTCCGGCTGCTCCGGAATTGATTACTGCGTTGGTTTCGACATTTTCTGGACGTGTTCGCGAGACGAGGGTGATTGGGACACAGAGTTCTTTTCTTTCACCTATTGCTTGTATTACACGAATTGGTTCTTCTGGAGATACTACCGTCGACATAGACCTCCTCTTCAAAAATCCTCGTTGACTCGTCTTGCTTCTTCTTCCTTTTCTTCCACTTGTCGAATAGGTGGGGAAGATCCGTTCTTTTTCTGAGGACATTCTCTGGCGCGATGCCCAATTTGATGGCAGTTGAAACATTTTCCGATCCACATGTGCTCCTGCTTTTCAGCTTCAGTAAGCCTACTGATTCTGTCAATTACCATGGCGTCTCTGTCCCTAGCGGGGACAAATCGCTGATCCCCAAATCTTCTTTTCTTTTGTTGGGGAAAAGAACTCGCCCTGATAGATTGGAGCCGCATATAGCAGTTATCCATATCTACAACTGCGGCGATGTAGTCATCTAGGTTCTTCGGAACTCCCCCAGCATTGAATATCTTGGTGAGGAGTCCAGTGTTCAGCCCATTCTGGAAATGGAATATTTTCATGTGTTCTTCTTTGATTTTTGCTTGCGCGAGGAGTCTTTGGAAGTCCGCAATGTAGGTTTGCAGTTCCCTGTTGCCTTGTTTGAGGTGAATGATTCTTGCTAAGGCAGTTCCGGAAGGATCAATAGCTCCAAAAGCTTTATCGAATACTTCCATGAATTCTTTCATCGTTCCATATCCTTTCTTTTGTCCAGAGGAGTCGACATGTTGGGCGTCTGTCAGGAATTCTTCTTTCCATAGCAGGGCATTTCCTTTATTCATAAACGAGGTGATAAAAATGACACGTTGCTTGTCGGTTTTGTATAACTCCTCGTTAATGTCCATGTATGCATTGCAGGATAGGATGAAAGATTTAGACTTCTCTCGATCTCCATCGAAGATGGGCGGATGATTAATCTTGTATTTGAATAGTTTCGATGAAGACGACATATTCAGTGGCGGTACGGGGGTACTGAGATTAAGGGCTTGGAAGGTGGGAGTGAGTGAAGTCAGTTTGTCATTTCTTCTTTGCCTGCACTAGCTGTCTTGCTCAGTCAGGGCTTGTCTGTTTTTCTGTTTCTTTTCTTCGGAACACGTGTAGATACAGGTGTCCTTTTGAAGGACTTGAATCTTTTGTTACGAACTAGGGTAGTTCTAACAACAGCGACTCGACAGAGTTTCTAGCTGTTGAGTTTCGTGAAGTCCTTCAGAAAAGAAGGGGTTCTGTAAAGACTTAGTAAAAGGAGTGCTTCGACTAAGAATTGTTGAAAGATTATAGATAAGTGATAACTTTGATTCGGACAACAACAAACAACACTCGCTTACATAATACGCTATGCGCTCATTAGAAGTTTTATATTACTTAGCACCTCAGTCTTCGACTATTGAGACTGAGGTATGATATTATTTATTTAGACTCTTTACTACGATACTGACTACTACTCTAGTACTTACTACTTTCGTTTATAGGTCAGCTAGTAGTCTCCAAGTCTTCGACTATTGAGACTGAGTACTTACTACTTTCGTTTATAGAATTCTTTCTGTCTTTCTTTCATCCGTCGCATCCTCGAACAAAAGGTTATGAGCCCTGGTGCTTAGAATCAATCCAGTACCACAAAGGAACATCAACCGAAACAAGAATTAAATGTTGAACACACCCTCAGTGTCTGCAGCCCAGTCAGGTGCAGCTGCTTCATCCTCGAACATCCCTTCCATATCATCCAGTTCTACATCTACAAGCAGAACTGCACAAGCCTCAAATCGTCTATATGATATTCCATCCCTCGAAAACGACGGTTCAAACTTCCAACTATGGAAGTACCGTGTCGAGTTAATCCTTGACCTTCGAGGACTATGGGGAATTGTTGAAGGAAGTGAAAAGATGCCAGATAGCACAACGCACCCTGTTCAACACCAGGAATGGTTAGCAAGGAACAAGGAAGCACGAGCTCAGATAGCTCTCACGCTGAAAGATGATCCCTTGAATGGGATACTCTATGTGCCAATAGCTAAAGATGCCTGGAAGAAGCTCTGTGAGCGATACGAGGGTAGAGGAAAGCAAACAATTGCTCAACTCATTGGCGAATTGTTTCGAAGTACCTTGACGGACGAATCTCCTATGGAAACGCAGCTAAACACCATGCGACAGAAGGCATTCATACTGTCCTCGCTTGGTCAGCTGCTCGACGATTCACTGGTCGCAGTTGCGATGGTGATATCCTTACCTTCATCCTATGCCACCCTTCGAACGATCCTAATGTCCAGTAGTGACAAACTCACCACCGAAACTGTTATAGCCCAAGTGCTGGTAGAGGAAAGGCAACGACAGGCTAGCAATAGCCAATCTGCGCTCGTTGCGAAGGGACCTGCGCAAAAGAATAACCCTAAGCGCAAGGATAAGGACAAGAAGAAGTCAAAGGAAAAGTGCACATACTGCCACATTCCTGGACATGAGGAGAAGGACTGTCGAAAGAAGAAAGCTGCTGAAGACGCTGCAAAGAGTGGGAAGCAGGTGGACAAAGACAAAGGAAAAACGGACCTATCTGCGAAGGTCGCACGCATTTCGTCGGACCATGACACACCGCTCCAATTATTCATGGCACATGGGCACTCTACATCCACATCCAAAGATGATTGGATAGTGGACTCTGGCGCATCTGCAAACATGACGTGTCAGCGGGAAATTTTCATCAAATATCGCACACTGAACCCACCCGGAAAAGTAATCATCGGAGATGGACGCTCGATAGATGCGATAGGTATCGGACGTGCTGAAATAAACGTCTATGTTGGTGAAAATGAGTACATCCACTCCATCCTGCAGGAAGTCTATCACATACCAGACCTGAATGCGAACCTTCTGTCAGTTCCCCGCCTCATGAAACAAGGTCTCGAAGTCACCTTTGATGGTTCCCAATGCAAGATCCTTGCAAAGGGAAAGACCGTCGCTCTCGCACATAAGCGAAACTCGCTATACGTCCTTCGAGTAAAGCCCTGCGAGAAAGCACATGCATACATTCTGCAAGGACCATCAGCTCCACTCGATCCAGATGTCCCCATAACAGCTCTCACCTCGCGCATGCTCCATTCGAGTGCAACTCTGGACACATGGCATCGACGACTTGGGCACGTAAATTTCGACTCCATATCTAAGTTAATTTCGAAAGATATGGTCAATGGGATCAACATAAAGGGTTCAAGTACTCACAATAAGGCAGTGTGTCAGCCTTGCCTTGAAGGCAAGCAACACCGCAACCCAATCCCAATGAAATCAAATGTCGAAAGCCCAGGAGTCCTGTATCGCACATACTCTGATGTATGCGGACCCATGGAAACAGTGTCGCGCACCGGCTTCCGATACTTCATTACATTCATAGATGCCTATTCACACCATCTCGTGGTTAAACTTGTGAAGACCAAGGATGAAACATTCGCACTCACCAAAGGATACTTTGAACGTGCAGAGACCGAGACTGGAGAACGCCCCAACTATTTTCGTAGTGATGGTGGGGGGGAATATGGATCAAAACAATTTGTATCCTATCTCGAGTCAAAAGGCATCCATCACGAGAAAACAAACGCATACACACCACAAGAGAACGGTGTCGCAGAGCGGATGAATCGGACCTTAGTTGAAATGGCACGCAGCTTGCTACGAGACGCCGGACTGCCAAACACATATTGGGGAGATGCGATCCTATATTCGGCGCACATATTGAACCGGGTTCCAACTCGTGCGATAGATGGAGACATTACACCACACGAAGCGTTCACTGGGAAAAAACCATCAGTATCCCATCTCCGGGTATTTGGGTGCAAAGCCCATGTACACATACCTGATGAAAAACGCCAGAAGCTCGGTGTGAAATCGCTCGAATGCGTCAACCTTGGGTATGCCGAACATCGAAAGGCCTATGTATGCCTGCATCGTCCAACCGGTCGCATCCTCGAGTCGCGAGACGTCGTCTTCGATGAAGGAGATCCGCAAGGGCCTAGTCGTGTCAAGATAGACACATTTCTCCCAGAGAAACAGGTCACTGCTGCAAAGCACAACACAGACGACCTGCAAGGCCTGGAAGCTCCTCATAAGTCAACAATTATAGAAGAATTATCAGACGATGACGCACCGGAAGTGGGAAATCCAGCTACCGAATCTCCCCACGAGGATGATGATGTCGATGGACAACCAGCTCCTCTAAGCATGGTCAAGTTCGAGCCTGAAGACCAGAACAAGGAAATGTCAGCACCGAACAACACGCGTGCGTTGGAGACACACCGTGTTCAACCACTAACCCCTTCAGCCACTCGACAAATAGCACCTCCTGCTCCATATCCTCGCCCAGCTCCTCCACCTGAAGTAAGGCGCAGCTCGCGAGCGCGACGCGCACCTATGCGAGACGATGATCCTCGCTACTTCATAAACGCCTATGAGAAGTCAACACTTCAAAGAGAGGAACCGGTTATACAAGACATACCTGAGGCAGTGGGCGCGATTGAGGCTGCGGAGACACATGGGGAGGCTTACAAGGCTACAGTAGCTTGTAATGGTGAGCCTGGGACATTCCATGAAGCAATGAATCGTCCAGACGCAGATCTATGGTACACGGCGATGACCGAAGAATTGAAGATCTTCGAGAAGATTGGCCTATACGAGGAAGTCAAACGCCCTCGTGACCGCAAGGTTGTAGACTCGAAATGGGTCTATAAAATTAAGCGCGGCCCGCATGGCGAAATTGAACGCTATAAGGCCAGACTCGTCGCGAAAGGTTTCACGCAGGTCCAAGGGATCGACTACACAGACACCTTTGCCCCCGTCACGAAGTTCTCGACGATTCGAGTCCTTCTTGCCCTTGCAGCCAAGTACGATCTAGATATACATCAGATGGACGTCAAGTCAGCTTTTCTAAACGGTGAATTGGATGAGGAAATTTACCTGCAGCTCCCTCCTGGCTTTCGTGACTCGTCGAATCAAGTTTGGAAGCTCAAATGTGCTCTATACGGTCTTAAGCAGGCACACAAAGCATGGTACAAAAGACTACGTACCGTCTTCGAGTCTCTCGGCTTCACACGCAGCAATGCAGACCATTCTGTCTTCTACAAGGTCGAGAACGGCACAATCATTATAGTCGCCGTCTATGTTGACGACAAAATGATACTGTCAAAGGATAAGAAGATGATAGATGAGCTGAAGAAACGATTAGCAGCAGAGTACGAGCTTACCGATTTGGGAGAAGCGCGCTGGATTTTGGGAATGGAAATCATTCGCAACCGCGATAAACGCACGATCAAGCTGTCACAAAGCCGCTACATCGAATCGATACTCGAGCGTTTTGATATGGGATCCAGTCGTCCTGTGAATACGCCAATGGACCCTAATACCAAGCTCATCAAAGTGAATGAAGCCGAAGTCGATGTGAAGACTTACCAAAGTGCCCTAGGTGCACTGATGTATGCGATGCTTGCGACGCGTCCGGACATCGCGTTCACAGTAGGTGCTCTGAGCAGATTTGCAGCTACCCCCGGACAAGCGCACTGGACCGCTCTAAAGCGTGTCTATCGGTATCTACGCGGGACCGTCAATAAATGTTTGACATATCAAGGGAAGTCAGAAACGGACTTACATGCGTTCGTCGACGCAGACTGGGCCTCAGATGTCAATGACCGGCGTTCGATAACCGGATATATATTTTCAATATCTGGAGGAGCAGTTAGTTGGAGTTCGAAGAAGCAAAGTTCAGTCGCACTTTCCAGTACCGAAGCAGAATATATGGCCGCCGCCGCTGCTACGAAGGAGGCCGTTTGGTTGAGGACCCTACTCAGAGAACTAAACTCCTCAGAAACTCCCCCAATAACTCTCCAAATCGACAATCAATCTGCAATTCTGTTAGCCGAAAATGCCATGTTTCACGAACGTACCAAACATATCGCGATCCGGTATCACTTTATCCGAGAAAAGTTGGAGGAAGGAGAGATATGCGTTGAGTATGTTCCCACGAACGAACAGATTGCCGATGTTTTGACGAAGGCACTTGCGCGCGAGAAGCATGGACGATTCATCGAAGGAATGGGAGTGTTGAACGGCGAGAGTTTGATTCGTTGAGTGGGCGTGTTGAAAGATTATAGATAAGTGATAACTTTGATTCGGACAACAACAAACAACACTCGCTTACATAATACGCTATGCGCTCATTAGAAGTTTTATATTACTTAGCACCTCAGTCTTTGACTATTGAGACTGAGGTATGATATTATTTATTTAGACTCTTTACTATGATACTGACTACTACTCTAGTACTTACTACTTTCGTTTATAGGTCAGCTAGTAGTCTCCAAGTCTTCGACTATTGAGACTGAGTACTTACTACTTTCGTTTATAGAATTCTTTCTGTCTTTCTTTCGTCCGTCGCATCCTCGAACAAAAAGAATGCTAGTTCAGACAACTTAAGATTGGAGGTCTTAAGCGAAGGAAGTTCTGGTAAAACCTAGTAAGATTCAAGTGAAGTTCTACAAGGCTAATACACGTGCTTAAATAAGTCAATATGTGCGCACGGACCAAGGTAGTCGTGAGATATAAGTACATAGTTCAAGAAAGGTAAGTGATTATAAATGAAAAGCGTAGCACTGAGATGTTTCTGCGAACGACGCGCTATTTTATCATGCGGGAGAATCGGGAGAACGAGGATAGAAAAACTAAATGACTTTAAGACATTGCACTCGGCCGATGTCACAAACGTCCGCATGACGGATGCGCTCGTACCTTTCACTCCGGCGTGTCCGACGACTCTACTCTCGACATTTGCGGGTTGTCGTACTCCATAGCCTCACGGTACCTTACCGGATGCACTCGTGTTGTATGTACAATCCACGTGACCGCAGTTGAAGAACTTGTCACTTGTCACACTTTTCACAAATCATGTTCCTCCCTGATGCCGCGATACTAACGTTCCATCAATATTGAATGACACGTTATTTCTGGATGTAGTGATTCCTCGA
Organism: Suillus fuscotomentosus; assembly: GCF_016647785.1. NCBI lineage: Eukaryota > Fungi > Basidiomycota > Agaricomycetes > Boletales > Suillaceae > Suillus > Suillus fuscotomentosus. The sequence continues at coordinate 308,376 of NW_024539564.1, forward strand.
CACGAGGCTTACTCGATGCAGGTTCTCTGCCTTCTGGAAGTTGAAAATAGATTTGTCTCTCCGCTCAATTATCGCTCTGTTCCCCCACTCAAGTTTACCTACCGAATATTGACTGTCACGTCGTCCATCCATGAAAGGGCGACTTCCATTATGCGTGCATTGTTTGATTCTTTTTCCTTATGGAATAATGTGGTTTTGGCTATCCATCCTGTTGGTTGTAGAGTGGCTTGTTCGAGGGGTATGCTTGAGTTCCTAGCAAGGAACCGTTAATGGTACTCAATAATAGCCCCTCCAGTGCCTCCCTCACTGGCGCTGCCCCTTTCATCAACTGTTCCTCACGAAGTTGAAGTGCCAGCTAGCTCGGCAACTTGCTATACCTACAACCTGCCATCGTACGTTCTCCCCATGTATCGCTACTTAGGTTCGTTTGAATGATCGTTTGTTATATCAAGGTCTCAAATTAGCTTTGTTTCCGTCTGCCGCTATCAGGGAATCACACGAACACGTAAGTCCATTCCATTGATTAGTAGCATTGTGCGTACTGAGTATTGGAGACAAGCATGATTTCGTCCAACAAGGAGAAACCCGCACAAAAGAGATTGAAGAAGAGATTAGATTTTGCAAATCCATGGTACTCATCTATCGAATAGATGGTATATATCAATTTTCATTCCATAATTGTAGCTCTGTCAGGTGCGCAAGGAACGGTACAACATACAGTCACAAGAGCTTGAAGTAAGCACAGTGTCCCCGCTGGATCCATCGCATTAACTTTCTCATTGACAGATACACTGCAAAGTCGAGGCGTATCTTCAGAAAGTATCACAATCACAATCACTGCAAGCACACGTCTGTACCTGATGAATACATTTAATGAATGGTTCAACTCAATTTTTTCCTGACGCAGCTGAAAACGCTGGAGAAAGATGTAGAAGACATAACATTCTACTCCCGCACACAAGCTATTGCAAATCGCACTGGATACCGTGGATTTTCTGACTGGGCAGAGGTGATGACCCCGAAAACTTCGCCATGTCTTTATACTCATTATGACTCATAGAAAACATCACGAACCCATGAACATCTTTTGTTGACTCTTGGGCAGGTTGCATTTGTAGGTGCCAGCTTGACGTACGGCGCGATCTTTGGGTACGTATATCCAGTCCTCTATGCATTCCGTATACCGACGATTCTATATAAGGTCGTCAAGAGGCAACATCGGGCTCATGTGCTATGCGTTTGCACTGTTCGACTGCGGTTTTATTGTGCCAACCGTTGCCCTCGCACTATTAAAATGGGCTTCTCAGCGACCCAAAGATGCAGTATTCGCCTCGCCGCAAGTCTGGACATTGCTACTCAACATTTTCCTTTACGGCTCAGCTGCCGCTATCGGCGCAGCAATATGCTTGCTCAATATCTCTCTCTTCATTTTGCATTTCTCAGTTGGCAAAAACGGTCAACTCACCGATGCTCAGTTACAGTTCAACGTTGAGCCTACACCAGCTGGGAGCCTTGCTCTGGGATGTATTGGGCTTGCTGTAGTGGTCGTGGTAGTGTCTGGATTATCTCATTACCTAGCGAACGGCTGGGATGCAATGATCAAGGACTTTTTTGGTCCTAGGGAATACTGCGGGGAAGGATTGCAGGACTATGTTCCCGCATGAGAGCTGTGCAATCGCCCATACCTCGAGTCGAATCATCACCCATGTCTATGTCCACGGCATTTTTCATTGATTCAGGTCATAGTATTTACATACATCTGCAATATTAGACAACGAGTCATGCAGCTCGCTTGTGGGCTCCAGCCTCCATGCCAGATTGTCCCGCTCTTCAAAAGCTGCTCCAGCAACACAGCAGCTTCGTCTTAACATCCTCCACGCACTTCATGGTCCAGAGGTGCTTGCTTACTGTTGATGACGCTCAAAGCGAATGTAAATTTCCTGGCATGCTTACCATCAATATCGCTGGTATTGTGGCTCTCAAGGGCGCAGCTCAAGACCAAAAGTAAAGCCACTCCTACAGCACGGAGTCCATGCAACGCATTTTCTTGTCCATCTCCGCCCCCAACAGAAGTCATGCAAACCGAGTGACGGAATCCTGGTCTTCAGAATTCAAAGGAGTCAGAAAGCGTTCAAACCAAGGATTGGAATGGTTCTACCACCACCTTTATTGAACCAAAATGCTAATAAAGTCAGATGTGCTGTGTTCAACCCACCGAGCATGTACTCTTGTGCCACTACTCTACTGGTGTTCTAATGACCCTTATTCGATTAGGGGAGATGAAGATGCACTGAGCTCGCTGGAGCACATGACATTGCGAACGCCACGGGCGACAGGCTTGAAGATATCGTCCTCGGTTATGTAACTTGGATGGGAAAGAGCGAGGTTTGTCTGCTGCTTGTCGGGTCTTGGAATTCCAAGAAAATGGATGGCGAAGCACGACAGGACAAGCGAGCTCTAGATCTGATCGATTGATCGATCGATCGAGCACAGGTCAGTGTGACTCGTGTCACGCCATACTAGTTTGGGAGGCTGCGGCACAGCGTAAGTGACCTGGGCAAAACAAAACATTTCCCGGAGTTGGCTTTGGATACAAATGGGGCTTCGAAGGCATGGGCGTTAGTTGCAGCTGCGAGGCACTGTAGGGCTGTGGGTATGTCGAGTAATTCAGGCAACGCACGGGAGTCTCACTGGCACATGTGCACACAGCCATGACTCTAGGTCGACTAGTAGGCTGCAACGAGCGTCTTTTTTCGGCTCGAATTCGGGTGTGATCCCTACCGGTGTCTACAAGTAACTTTTCTATATAGACGCAAGGTTGCGTTCGCCTCATGTTGATCTACTTCCTCTCGACTGCTCTACCCCCAGACCCTCATTCACTCTTACAACGACCATATGGAACCATCTTTATCACCAATTAAATCGTTCAGAGGTCATACTCATTACTTAAACAGACTTGCATTCTCGAAACAGAAGAATGAACTCAAAATTATAAGCACCTGCGCAGATCGGACTGTTCGGATTTGGGATGTAGAAACAGGGAATCAAGTGGGAGATCCATTCGGTGGACACACTAGTAGCACCAGTGGACTTGCTGTATCAATGGATGGTAGAAGAATTGTGAGTGGGGCGAATGATGGCAAGATCATCATATGGGACGCAGATACGAGGGAGATCGTCAGATGTCTGTCGCATCACACAGACTGGGTCGGTTGCATACGATTCTCACCTGATGAGAAAAGACTCGCCTCCGCATCATGGGACGGTACACTAAAGATCTGGGATGTGGGAACAGGAGAACTGGTGTTCGACATCGATGATCACCAAGGTCGAATATCCACAGTAGCCTATTCTCCTAACGGAACCAGGTTTGCGAGCGGGTCATATGATCAGACGGTTCGCATCTGGAACGCAGCGACTGGCAAGCAGCAAACCCAACCACTCATCCACGACAAGCCAGCGTCCTCGATAGTCTGGTCTCCAGACAGTCGTCGTCTCATTTCTGCCTGTAAGGATGGCCAAATCTACTTCTGGAGTGCACCGACTGGTGCCCAGCTCGGATCCCCACTGCGTGCACATTCAGACATGATTATCTCGTTGGCTATCTCCCCTAACGGCGAGCTGATAGCTAGTGCGTCCGTTGATAGCACCGCTAGGCTGTGGAGCACAACGACCCGCAAACCTTTTGGTCGTGTGCTCCAGCATGCCAAAAGGGTATCTGCAATAGCCTTCTCGCCAGACGGCCAGCTTGTTGCCACAGGCGGTCGGGAAAACACAATATTTTTGTGGGATATATCTCAGGAGTCCACCATTATGACGAATGCTGTGTCGCCCTCATTCGTTTCCCCGGCTTCCCACATATCAAGCTACATCGACCAGGTAATACATTCGTGTCTTATTTATAGAGCAGTATATCTCATGCAAATTTTTTTCAAGCCATCAGCAAACTTCCATTCTCTTCCAGCTTCTTCTGCACCGGCGCTGGACGAGCTACTGGATGCGACCGAGTTTGCAACAGAACTTGTAGGCTCGCGTGATGCTGCTGCCTCACATTCCCCATCTCTGTCTCCTCAAGGTCACTCCGATCATGAAATCCCTACTCCAGTCCACACCCCTCCTCCAGTCGAGCTTTCCGACAGCATTCAAGTACCTCCAGAAACCATCAACTCGCGTGATGCAGCTGCATCCCCTTCCCCATCTCTTCCTCCCCAAAGTTCCTTTCATCCTCGCATAGCGACTGCTTCAGCTTCCACTCCGGTCCTGGCCTCGCCTCCAAAGTCATTTTGGAAGCGCTTTACTATGTTCAATAGGTCTGCAGCGTCTGTAGACTCCAAGCGGTGGAAATTCCCGCGCATTGGTAGTATCATGTACGCAACACCTTTTCTCTCTGAATATTGTTCTGAATTTGATCCCTAGGCAGCGCAAGCATCGGAATGCGGGACCTGATGATCCCCAGCATCAGTAGGTTCATTGTTCGTGTCTTCACGTCTTGTTATAGTTTGTCACCCCTGGTTCTATCATATTATGCATCCCTTACCCAGCCGAGTTGATATGTCACTGCTGCTGGGCGTGTGTTCACGATCGTGGGTTGTTTTACTTCGAAAGTTCAATGTGGCAGAGGACTCCAAGCCAATGTAGAGCACGCATGTAACATAAATACTACTCGAGGTACACAGCCTGGAAGTCTTTTCGACTGCAAACAAATACTTGTTTGATCATTATAAGCCTAGTAGCCTAGAACACTGGCAGTAAACAATGAACTAAATGCATTCATTCCCTACTGGCCCAAAATTATTGGCCTGTCAGTGCGGACTCGACATTCGCTCTCGCGAACTGTGCTGCCCATTCTAGTATTCAAAACGTCGCCGTAAATATCCATCACAAAACTCTTCTAGGCTTCAATCAGTGGCTAAAACGTACGACTTGAGTCCCAGACGATCATAAATAAGAATTTGTACCACTACGAACTAGGTGCAACGGCTTTTGGTGTGGTAATTCAGATGCCGAAAAGTTAGGCATGAATGAAAGTGCAACGCCTTCCACAGCGGGAACAGTCTGCTCGGTGGTTTCATATAACATCGCCAGTACGGACTAATACTATATCATACGGAATGGAGCGAACACGCGAGGCACTTTCCAGCCTGAACACTATGTAAGCACATCCTCCTTGCTCACGTCCCGCATCCCACACGTTGGCCACATAACAGCAGCATTTAAATCCCCTACATCATCAGTCAGCTGGGCTTTGCCCCAGATTCTTAAACCAATCCCTCCCAGCCTCCCATGAAACCCTTGCCGCCTCAACACCATCAATCGAATGCGTCTCCCCCTTGAACCACAACATCTCCACTATCTTCTCCCTACCCTTGAGCGCATGATAAAACCTCAATCCCTGTGCCGGTATCACACGCAAGTCGTCTTCTCCAATCAACAACAGTACAGGTGCGCGTACATTATCAACGTGCGCGATAGGCGACCCTTCAAACATTTTTTGGAACGTGGCGGGTGTCATGAGCGAGTCCGGGGTAAGTTGGAGCCCAAATTCACCATAGGCCCAGTCGGGAATGTCGGATGCTGCTAGTTCGCCGACACTGGTCACGGGGTTGCGCATCACTGCTGCGTTAAATAGGGTTGGGTATTGGCCGATAACTGTGTATGTCAGTGTCAGTGTGAAAAAGAGTTGTTGTTTTCGAAATGGAGCCTTACGGTGCGCAGCGAGGAAACCGCCGTGGCTTCCACCGTGGACAACTTGTCGTCCGTGTTCTGAGATACCACGCCGGATGAGCTCGTTGACGCTCTCTACGACATCTTGTACGTCCATTGTTCCACAATTCCCAAGAAGTTTTTGAATGTACTTTTCGCCGAATCCCATGGAGCCGGTATAGTTGGGCAGGGAGATTGTATCTGAGAGCATGCTTGTTGTAAGTGGTCAGTAGGCGCGAAGTCAAAAAGACTTACATCCTTCCAAGGCTAGTGCAGCAGTAGCTGGGGAGAATGATGTTGTCGTTGATGCATGTGGTCCTCCATGTGGAATGTTAACGCAGATGGGTTTTGGGCCAGGTCTCGTGGAAGCTTTCTTCGATTGAATTACGATAGTCTCTGTTGGAGGACGCGCGCCGATGGGTATGATCGATGCAGCGAGATCACGTAGTGCGCTCTCAGCTGAAAGGTATGATTAGACTTGGCAAGAATCCAAATTGATTTGAACGTACTTCCGAAAGACATCATTGGTTTATCTAGGACTTTCCAATTGAGGTTGTCGTGTTCATCAAAGTATCCTAGTAATACTTCGGGTGGAGCAGTAGGCGTGCTCCTTGAACAGATGAAATGCGTCTTGTCGTCTGTAGCATGTAAGTCCCAACTATACAAAGGTTCGCCATCTCGCATCTTTGTCTCGTCTGAAACTGCTCCGGATTCTGTATCAATGAAGAGGATCGTCGCACGGGAGCGCCATAAGGAGTGGAGCACGATGTATGTATGGTCTCCGCGACGCAAAAACGGGCTGGAGGGCATGTTGTAATTGGGATATAGACCTGGAAAGTCGTTTTCGGGGGTGGGCTCCATCACGGTGTCTACGAGGACCTTGTTGGTACCTGTAGTTAGGTCGCGAGATTCTAGAGAAACGCAAGATGCGTGGGGACCGCCGACAGGATTCGAGAACCAGAAGAGTTTAGTGGGCGTCTGATTTTTATCATATAATACACGAGGTGAACGACAAGACCGTTCTGAGGGAGTCAGCTTCAATGCGTTGCATGATATCTTAGTACCAAAAGGTGTCCCTTGCACAGTTGCTGACTCGGGAAGTTTAATCTCCCATATGCCCATGGGACGATTGAAGCACCATTTAACCCCCAGTAGTCGACCGTCTTTGGTGTGTTCATGTCCACTGGCGTAAATGATATCTTCCGTCGCAAAAGTAGCTTGACCAAACAGGACGGGTGTTTGGGTAGGCTGTGCCAGCGAAAGGGCAACGAGCAACATGTCTTGCTTAGCAGCCTTTGTGAAGGCTGTAGACCTTGTCCAGCGGAATAGAAAAATGGTCGATCTTTTCTTGCCGCGAGACAGTTCGCCAAAGTGCGGGGTGTATCTGAATTTGGGGTAAGGATCGTCCAAAGCATTATCATCGCCGATGATGTTTGCTTCGGCGGTATAAAGAAGGGATGTTTCCGATGGGGAGAAGGAGAGCGATGATGTGAAATCTGACATCCAATTTGCAAGCATTCAGGACATTCGCGTTCATTCAACTCACCATCTGTATGGAAAGCATCGTGGTACTTTGTGACATCCAAGGAAGCCTCTATCTGGAGGCCGGCCCAGATTTCGACGAAACGTTTCGTACTTGTGCCATTAGAAACCTCCCGGAGGACCGCCTGACGAGATTTGGAAGGAGATGTTCTAAACGCCTTGATTTCGGAGGAATCATGGGAGGTTGTCTGATGATCAGGACTGATGCCCCCAGAGAAAGTCTTGGTGAGGGATCGTGTGATATTACGCTCAAGATCGCGAACGGTGTAAGTGACGCGTGGAACTGTGTGGGTGTCCGTCATCAATCTCTGGCTATATTGACTAGTAGACGCACCATCGCCACCAACAAAATCAGCAGACACAGGAAGGGGTAACTCTGCTAATTCCATGTAAAACGTCGATGGACCGGTGTGCTGAAGTAAGGACATGTCAGTAGTGATACTTGTATGGTTCTGACGTTTCACGAATGACCCCTTGGATAAGCTGGAAGGATGCTTGGCACGTGTCCATTGCCACCTAATAAAGAACTTCAAATTGGTTGAAAACAAGTTAACACGGTTGAATAGGCGGTAAGAAGACATGGACATGGTGCCACGACATGCACTATAGCTAAATGCACTCGAGAAATCTAGAGAAACACCTGCTTATTACACTGCACTCGAAAACTTTGGAATGAAGGTGGAGGAGAACAAGACACTAATGCCGGAAGATGCCGCAACACCATGGTACCGACCGTACCGCACAAGCACAATTCTATGCGCAGTCCAAGTGTTGAATATTGTACCAGGAAATCAAGGGATCCACGTGAAAATGAAATCTTTGACTTCCTGACGGACGGGTTGCACATGTTTCATGTCAACGAGTCGAAGAACTCGGCGAGCTGATGCATGTATTCTCTTGTTCGTTAAGTATATCCGTTCAACCTTACTAGTTTAACCCGGTGCATATCGTGATCTTTCCTCATGACAGCTCGGACCCACAAGTGACAAGAGTTGCAATGCATCACCCTGTACGTGAATATCATCATTGAATAACATAACAGATCGCTGGTGGTAAACAGTGAACGAAGTACACTAAATTATATCTTGTCAGCACAGCCATAACAGTCACTCCTGAAACGTGCTGTCCAATCCAGTATCCAGACTGTCGCCATAAATATCCATCACAACACTCGTCCGCACTTCGATCGGTTGCTAACACATGACCTGAGCCTCAGACTATCACAAAAAAGTTGGAAAGTACGGACCAGATGAGACGGCATCCGCTGTGATGGTTTGAATGCCGAAAAGTGAGGCATGTGGGAACTCGCAACGCCTTCCACAGAGCGAAAATTCTGATCGGTCACTTCGAGTCTTTTTCGGTTGTTTAACCTGGTGGACGTTTTCAGATAGAAAATATTACTTGAATTACAACAACGCACGATGCCAAAAGTGATATTGCATAGACTTTGTAGAGTGTCAGCTAGGAGTTAAGGATGACAACTGAATCGGACAAACGTTTGCTCTGGACTTGGACAAACCCAACGAACGCGAGATTGTTTGGTAGACCGAGAAACTGATAGAAATTAGTTTGTGAGATGAGCTTCGGTGTCTACTTACCATGATGACCACCAGAACTGCACAAAACCTGTAGAAAATAAGTCCCCGAATCACAGGAGGTTGACTATTAAAATTGGCAGTAGGCTTACGATGTGACAGCACCAGTGTTGATGGTATACAATAGGAGGCAGTTGAGGACGTTGTCAGTTCTAAAGGCAACAAGGTGAATTTGATTTCGAATTTGGCTAATTGGTATCATGCCTTTTCATGCCAGTGCGACGTTTTCTAAGGTAAATGCATAGTGTAAACGCAATCGCACTGTCGACCACTGCTGAAAGCACCCATCCAACCACCATAGTTGGCTGGCAACATATTGAGACCGGCAGACCTGCGGATAATCGTTGAGGTACATACATAGACGCGTTCTTCAAAGATCTGCCACTTGGGATAAAAGAAACTGTTCAAACTACAGTCAGCAGGTAGATCATCCAACACAGGTGGCACGTGCGTCAAGGAACAGTTTGCAAGTCCAAATCCTGCCCAAAAAGATCAACGGCAGTTCGATCATATAATTGAAGGTTTTACCGCAGCGAATGGTTGCAAAAATGAACTATGACAAGGGCATGAGCGGAAATTTTCGATCTCATAGATATGTACCTTACAAAGCAAACAGCAATCCAGCGTTTTTGCGAAACTGCACATGTAATTGAGGAAGGAGGCAACTGCGTGTATCGATATACACTCACGCTGCAGTACTCGCCAGATGAAGCAACTGGTATCACGCATCAGCGCGAACTTAGAACATTTATAACACTTGAAAAGACTTACAGATTCACAGCATAGGCAATAATAAACTACGATCGTGTTACTACGACAAACGTCAGGCAAATTAAAAGTGACGTACACCGATAATAACTGAAGTCTGGTGGAATGTGATGAGATCAGCAGTAAATCGTTTGTCTGCATTAGTTGCTTACGGGCATTCCCCTGTGATAAAGACTGAATGAACCGGAATAGAAGTATGAATAAATTGACGCACCACATTGCGTATTCCAAGCTTGTGTTATCTCCAAAATGCATGATGAGATAAAACTCAACGGTATATATTGTCAATGCTGTATGAGCAGTCTCGAGAATCCTGAAAAGTCAAATATAGTAGCTTGTGACACGCCAACAAAACGATGCTTAGCATACCAGATGAACGCTACCTATGACTATGTCAGATAAACTGTGATATATATTCGTCTGATAGATTTACCAGACACTTCAGAATGTTCCTGTCATGCTCGTATGCCTGCCAGTAACGAAAGGTCTGCATGCAGATGACCCCATACAGTAGCATGTTAGCTAAGGCGCCACAAAGTGGTCCTTGCATGATTGACATCACAACTGATGGCATATTAGCAGGAAGGGCAGGGCAGGAATCTGGAGGAACAAAGAAACGACCGTTTTATTCATTATCTACTGTGTGCGTGGGAAACTGTCCGACTATCTCGGTGAAGAAATATAGATCGTAGTTAGTGATACTGGTATGGCGATGCTAACAACTCACTTGGCGTGATGTCTGTAGGAAAATACCGCATCGAAGAGCCAGTAGAAAGATACCGATGTTCTGTGCGATCACAGCATCTTCCATGCGCCATGATCATCATGATGCTAGCACCCATATTTGAAATCTCATTAGAAATCTGACCAAGTTCATGTATTTGAATAAAGGCCACTCACAAACTATCATATATCAAGAACGATATAAACGAGTTGGTTTCATTGTGGAGGATATCCCTAAGCGTGGATTTGAGATACAAAAGGCGCAAAAACTTCATGAACAGCCTGACTATCTGTTCCAATTTTTTTTCGTGAATGAATGAATCCTAAGAGCGGCATAGTGAAAATGCTGCGCCACTGCTACGACTGCTGCGGCAACTGCTGCGACCACTGCTGCGGTTCTTTGTGAGTGCGCATCAAATACACTTACTACTAGTCACTTGAACCTCCCACAACTTGTCCTCCGAACTGATGAACGTTGAACTAAGAAGCGAAGCTCAGCGTTGTAAACAGAACTGCTGGTAGAAGTCTCGTTTATCGGATTACCAGGCGTTTGAGGACGGGGTTTGGACCGGCGATCAGTACGGCGATCATCTATTGCAAACCAGACGCTTACCATTTCAAACTCCGCGCGAAGGAAACCCCTACTGTGCAACCTAAACGGACGTCGAAAGGTTAGATTTCCGAGGCTGGTTTGCATGAACTGTACCTCAGCGTTGTAAACAGAACACATACGATCCGAAACAGGAAGGTACGCTATCATAGAGTTCGTTTATCGTTTACCGTGATAACAAACTGGCAGAGAAAGGAATACCGTCGATGTTGCACGCCCAACACAAACAAGTCATGGATTTGAACGTTATATGTACATCCGCGCTCCCAGAGTCACGGTCAGGACCTTCGAGTCTCAGTCCTCTCACTCGCGTAGCGCAAACGACTTTCTCGTCGCTATTGCACTCGTACAGAACACTAAATTCATCAACTCGAAACCCGACTTCCCTCACCCGGAGAACTTGAAGGCCAAACTCCATTGAGAGACCATCCACTTGTCCAACCGCTCGCAGCTCAAGCCTTATACGACTGTAGGCGACAGCAAGCCTATCCAAGTCCCTTAGCACGACTCCCCTGTCAGTACGAGTGACATAAGGGGCGAATATGAGGAGATGTCCTACCACTCGGTACGGGCGGGCGTCGGAAAACGCGTTCAATGAGCCAGGTCAGAGATGCTGGCTCCAGATGTCCATGAAGCTTGAAAGGTATAGATGATAGTTGGTGCTGCTAGAATCAGTACGTGGCTACTGTGTCTCGATCTCTGTGACTCACGTTTAGTCTAGAACATGTCGCAGAGGTACTTGTGTCTGTCTGAGTAGTACATCCTATACTATGGGTCCAGAAAGGAGTACCATGTTGTCCAGCTCAGTCGACATTCGTATATACTGTGGTAGTCCGACACAGGGAACATATGGGAGTCTTGCATGTACACACAATCACCTAGTTGTTGCACACCCTAAGGTCTTTCAGTATGCAACTACTCCTTCGGCTCTTCGGGTGTGATCCTAATCGGTCCCTAAGCTTTTCTATGTACTGACTGCTTCTGTCTAACGTTAATCTACTTTCGCTCGATTGATCCAGAGCTCCCAGATCCTCACCCACTCTGCCAACGACAACATGGAGCCATCCCTCTCTCCGATCAGATCGTTCAGAGGTCACATTGATTCCGTTCAAGAAGTGGTGTTTTCGAAAAATAGGAATAAACTCAAAGTTATAAGCACATCCAGCGACAAGACTGTTCGAATTTGGGATGTGGAAACAGGAAAACAGGAAAACACATTGGAGGGGCACGCGAGTGGGACTATTGGACTGACTGTATCAATGGATGGGGGGAGAATTGTAAGTGGGGCGGAAGATGGCAAGATCATCATATGGGACGCCGATACGAAGGAGATCATCAGATCCCTGTGGCATCACACAGACCGGGTCATTTGCGTACGGTTCTCACCTGATGAGAAAAGACTTGCCTCTGCATCAGAGGACGGAACACTAAAGATCTGGGATACGGGGACATGGGAACTCGTGTTCGACATCGATGATCACCAAGGTCGAATATCCACAGTAGCCTATTCTCCTAACGGAACCAGGTTTGCGAGCGGGTCATATGATCAGACGGTTCGCATCTGGAACGCAGCGACTGGCAAGCAGAAAGCACAACCACTCTCCCATGACGCAGTAGTACGCTCGATAGTCTGGTCTCCAGACAGTCGTCGTCTCATTTCTGCCTGTAATGATGGCCAGATTTACTTCTGGAGTGCGCCGACTGGTGCACAGCTCGGATCCCCACTGCGTGCACATTTCGATTTCATTAACTCGTTGGCCATCTCACCTGATGGTGAATTGATAGCCAGTGCATCCAGTGATCACACCGCGAGGCTGTGGAGCACCTCTACCCGCAAACCTTTTGGTCGTGTACTCCAGCATGACGATGAGGTGTACACAGTAGCCTTCTCACCAGATAGCCAGTTTATCGCCACCGGCGGCGATGAGAACATAATATTTTTGTGGGATATATCGCAGGAGTCCATCGTTATGACGAATACCGTGTCGGGGCCTCCATTCGTTTCCCCAGCGTCTAACATCACGAGCTACATCGACCAGGTAATGATCTTGTGTCTTATCTATACCCCAGAATATTCTGATGCAAGTTTTATTCAAGCCATCAGCAAGCTCTTATTCTCTTTCCGTCTCCTCTACATCAGCATCGGATGACCTACCGGATGGAACCGAGTTGCCGTCAGAAATCGTAGGCTCGCGTGATACTGCTACTAGCTCATCTTCCCCATCTTTACCCCCTCAAAGTCACTTTCATCATGAAATCCCCTCTCCAGTCCGCACCTCCCCTCCAGTCGAGCTTTCCAACAGAATCCAAGTGCCTCCAGAAATCATCAACTCGCGTGATGCAGCTGCATCCCCTTCCCCATCCTTGCCCCATCGAAGCTCTTCCCATCCTCAAGTACCGCTTACTTCAGCTTCTACTCCGGTCCTCACCTCACCTCCAAAGCCGTTTTGGAAGCGCTTTCCTATGTTCAACAGGTCTGCAGCATCTGTAGACTCCAAGTGGTGGAAATTCCCGCGCATTAGTAACATCATGTACGCAGCTTCCTTACTTCATGATCATGTCCTGAATTTGATCCCTAGGCAGCGGAAGCATCGAAATGTGGAACTCCAAGCAGGTCCTAATGATGCCTAGCATCAATAGGCCCATGTGTCCGTTCTTCATGTCTTGTCTTAGTAGACTCTTACTATTTAGTAGACCTTTTCCCCTTGTTCTATCGTGTTGTTTCTCCCGTACCTATGCAGTCCGGCTGCAACAAGTGTGTCATTAGCTGTTGTTGGCCATGCGTTCACGGTCAGATGTCCATAGGAAATTCCCTTGATACGACGACTGAAGAGAAGAAGTATGTAGCAGGCAATGTAAGCTTCAACGCGGTGGCTGCCTTAACGCAGATCCTACGCTGAGTCGACGATGGACAAAATAATACTATACTGCGGCTACTAATCAAAAATGGGGGACTGACGGAACGATGCATGGCATCTACAATCAAAATCACACCACAAACTATCCTACAATTCATTCGATCGAATACATCTAGCACGTACACATAACGTACATGGACATCAATCTAAGACAGGTACAAACACCCATCCAAACGCCCTGACCTCATTCCCTTTCGTCCCCAGGTACCTCTCCGTCTCATACAGCCAATTCACACTCCCAGCAATACAATCCCGCAACCCCCTCACATACCGCCTCGTATCGTCGTCCATCACAGCACACGCAGCGAACTGGCGCTCAGTAGCCAAGAACCCATCTGCGCTCTGCTTCACGAGCGTGCCCACGTACGCAAGCGCACTCCCGAACGAACAATTGCGGTCTTTCATCAGAACGGTGACGATGTTGATTCGCGAGCTTGGAGTCATGCCTTTTGCACATGAGATCGCGTCCTAGAACAGAAGTCAGTACTAAGAATATAAATATATTTGGGCAATGACGCACCTCAGACCATGCTATAAGATCACAAGCCTGGTCTGTCAACTGCTTCAATACCGGATGCGAAGACGCCCGTTCTGGGAGGTCTAACCCCCCCGCGTACTCAATCAGGTGAAACACCATTTTCAAACCCGACGCGTTTCTTCGCAGATCGACGTATGTCTCCAGGTCTGGGACACACGTCGAATCCAGCGAATGAAGACGCCGCCTTGCATCGTGATACATGCGCATAGATCGGTGGAAACGCATGTACCACGCTGGGTTTTTGTACGCGACGCGACTGAGTCGATCGGATATCCTTTGTACGCGTTGTCAGCGAAATCAAAAACATTCAAAGGACCGTCATGGGGAACTCACAGATCAAACACCTCATTCTCATTTGTACAGCCATCCTGCTCCTGCTCATATACCAACAAACTCAAAAAATCCGCCCCCAACCTCAACTGCGATAGATCCGCACCAGGATAGCACAAAGAAGCCCATAAGCCGACCTTTATCCCTTTCCACTCCAACTTCAACCCTACATCACACAGCCACGCCTCGCTCGCTCGAGATACGGACCTACAATGTCGATTTACGCGTAGCTCAAAGGGCACGCATGAAGAGAGAATGTCGGGGAGTTGGACGCTTACTGTGCGTGAACAGGGTCTGGGAGTTGGTGATAATGAGGAGTCAGACATGGAGTCGTGTCCGCGTTGTGGGTCCTTGTTGAATGACAGGGTGGAGCACCCACCTGAAGGATGAAACCCAGGTGACGCTAATTTTTCAGGCGCGACGGGCACGGGATACGACGTAATGATCCGACACGAGCGCTTGCTCATATTAGGCGGACAATAAGACGAACCACGGTGTCCGTTTGCCGACATCCATGGCCATGAGTGTGAGGCAGGTGAGTTGTGACTAGCAATAGAACGGGACGTGTGAGGAGAAGACCATTGTTCTTTCTCCCAAGACAGCTGTGATAAAGGTATGTTTTTTCCAATTCATCAAACACGTTAAAGCTACGAAGTGCACGTGACAGTACACGCAATCTCCCCAAGTACCCGTTCTGATCCCAAATATCGGGTTCTTGCTATAGTAAAAAACGGCACGTGGTCAGAGTGGTTGACCCAAGGAGCATTAAATTCTAGCATATAACACAACACTCCATACCCACCGCCCCTCCCAACCCCAACTCCCACACCAACCAAAACACCCGACAATCAAAAGCCCAAATCCAGCCACAGAATACCTGGGCGCAAAGATCACCCGTACCATCAAATGCCGCCTCAACACTGCTCCAAACGCCAACACCGCAAAATATAACGACATCTGCGACTCTTAGTACGTTCGGGCGGGGGCGGGATGGTTTTTCGGGGTTAGGAGGGAGGTTCCAGATACGATCAGTGACACTGCCAGCACTTCGAGTACAAGGACCTAAAGGTGTTGAGAGCAACGGGAATATGTTCATCTCCTCGAGTTTTTTTCCTGAGGAGGGGATAGTCTGGGCCGACTATGTGACCTGCGTGATCGACGCCTAAACGGCAAAATCCTATGAGTTTCGATAATGTAGCATCAAAGGTAAAAGATTGTCGATGTGACACCCTGGTCTACGGTATGAAGGTCTTCGACGTTGAAGGAGTCAAAGGCAAATGACATGTTTGGCTGGAAGGCATCTGGGAAAAGGGCGAGCCAGGTGTCATCGCCAGCGAGAGCAATCTTTCCTTTGGATTGTATCAGGGAAAAAGAAGTCAGCACATACCTTTCTTCCCGCAGCGTTTAGCTGATGTATGATAGAATCTTCGTAGATAGAAGAGCCTACGAAGTTTTCTCCTGCATCTGAGAAGGTTGGTAGAGACCATGTGATGATGCCTTTGAGTCGCTGGAGAGCTGTGGTCAGTAGGTCAGAGTACGTATTAAATGTGAATGATCTGTTTAGACGAGCAGCGGTCAATTTGCATGGTAGAGTCAGGATGCTATTGTGGAAAAGTGAAACAGGTTCTGGCGGGTGTTCTGCGATAAATCAAAGCGGAGGGCGTCTATGATGAGCAAGACAGCTCTTTTGTGACTAGCGAGTGAAGTGCAGGTGTCTACACTTCTGTCTGGAAGTTCAAGTCGAGTGAGAAGAATCCTTTTGTGAATAGATAAATCCCAGCTAGGTGAACACATAATACCCTAGACAAAATTCAAAAAACCCCATTTACCTCGCACCATCATGACGGAGATCGCTGGGCCAGCATGTTCAAGTCAGCACACGCACTTCATTAATGACAACGTTGCCAACCTCAATGATCAACGTTAATGCTAGATTAGGTCGGTAGGAGCGATACCTGGCTAAGTTTCTCCATTAGCACTCTTCAGAAGTTGGCTTCACATCGGTTTCCTGCCACAACTATTTTCAGGTCAGTTATATTTAAAATTTGCAAGCCTCGCCGTGCCATCGCCCTGGATCAGAGTTGCTCGTTGTTGACGTGGCGGCCGCGAAGAGAAGATGACACCAACGCTATGGCAGTGTATCGCGGAACCAAAGATTCTTCATCTACTCGAGTTCCATCTCAGGCCTAGACAGTCTAGACCGGCTGCGTTCAACGTCGAAAGAGTTGAATGGAAGCAAAGGTCGTAGTTACCAAGGAGCAGAAGGGTATCTGGGAAAAGTGTGAATTGTATCACCACGTCCCATCCCCGGCGAGCAACCAACGAATGCAATATATCCCTGGGAATGTATCAAGGAACGGAGTGAGAAAAAGAAATCATACCAACACCACCGTGCAACGTTGAACGAGTGTAAGAAATCATCCCGCAGTTGATGGTATAACAAGAATTTTGAAGGTTATCCGAAAAAAAATATCACCATAAACTCTTCCACCGGAAAGCTTCCAACCGAAATCTACAAGGGTGAGCAAAGACTGTAATTAGGTCTTTCAGTGAGAGTTGTCGTCGGTGGGTCTAAGAAAGCATCTAATTTGAAGCTTTTGAAGGGTCGATCAGAATGAGCAGGAGTTAATTTGTGAGCCGAGGCAAAGTCGGGTCCAGGTCCAGCGGAGTTTTAATATAACTACATATATAAGTACCGTCGACGATCGCACAAATCGGTACAACCCTTTCCTCATCGATGCTTTAACTGAATGGTTTAGACAGGTTAAGCCAAAGATAGATGGATCATTTCAGTCGTGTCATTCTGTTGCAACGCAAAAGAATGACACGTTTGACACGATCCATCACAGGCTAGGCTCCATTTACCTTGGAGTTCGAGATGTGATAAACTTGGCGTACACAGTGGCGCGTCACTTTTTCCGGTATCTATTGTTGTTCATTCACGCGTAAGCCCTCAGTATAAATATACAAATTACTGCTGATCCTGCTAGACTTCATATGTTATTGGCACATATCGCTTTCATTTGCCTGATGTCTGTCGTAGTGACATAATAAGCAGTTTATTATAGCTTATGTTGTGAATTTGTACGTTTTGTATCCCGATACACGCATCGCCTCTTCCCTCAGTTGCGTGGGCAGTAAGCCGGATTGCTACCAATATTCTTGCAAATATCTTGACATTGAGAGTTCCTGCTAGCAATAATTCAGTGTGGTAAAACCATCAATATTCGATTATGACGTCGAGCTTCACTTTAATCGTTTTTGTAGGATTTGGACTTGCGAAACTGCTCTATAGGTACGTCCTAGTACCTGCATTTGATGATCTAACTACTGACTATAGTTGCAACAGTTTCTACTATCTCATGTAGAAGATCTCCAGACAACACTCACGTACCTCGACAAATATCCGAAGGTATTTTGGTCCCACTATCACCAGCAAACTATATGCATGGTGGTTGGATGGGTGATTTCAGTGATATATCTCTGAAAACGTTTCACTGACGTGAACAGGTAGGATATCAGTTAGCCCGACTATACGTGAAAGTTAACGTTCACCTTGTTTCCCTTAGAATCGACAGTGTCCTCAGCCGATTGGATAGCATCAACGCTGGTGCCGTCACGTTGTAAGCCTACATCTAACTGTCTACCTTGCATGACTCGGACACTTATTGTCTGTAGATGTTGCGCAATTCTGGTGGTCACCATGCTAAGCAGACGTCGAAGATAGTCCACCTCCAAAGCTAACTCCAATGAGTTTCTCAGTCACCAAATGATCTAGCGTTCATTATTTTTGTCCAAGTCCAGAGCACACGTCTGTCTGATCTATTTACCACCCTTGACTCCTAGCTGATACGCTGAGCAGTCTATGTGATATCGTTTTTAGCATTGTGTGTATCGTGATTTCATCATCACCGACTAGGTTAAACGTTCTCAAAAGACCTAAAATGACCAAGCAGAACCGTTCTAGTCAAGGATGTTGCGCTTTCATTAGTATCAAGCTTTTCGACATCCAAAATGTTACACCAAAAGCTGTCGTAAGTACTGTGACTGATTCTTATTTGTGATCCTTTGGGGCTCGAGTCATATGTTTTAGCCACCCAGAGAAGTATTGTGGCGAATATTTATGGCGATACTGGAGAGTTGACAGCGAGTCCGCACTGACAGTCCAGTGTGGGATGGACACACTGTACTCAAGTCATTGCTTACCACCAGCGATTTCTTAATGTTCATCATTAGTGCAAGGCAACGCTGTAGAATAAACCTATGCTAATCGAATAATTGATTACATGTTCGTGGTCGACAGGATTTCGGGCTGCGCATCCGAGGTAGTGACTGTGCTATGACGGGCGTGCTACTACATTGATATGGCTTGGAGTGCTACGCTGGATGTTCGGAATAAAGCGCTGGCTTCAGAGGAATACCTGCCTTAAATGAAATATAACGCCTAATTCGTGATAGAGAACACACGGACTGCAAAGTAGTCATGTTATATCAACTGGACCGGGTACGGGATGTACGATACGATATAACGGGGGGCCAATGATGACAGGAACTAGAAGCACACTAATCCTGGGCATCATCAGGTCCCACGTTCCGATGCTTGCGCTGCCTACGGATCAAAATTCAGGACATGTTCATAGAGAAAGGAAGCTGCGTACATGATGCTACCAATGCGCGAGAATTTCCACCGCTTGGAGTCTACAGATGCTGCAGACCTGTTGAACATAGGAAAGCGCTTCCAAACCGACTTTGGAGGTGAGGCTAGGACCGGAGTGGAAGCTGAAGCAAGAGGTATTTGAGGACGAGAGGAGCCCTGAGGGGAAAAAGATGGGGAAGGGGATGCAGCTGCACCACGCGAGATGACGGTTTCTGGAGACACATAGATTCTGTCAGAAAGCTCGACTGCAAAAGAGGAGCGGGCTGGAGTAGGGATATCGTGATCGGAGTGATCTTGAGGGAGAGATGGGGAAGGTAAGGTAGCACCATCACGCGAGCCTACGATTTCTGATAGCAATTCAATTTCATCAGCTAGCTCATCCGATGCTCGTATAGAATATGCTGAAAGAGAACGCGAGTTTGCTGAGGGCTTAAAATATATTTGCATTAGATATGCTGCTGTGTAGACAAAACAGAAATTCATTACCTGGTCAATGATGTTAGACGCTGGGGAAACGAATGAAGGCGACACCGCATTCGTCATGATGGCGGACTCCTGCGATATATCCCACAGAAATATTGTGTTCTGCGTACTCCCTGTGGCGACAAGTTGGCTGTCCGGCGAGAAGGCTACTGTGCTTACCACAGAGGCATGCTGAAGCACACGACCAAAAGATTTGCGGGTAGAGGTGCTCCACAGCCTCGCAGTGTGATCACTGGACGCACTGGCTATCAATTCACCATCAGGTGAGATGGTCAACAAGTTAATGCTGTTGGAATGTGCACGCAGTGGGGATCCGAGCTGGGCACCAGTCGGTGCACTCCAGAAGTAGATCTGGCCATCATCGCAGGCAGAAATGAGACGACGACTGTCTGGAGACCAGACCATCGAGCTCACTGCTGCGCCATGGGAAAGTGGTTGTGTTTGCTGCTTGCCGGTCGTTGCGTTCCAGATGCGAACCGTTTGATCATATGACCCGCTCGCAATCTTCGTTCCATTGGGAGAATAGGCAACTGTCCATACACCGCCCTGATGATCATCGATGTCGAGCACAAGTTCCCATGTCTCTACATCCCAGATCTTGAGTGTGCCGTCGCGCGATGCGGAAGAGAGTCTTTTCTCGTCAGGTGAGAACCGTACCCAAATGACCCAGTCTGTGTGATGCGACAGACATCTGATGATCTCCTTCGTATCTGCATCCCATACGATGATCTTGCCATCTTCCGCCCCACTCACAATTCTGCTTCCATCCATTGATACAGCCAATCCACAAGTTCTACTAGCGTGTCCTTCCAGCGAGTGTTCCTGTTCTCCTGTTTCCACGTCCCAAATCCGAACAGTCTTGTCGTTGGATGTGCTTATAACTTTGAGATCATTCCTGTTTTTTGAGAACAACACTTCTTGTACCCAGTCAGTGTGGCCTCTGAGCGATCTGATTGGGGATAGGGATGGTTCCATGTGATCGTTGGCAGTGTAGATAAGGATATGTGGGTTGTGGGTTATATCAGCCGAGCCAAAGTATATAAGCGTTAGTACTAGGCAAAAGCGATCAGATGGTAGTACATAGAACGTTTAAGAACCGGTAAGGATCGAGCCGAAAGAGCAGGCGCTCGTTGCACATACTTAGAGCGCCTATGATGTCAAATAAATGTGTGGTCAACGGTTGTATGTATCGCGCATCGCCTGTATCGGAATACCGTCAGAAAGTACAGGAACATCGACGATTCAACTTGCATAACAGGGTACACCCTTCCTAGTCTGGGCCCGGGATAGCTCTTGCACCAACGACTTCCGACAAACTTAGACCCTCACAAGTGTGCTCTGCGGCATGTCTTAAATGAAGCGTCAACAAAAGTGTTCAAACTGATGACGAATCGACGCACACTGGCAGCAACTACGCACTGCTTCTCGTAGCACCAACTAATGTATATGCCTTCCATGATGTGCCGAAGGAAAGGGTAATAAAGAGAGAGAGAGAGAGAGAGAGAGAGATCAGTCTATCAGACGAACCAGAGTAATACTGTAATACTAGCAGGACGCGATGCACGTGACCGCGTTTGATGAACTTAGCATTCGTCGAGCCGTCTTGTTGGGCCATCGTTGCTCAAAATGAGTACTGTACTGTTTAGAAGTAGGCCCCTCGTCGACATGGAGCATCATTCAGAGTCATTCACGGGCCCCGCTTATTACCAGTCTTATTGTAGTATGTCTATCCTCGACTCTGAATTCAGAATGGCTTAGCCTGAGTGTACCCGTAAGGTAGCCTATTATATACCACTTTCATCCCGGTGATATGGTATTCCTTCTATCTGCGTCTCCTTCAGCTATCCCTCCCGGTAGTCGTGGAATGGTGGACCGAAGTATGCGACTGCGTTCCTGACGGGGTCGTGCGGCTGCCCGATATTTATATGAGATCAGCCGACACTTAGTACTTGACTAAGTCACCTTCACCCAGCTTCTCTCCAGAGATTGACGTCAAGGTGTCTTCCTCTCGACTGATCATCTTATCGCCACTTCGACTATTCTCAATCTCCACCCACTCAGATCTGCATTCTATACAAGGTCAACGTGCGGAGATTCAGAACAATGAACACCCACATGAGATGGACGGGCCGCTCGCGTATATAAGAGAAAACCTAGGATGCGAACAACACTAGTGCTGAGCGGGGCCCGCGACAGTCCGAGTTACAGCTGTGCCGAACAGCAAGAGAAGCCACGAAGAAAAAATACCCGACTTAAGTGCTTAGTTCCATAATCTTTCGACGCGAACCGACCTCATGACGTGGAAGGCAGCGACTCGATAGTTATTTCTGTCAATGGATTTAATTGCCCTGAGTGTGAGTCATACGTTGTGAACAGCATATGTTAAGGGGTAGTCGGTATAAGCGATACCTGCATGGTATTAGATCATGTGAAATGACCTTGATTGCTATCAGTGGTTGAGCGTCGATGCTGGTCCGAAGCTGGGACTTAGAATCATCATTTGATCCAGCAAGATAAGATCTTTCTAAAAATATAATCAGGTTAGAATGTGCATCATATATAAGTCTACTCGGAACTCAGCTGAATCGCCATTTAATCAGAAAAACACTAAACGAGGTTACTTTCAAAAATATGATCAAGTCAGAATGTGTATTATAAGTCTAACCGGAACTTAGCTGAATTACCGTTTGATCCAGCGAAATGAGGGTTACTATCAAAAATATAATCAAGTTAGAATATGCATCCCAGCGGTGGCCCGCCGATTCCTTGCATGGATCAAGTTTGAAGATCAAATAAGAAACGACCAAAATACGAACGCACCACCTTGAACTGCCTATGTCAACCGACAGCGGTGCCCGATCCCATGCCAGATGATCATAGTTCATTGTCAAAAGAGGCATAAACAGATTTGACCGAGGAACTAAGAGTATCTGAGAAGGGACATCTTGACGTCCGTTGCTTGAATCCGCATGCGAGGCAGCAGAATCGGCGATTGAAACCGTCGGGTTCCATTTCACATCGAATGTGCAACTAGCTATAATAACAGTTCGTTAGACAAGCCAGGAACAATACGATCACAATAGACTCCACGATCGGGCCGAACATTTGAATGAAGAAGGAAAACGACAAGAAGAGTCTCGGAAGTTGCCGCGGAGCCTGGTGTGTTTCGTCTCGAACAACGCACCACGCCACACGAGAAATTCGAAAGTCGTCGAAAGGACGGCTTGATGAAAGGAAAGGAATCTGATAAGAGGGACATTTATGTCCTAATAAACACATCGGACGAGTCATCCTGCATCCAGACATTAATATCCCGTCGGAGCTGAGATCATATGTTAAATCAGGGAGGATACTGGCAGGGAGGACATCAGCGGTGAAAATCGAGCTATTATTATAAGCGATAAGTCTGGGTCGACTAATCGTAGCAGGGTAGTGTACTTGCCTTCTGCACCTCGGAATCCAAGCGCTAAGCCGCGGGAGGATCTAGAATTCGATATAACACGGCGCGGGGGATCTACATACTAAGTTCGTGTAACTAGCCCTAGCTTAGCGAACAAGAATAAGTATGGCCTTCGGCTGATGTTGTACTGTTCTAGAACTGGACTTTAGTTTCCGCACTTCGAAGTCCTAGCCGCGGATATTCTATGATCCCAAACACATCTTGCCGCACCATATACGTCAGGGCGCCTTCTAACCCCCAGACCTTCGATTATCACGTGAAAAAATGGCGGGGGATCTAATCGTAAAAAGTTAAAGTAATGGTCTCGCCATGAACGATCGACACGAGGATTCATGCGAAAAAAATATGCGGTATACGCACTACTACGGTGTGGCGCAAATCAGGAATCACGTAGACATGGGTATTTGGTTATCCCTTATATAGCGATCGAAATGGATATTGACGTTGAATATTTGGGTGATCAGATCCAGAATGGCACGTACTTGCACACATTCGCATCCGTGGCGCAGCGCCGCGTAAATCTTCTCGTAAGAAGTGGCCACAGTGGCGGCTGCAAATCCACGAAAGACGCCGAGCGGGAGTGCCACAAACTGGGGGATCTGCGTTGCAAGTCTGATCATGACGGGATGCGCGGGGTGAGGATGTTGAGAAGGAGTAAACAAGAAGAACTTACTATTGGGTATGATCCATCTTTACAATCCAGGTTCTCATCCATTAGTGCGTTCGAAATCGAACTAGTACTGTCAGTAGAAGTGTCGAAATGAGGCACTTGGTAGATAGCGATACTATTTTGGGCGACTACGCTTTCCAAACTGGTGAGTCATGCCTACGCCACCCGACAGATATGAATGAGGACTAGGCTAGAAGGACTAGAGTGGCGATTATGAACGACATTGTCAGGTGATGAATGTTAATGAGAAGTGACGGGCGAGGGAATTAGAAGACGAACATGGGCTAGAGTCTAGAGAAGAATGCGAAGAATTATTATAGGTATCGTTTCCGATAGTCCTACGTACGCGTGAACGGATCGTTCGTAGAGTGACTGGAAAGACGGGTTTGCCGACTTGGAAGGCCGTGCACGACAGGATGTAGGGCATAATGTTCCAAAGACGTGCCCGACACGGAGTGCGTGGGGGCGCGGAAATGAAAGTTAATGAAGTGTTACCTACAGAGGGCCTTATCTCCCCGTGTAGGGTCAGTGAAGATGCAGCTGGTGTGAAGTGTTCTATAGTTGACTTGAGATATCATGGAAGAAGCGTGGCGCAGACCATCGCGTATGTTGAGGGGCGGGATGCCGAAGTGACGCGAAGGCGTATCGTGGCGACACGGCACCTATCACGTGAGCTAGGAGACTTGAAGCGGGAATGAAAAGGTTAAAATTTTAGAGGGCTGACGATGCGCGCACGGGGAAGTATGCAAGTATTTAAAGATGGGCGCACCATGGGCGGGGATGGACGGCGAACACGAGAAGGACTCCCTTGAAATAGCAGGGAGCGGTGCTAAAGAAGAAGTCGCGGAGGATGGTAGTCAGGAACGAGCAGTATGACCATGCGGTACTCGCAAAAATTTAAGGTGTGACGAAAGAGTTGGAGCGAATATGCTGATATCTCGGGAGAGGTTAGACAGGACGGATCAAATTTAGTGGGAGAACATCAGAGTCGTAGCGAATTGAAGTCTCGATACGAGGAATATGTTTTGTTGCACAGATTCTCTAGTGAATTGAGGACCGGGGGCTGTGATTCGCATTCTGAAGCACATGTAGTGACTCGAAGAGGGCTGACCGGTTAGTCATCGAATCGATGGCCGGACCCGCGGAAGGGTGGATGAGCTATGATTGGGTGGCGGTACATTATCAAGTACTTACGGGAGTGAATAAGTTAAATAAGGAGCAGCCATGTGTTTACTTTTCATTTCCTTGTCGACATCGTCTCGTTCTCGTTCGAAGCATTAACAGGCCACTGTTACAATGCGTGTGCTGCAACTCGTTTACTGAACGATCTACCTTTATAACCATACACGAGTGATCATATCTCGACGGCGCAACTCTGTGATTGGACCCGGTGATTCGCAGAACCCGGTAACTGTGCATACAACAAACGCACGCTAGGGGAGTTTAGGAACCTCAACCATCTTCCAGGACGACCAAGGGTGGATTTACTTTGGATCTTAATCCCAAGACAAACATAATTGTCTTATCCCGACTACCCTACTAGAGCTATCAGCATCTTTCACGACCAAGACACGATATACGAATCCGATTTGCGTTTAACTCTATTAATCCAAGACATTAATTCAGTCGGCATGTCTAACCGCCGGACGCCAGCTGATGTCAATCAAACTCAACCCGCAATCCCTACCTCCGGATGTAAGTCCCACTATACTATCCACTATTAGCCTTTATTCATTTTCTATCATATTTCTCTTTGCCTGAATAGCGAGCGAACAACTACAAGATAACCAGCCTCGCACTCAAGGACATTCCCTTTCTTCTTCTTCTGCTTCTTTCCACCAATCCACTTCCGTACCACCAGCTACAGCTGACCAGCAGTGGTTTCCAGCATCTCGACAGATGATCGTCACCAGCTCTTCCTTCTATGACCCTACTCAGGCCTCAGGCTTTACAGCCCAGCAGCCTTCCATGAACGTCTGGAATACCCCATTCACAGGTCCAGGTGCCGAATACTTTCCCCGACAGCACCCGACATACCAGCAGCCGTATGATACCTTCGGAGGAGCAGAGACGACCCAGTACTCATTTGCTCAAAACCAAGTTAGAGAGCAGCAGCAGCCTGAGCAACATTCACAACAGCGCCACCTTATACCCACTTCACGGCGCTCGGCACATGGTGGTTCCCGGACTTCTGGGTACTATAGACAGAGGAGCGCTGAAGGCCAGGTAAGTCTTTGAATCCCCCTATCACGTGATCGAAGCGACTCTCGAGGTGCTCTTGGAATTTCCCTTACGTTTTCTGTTCATTGATCCCCTTTATCTTCACTTTCTCCATTCCATATTTCTGTTGTCTTTCTCCTTCCTCTCTCTGATGCACCCTTTCCAGCAACACGCAGGCCAATACTCACAGCTCCCTTCCGTTCCTCCCAATCCTCCTTCAACCCATCCTTCACCTCCTCAGCCCTCTCAACAGCCAACAGGCCAAGCCCTCGCTGCACAGCGTACAACTGAATTAATCGCAGGTCAATTCCCACCAGTGCAAGCCGAACAGCAGTACCCAGCTCAGCAGCCCCAGCCCCATTTCTCACCCCCTCCTACCCAGTCCCAATTCCAGATCCAACAAACCCAGTTCCCGCCTACTCCGCAGTTTTCTCAGAGTCAACCTCAGGCTAGGCAGCAGAGCCAGTTTTCACAATCCCACCATTCTCGTGTCCCATCGCAATCGCACCCGCACCCTCACGCTCCAACGCAATCGCATACTCACGTCCCATCGCAATCTCGTGCCCACCCTCATGTTCAGCCGCATACCCAATCGCAACCTCAGATTCACGCTCCTCCAAATCCACCCCGACAGTCTCAACACTATTCAGGGCCGTCAGATTCGTATTACCTTCAGGGCGATATGTATTATGCAATCAATACGCAAGGGAGCCAGAGTGCGCCTAGTCTTGTGAGTCTCTTTCTGCCTGTTTTGAATTTGGATTTTTGGATGGTGGCGTACCCAAACATGTGTCAGCGGGTACTGCTCCTATGCCTTGTTCTTTTTTTGGAGGGCACGTCGGTTTAGACGAAATGGCGTTCATATACGCGACCGTGTATGGATGCTCCCCCTATACTTTGTGCCTGGTTGTCGTGTCTTGTTCGGTTCCTTTTTTTTTACCCGGTCAAGCCGGTTCTTTTTTTTCAGATACCGTTGGACGGCATAGGCATATGCGCCAATGTTTGGGTACTATACCTCGTGCCTCGTTACCTTCTTCTGTTTCTGAGTTCAACAGCATACGTTGACATGCATATATGCGTCCATATCCACTTTATACCTCTCTGATTCTCATCTTTTGTTTTGATTCGCGCGATTTATCGTTCCATGTCATCCTCCCATTGTTCTATTGCGCGGCACCACCTGACACGGGACATTCTTACCTCCTTGATCATGCCCGACTTGCTATCGACGTTTGGATCGCTGACTGATTGACAGCACTCGCACACGCAGAGTACTGCCAGTCATGTGGGTGTCTTTAACGCTTCGTATTTATGCGTCCGTGCAGGGATATTATTTCTTTCACTGTGTTGCGCGCTTTTTCTCATACTTCGCGCCTCGTTTTTCGTCTTTTCTTTCGTGGCACTGGTCTGTTTATGATGTGCCAGTATGGGGTGCTATCTGCGCCCATATTCCTTCCGCTATACTCCGTTCCTCATCATTCTCATCTTTGATCTTGAATCGCGCTGACGATTAATCATTTCACGCTACCCCGCCCTGTTCTCTTCCGCGGAACCACCTAACATGAAACATTCTTATCAACTTCCTCGATCACACCCAACTTGCGATCACTGCTTGATTGACAGCACTCGGCACACGCGCATTCGACGTCTCCCCACTCGCCTTTTGCAACGTTTGGGCCTCATACCCCACCTGGAAACTCGCACACGCCTCCAAGTGATAGTGGTGAGTGCGGTTTTCGTCTTGTTTCGCTTTTGTTTTGTTTGTTGTGTTGTGTTTTTGTTTGTTGTGTTCTTTTCTTTTGCTGTTGTTTTCATTTTCCAATGGATGTTCTCTCGATTATCAATCATGGCGCAGGGTCAATTTGCACCCAAACACGTGGTGCCATGCTTATTGGGCTCAGACGACTCTGGAAACTCTTGACAAATTGTCGTTGAGGGACCAGAACCGTTGTTTCTGATCGAAGAACGAAG
This sequence comes from Suillus fuscotomentosus, assembly GCF_016647785.1. NCBI lineage: Eukaryota > Fungi > Basidiomycota > Agaricomycetes > Boletales > Suillaceae > Suillus > Suillus fuscotomentosus. Next base: position 336,564 of record NW_024539564.1, read on the forward strand.
AATGTTCTCTCAACTTTATTTTGAAGCGGGGTCAATGCTTAGGGTTATACTATGTTACGTTGTTGGACTTCGTGAACCCTTCGGGATGCAATGAGTGCTTGCCTAGCACTCGCCTCACCTTCTCATTTGCTGGAACTTGCGCACGACATAGGATGAAGTGCTGGTTATAATGATCTACGCATCTTATATGTAGCTGCGCTGACGGCATCGATCACCTCGTGTCAAAATTAGCGCTCCGGCACAGTCGATTCATTGTACCCGGAAATCATCTCTGTACTTCTATATTGTCACATCTTTTTGCTACCATCTGTTGCGGGGTTCCGTGTCTTCTAGCCTGCATCATACTGACATTTATCTTTTCTTGTCTACCTCCGACACAAACAGGCCCCATGCTTGGACTCCCGCGCTCACACGACTCTGTCTCTCCGGCCTCGTACGCAAGCCACCCTACGTCCTCCTCATTCGACGATTCGTCTTCGGGGCATCCAGCCTCGTCTGTGAGCTCGGGTAACGTCCACATGACTTCACAGGGCATGGGGCATGCTGCAACTTCGTCGATCTCGACTGTCACCCCTGGGTCGCCGCCAATGGTCGCAGCTCCACAACAACAACAGCAGCAACGTGTGCAGATACGTCAGCGCCCAATTATGCCTATCACTGCGGCAGCGACAGCGCCTCAGGCAGGTCCTGCACGGCCTCCAATTGTACCGAAGCCGCCTGCTCCTCGTCCTGCAACAAATCGAAGGGCTCGTGCTCCAAAGCGACCAAGGCCATCAACATCCCAGGGCGGTGAGGGTAGGGGTGGGGACAGTGACGATGACAGTGACGATGATGATGTGGTAGAATGGGCTGGACCATCTGTGCCTCCACAAGGCGCAGGTACAGGGGTGGTGGGTCAACGCAAGTGAGTGACCTCGTACGCTTGTTGAATCAGGAATAGTGTGCTGATCGGGCTGTGTTTTTTTTACGTTTTTCACTTTTTCTGTTTCCTCGCTTGCTTTCCGGAATCGTGTTTCTGCAAATGGTTTGGTTTGCTGAACCTCGTGTGGTCACTAAACTCATCTGTGTTGGTGCAACGGCCCTGTCCTGATATCGTGCATGCTCGATACTGCTGGCTTCATTGGCGAATACTCTGGTTATGTCAATTGCTGGCCTCGATATCGACCAACTCGATTAACATTGGATTCGACTCTATGTTTCTGTCTGGTGACTGTTTAACGGTGTTACTGCGGCCAAAACAACCGAACTAACCTGGACGTGTGTATGACCTTGATGGCACGCATGATCTTGTATGCTGGACGGAACTTTGCTTTCTCGCTGCGCTCCATCCTTATGTGCTGGTTCTGGTTGCGGTGCTGTCTTTCTTTGTCACACAATTTCCGCTGACGTCGCGCTACCTGCATATTGACACCTGTCAACTGCGTTAAAACTGCTCCTTCTGCTTACTCAAAATTTGTTGGTTTGTGATCGTGACACTATCATTTTTTCATTCCGGTCTGCGGTGCGCGCTGGTCGGATATGCTTTCACTTGTGCACTTCCATGTTTATTCGTTCTTCCTCATTTTGTTGCCTTTTTCATCGGTGTTCCTACCCTTGGTGCGGATGGCTATGTTCTGTGTTGATAAATCTTTCATCTTTCCATTCCAACCTTCTGCTGCGGCTGATTTCACTTGGCGCAATGTTTGGCTTGGCCCTTTGATTTGCGATCGTTGCGGATATCCTACTGCTAAAACTTCTACACAACCTTGTTCAATTGACATGTAACCCGAACCGGCTATCGTTGCTGTGCCTACTCCCGACTCCGGCTGTATTTTCTGTCTTTCCGGTCCGGCTACATCTGTTACCGACGCTAAACTCTCTCGCCGACTCGACGTCGCCGCACCTTCTTGCGCTGGCCTTGACTTGCTCTAATTCTGTGCTTCTCAATTTCATCATTCTACCGGTTTGACAACCCCCGTTTCTGCTACTCGGCTATATCCACGTTCTACACGCTATACGAACGTTCTACACGCCTTCGTCGCCTGCCTGTACGGTGTCTTTGGACGTATCACCTCGTGAAAATACACGCATCGACAATGATGATGGTTTTGCTTGCCTAATCGACTTGCTTCCCGTCCGGCGCTTGTGCCTTGCCCCACATGTTTCATCTTTTCGGTTCGGCGATACTTTCCTCGCTAACTACTGCTACGTATCTTCTACCTCATCTATCCGACTTTGCGCTCTCACGGATGCCATTGCAGAACTGGAGCGTGTACACATTGTAAACGTCTGAAGGTACGTTATCAATCTCTTTACACTTCCATTCCATATATTATGATGTTATGATTGATTGCTTACCAAATTCACGTTCTCCTATCTACCATGAATTGATCTTTGCAATCTACGACACGATGCATTTCGTCATGAATTCATGACGCCTCCGGCCTACTCTGCTCCGAACATGCATTGGTGTCTCATCCGCCTCGACGAAAACTCGTGCCTTCACTTTCGGACCCCCTTTTGGACCACCGCTTCTCCTTTCTGGGGCTGTTACGGGTCCTTCACACGGCATCATTGTTGCTGTTGCAACTGAAATATGTTAACCTCCGGCGATGGCTCGTAATTCTTCACACCTGCGGACTTCCATCTACATCTTCTGATATTACAAACGTTATATTCGCTGCTCGGTCCCTATCCTCCACTCGGCACGACTCGAATGTGTGAACATACCCCGCACATTTATGCGCCGCGTTGCCGGGTCCTGATCACTTTGATTGTCGGAATTTGACCTCCCGAAATGACCGTACTCCTGGCCTGGCATGGATGTCATGTGATTGCCACTGACTTCGATTGAATGATCCGCACATCTTCGTTCGATCTGTTTGCACTGGTCTCCGGTTGACCTTACAGATGAAATGCGACTTTCCAGATGGAGCTAGTACTTGTAAACGTTGTGCAACCGGAGGACACCCTTGCATCGTAGAAGGTCGCAAACCTAGGACAGCGCCAAAGTAAGTTCCCAACTGGTTCATCTGATTCCAAAGCGACGATCATCCTTTATTTATGTCGTAACTTCTCGTTCTTTATTTGGAACCGGTGCATGCCTTTGTACCGACTATATTTTTTTACGCTTGTCTTGCCATTGGCTGGCCTTCCTGCTAAGTCAAATGGGATATGACAGCCCTGAACTCCAGCATGGAGATCTGGGCCGACTTGGAGAAATCTTCTTCATTTTCGGACATTTCATATCGCCATTTTCTTCACACTTCCGTTTCCGCTATCCTCTATTCGTCGTTCATGCTGCGAACTGAGCACAAATCGTGCCAGTCTCGCATCCGGGTTGTGTTTCATCGCATTCTCCTGTTTCCTATTTAAACCTGGTTGCTTTTTGGTCATCAGTCATTCCCACTGTTTTCTCTCTGTTGACTGTTCTTCGTATGCCCCGTTCGCGATCTTCATCTATTGATTCATCGTCGTCGTCTTCATCTTGTGATACTGTTTCATCCATAATGTCACAATACTCATACAATTGTCCCCGCGTTAGCAAACGAGAGTATCTCTTGGCTCAGATCCGTCACAAGGATCAGATCATAGAGTCTCTGTTGAAGCAGGTGGGTCGTTCGTCATGGTGTTTCAATACGTTCATTCACTGACGACCTTTGTCGAGCAGTTGCACAACCCTTACCTTGCGACACCACTTTCGGTTGCATCCTATAAAGCAGCTACATCACCATCTGACAGTGACAACATGAATGTTGTTGACTGGCTTGATCGTCTGCAGGCTAGTCTCAAGCAACCGGGAATGGCCTCGCCTACCGACCCCGACTTCCTTCGCAACTTGCGCAACCCCTCTGCAGTTACTGTGGATGATTCTGAGGATGACGATCCCGACGCTCAAGAGGGTTCCGTCGAAGAGGAGGACGTCGAAAAAGTCAGGAACTCGCTCCCTGATGCTGCTGTGCCTATTGGGCTGCTCGCAAACTTGTCTTTAGACAAGGATAAAGATAAGGGTAAAGGTAGAGGTCGCCAAGGTGGTAACACTGGTGCAGGTGGAACTAACACGAAACCTGAAGACGACGACGACAATGTGGTAAGTAATTACTGTTTTCATGATGCTGGTCCCGTGTTTATGACGGTAATTACTTGTAGGGTGTGGCCAATAAGGAGTACTTCTTGCCTGGTAAGATGCCATCTTGGAACGACAATACATGCTGTTTCTAATAACTTAGTAGGTCCAGCCTCGAATCTGAATATCCGCAAAAACTTGGTGGAACAGCACACACCGGAAATAATTCTTCACGGACTCGTGAATAACACTGACGTCGAAAAGCTTTTCGATATGTAAGTTCACACAGTTCGTTCTTTACATTCCTTCTTCTGACGCATGTCCGTCAACACAGATTCTGGAATCAAATCAATGTAAGTGTATGCTTCCAAAGCTAGGAGGATGCTGTGACTTATCTAACTTACAGCCATTCATTGGCCTCCTCGATCCCACGTTACATACATCTCAATCCATCTTCCAAAGGTGCCCCTTCTTGTTCACCGTTAGTACGTAATCATTCTTTTCACATGCTTTGATAAATGCCTGACTTGAGGTGCACAGTCTGCGCTATTTCTTCCCGTTATTACAAGGAAAAATCCGAGATCTATCCTGTTGCTATGCACTTTGCAAAGCATTCCGCAGCTAACGCGCTCATCGACGGCTGGAAATCTGTCGAGCTATGCCAAGCTTACATTCTCATGAGCATTTATGCTGTCCCAGCTCGCAAGTGGGAGGAAGACAGAAGCTGGTTATACACAGGACTTGCCGCGCGGTATGCAATTACACCTTTTCTTTCGTTTCTAGAGCTTATCGTTGTCACTAGGATTGCTACAGACTTGAATTTACATCAGGTCTCTACGATACAGCCCCAGACGGAGCGGCAGGAACGAGAGATGTTGAATCGCGCTCGCGTGTGGATGATATGTTTTAATATCGATAGATCGACTGCTACGCAGTTTGGCAAACCTTCGACGATCAAGGAGGATTATATCACTCGTCATTCCGCGGACTGGTACAAACAATCTCGTTTCAGAGATAAGGTGTGTTCCAATATATGGTCTCGTTTCGAGGTGCTGATCAGTCGTACTGAAGTTTGATATCCACCTCTGCGCTTATTCAACGCTTCTTCGCATCGTGGGCCGGTTCCATGACGACATTTTCTCAGACCCCAACTCGCCAACCGGTTTAAACAAGGTTTGCGCCCTTCATCGACGTTTACTTCGTGACTAAACCGGCCTTGCAGGGTATCAACTTCCTTCAGGTTACGTTAGAACACGATCATCATCTTACAAACTATTTTGAGGAATGGACTAGACGCTTTAATGAGGAATCTGACCCTGGGGGTACGATTTCATTCCAGAATATAGTCAAACACGTGCTCATCCCTGTGCCTTAGATCCTGGAAGTGTATTCCGCTGTACTCTGCTACCCTTGTGAGTTCTGTGTGTTTCAATCTGCTGCGAGACAAGCTGATGTGCTTCTAGCTTGGTCAGCTACTCACGTCTTGTTATGTACTCTTTCGGATTTCAACACGCCTTCCAACGCGGCATGGAGGCGAGTGACAACGTCTTTCTTGATAAGGTCAGTACTATTATGGCCCATATCTCAAGTCATCTTACCGAACTTCATGAAGTGTTTCGACTCCGCAAAGGTTGTCATTAAGCAAATGATCGAGGTGCTGGCACCTAGCGGTCTTATGCGTGCTGCCCCTGATGGTAAGATATTGTTCTAATCGGTGACGCTCTTGGTCTTATGATACTCCAAGGCCACTTTGTTTTTGCGTCTTTCGCCTCTGCATTCATGCTCAAGGTGAAAACTTATATATCCAATGTGGCACCGTTCTTACCTTATGACTTAGCTTCTGCGTCCTGAGTTTGCTCAACTGTTGACCCGTCAGATGGAGGATGAGATCTTCGAACTCATTGGCCGCCTGATCACGACGCTTCAAGATGTTGCCATTGATGAACGTCACACACCACGCCTATATGCTCGATTCCTCGCCAGCCTTCTTACGAGACATAGGAAAGGTGGAGGCGCTGTCGGTGGGCGTCTTCAACACGTTCCACCTCAAAGTCAAGTTTCTCATCAACCTGAACCTCGTAACTTCGCCTCGCAATCTTCGTTGTCGTCTTCAGGAGCAAGATACTCTGGTGGACCAGCGCCAGGCATGTCGCAGCAAGGACGCGACCATGATTCCATGCAGATGACTCTCAACCAAGGCACTTCGAGCTCTTCATCCCAGGCATCCACACCTCCTTCTGCGACTCCTGCGATATATTCTGAGGCTGCCCACTCCCGCACCCAGTTGAACCATGGAGCTGTAGATAGTGATATGGATGTTGGGATGGCAGATGTGCTTTCAGAGAGCGGGACATTGGCAGCTATGCATGCACTCAATGATGCTTGGTGGAGTAACATGATGATGCCAGGGTATGTTCTGTGTCTGTTCTTCTCTGCGGCGTGACTGATCGATTTCAAAGATTCTCCTGGCCAGAAGGACCACACTTGAACGGCGTCGCAGAAGTTTACAATCACGGAATACCAGGCATCCACACAGGCTTTGGAGGGTATACAGCCGAACCACAGCTAGCAATGTAACTTTTTCGTCCGTAAGACATTCGGTGATATAACATCACCGAGGCTCAGAAATTTCTCTTTGGTTTCATACAGCGCTACTGTATCCATGATCTTGCTTTCACTACTGTACACTGTATACTTAGTCATCCATGTTTTCTGTTTCAGAATCTTACGCACCTAGACAACATCATATCTCATTATCTTGACTCGAGCTCTAACGATGCTTCGAAATATTATCCCCCAAGTTTTGCAGTGTGTCTCGCGCATAGCGCGCTCGACAACTTGAACGTTCATAACTAATGCTGACCATCACATCAGAATGTTCGAACCATGGCAATCTTACAATCAGAAGCACGAATGGAAGGGGTAGAAGTTGGTGAGCGCGGCATACCCCCGAGGCCTGGGCTCTAGACCAATTAATGCCGCTTGCCAGTCTGAGTCGGACACTCGCCACGGCAAAGTGCATCACGGAACTAAAGTAGTCCTTACGAATATTTGAAGAGGCCTGGACTAGGAACGGGCCAGGGACTCAGTATTAGATTAAAAGACTCATATTAGTTATAGATCATACCTAGGAGCGGGGAAGGACTAGGTAGGGTAATAGTCAGGAAAGTCACTATACGTAGAACCGCAAAATAAGAGAGCTCACCTCAGTCTTAGATCAAAAGACTGAGGGAGATTATTCGACAGGGAGAGGAATTAATAAGCTAATTGAAACGGGGAATCCAAGGTAAACGTGTATGAGGCGTGGAATGAGAGGTGATTGCGTATTGAGCACGCCTTATGTAAAAGAAATGGATGAGTACGTACGAGAGTGATGTCAAGAGTCATATGACTCATATCTTAACACTAGCACCTTGATAATTAATATGGACTGCTCTTCCGATGGCATTATTATCCTTCGCCTCTGGGCCCTGACGCGGCCTCGAGCCTCCGGAATGTGAACTTGGCTGAAGGGAGCAATCTGTATATCTGACTGATAATTCAAAATTAATTCTGTTTAGGCTAAACGTCGATGCCCTCAATCAAACTTGCGTCGTGTTGAAAGTCATGAACTGCCTTGAAAGACAAAGGAAAACGTACATTGTATGATCCGGGATGCCCTCTCCATGTTGACCATACATCCAACACGATCTCGAAGTGAGGCAGGGACATGTTGTCAGTAGCCCCCCCCTCAAACAATGTCTTGTCTTTCTCGATCCATCATGGGCTCTCTCGGCGCTGAACAGCTAATTGACCCAATGATATTATATGCATATCCACATTCGCACCTGGGCTCAGAGACTTGGCCGTGTCAGACTCGACAGCAGGAAATGCCAGCGTTGCTCCATTCCGCCTCTCTGTTGCCCGTGCTCGAAGGGCCCCATTATCTCAATGGCATTGTCGTGTCATTCCTAAGACAACCTACATCCAGGACTGCAAGGTTAATAAAGAAACTCCCATCATCCAACTGGGCAATTGAATTGAGTCGATGATATATGTGGTGGCGAGCGGCCTTAGGTCTTGGGGCTGAATCGTGGATGCATCAACTTGCGTTCGCATTGCGAACTACATATAGCAACTCTGGAAACCAATCGCGCTCGACCTTTTGCTGCGAGAGTTTTGGTACTATTGACCTCCCGAAAGGTGGCAAAGGCTCATGAGTCATGGTCCATGGTGCAATCTGGCATTGGCCAGGGCCCAGCAGGTTGCAGGTACACCGATGACGCCCCAAGATACTGTTTGTAGACAATGGATTCCACTTGACGATGTCGTCAGTCACGATATCAGAGCCATAGTAATAGGAAGTAGTCCTAGCTCTTTGCTAACAAGCTGCTTGGCTAGAATTTAGAAACTGTCGATTCTCGCAACGCATGCGCACGACCCGGAGTGGTGCGTGAGAAGTTACTCATTCGAAGTTTATGGGTTGTTTCAATTCCCTGTACTATGTAGAACAACCCATCTTCATTCCACATTACATTGTCTGCCTAGGGGGTAACTACCATATAGGCTGACATGCATGTTCAGACCTTGGTGATCGATTCTCCGGTTGAAGTCGGCAATACCAGTGTACGTCCAAAAATATTCTATAAGCCGGCACCTACTAGGTCCCGGTATGAGATCTAGAGACTTGGTTCCGCTTGGAATATCGGCCAGCAGCTTCAGCCTAAGGATCAAGGGGACGTATGTACATACCTCATAGTGCATTATTCTGCAAAGAGCGCTAACCAATTGGCAGAGACAATCATCATGATGGTAGTATATTGTTACTGTATCCTTGCATCTTGGTATATCACGTCCTGCATGATACACGATCTTCGTGGGATATTGATAATTGGGGTGAGTCGCTTAGCCTTTCGTACTCTACCAAGGCGACGGGCAATAGGGCTCGCTCAGAGCACCACTGCAACCACTCCGCTGTCACATTACATTTGATGACATGTAACATGTTCCTTGATACTCATGACCTTGACGTCGCTAACAGTGCACACGCCTCCCAAGCTCGTACCATTATTACTTCTACAACATATTTCACGAGTGACCAGTCCCCTGTTACTCGTCCGAAAAATTTCGGCTCTCAGAAGCCGCGTCACTTCAAGGTACGAGCAATCACCGTTCAAACTGCGTGTACAGCCATTCAATGACCCCCGTCACCTCGAATGATGCATCAAAATTTTATTGACACATAGGATATATATCATGGCCGCTATTCACGCTCTACAGTGCGGGATATGCATTCGAAGTACCGTCGCAACAAAATACCTTCCACAGTGGTCACATCTTTCGAAAAGCCCGTCCCAGTCCCAGACACTTACACCTGTCTCACCGGAGAGGTCAGCAAGAAGACCTGTTTCATAGGCCGAGAGCCTGTTCATCACAACCATGCCACTGTCTTGTCCGAGCGGGAGACGTGTGGATACACGTTGTCCACGACGAGCCGCCATTGACAACTGACTAGCAGCAGCACCTTGAATAGATCCTTTGTATTAATTAGTTTTTGAATGATACTCTATAAATTGTGCTACAACTCACCAGCACGACGATGAACTAGTCGGATAAATGGACGTGGATTTGCTGAGGGTGCACCAACTAAACCACGGAGTTGTCGAAAGTCGGGCCAAACTGAGACATGGGATCCGAGATAGCCGTGGAAGTAGGGCGCAATGTCATGCTCATTAGGAGCAAGCTGGCGGAAGGCATCATGAACTGGATTCATGTTAGGTTGGGGGTTTGCAACTATGAGCAGACCATTAATACTGACACCTGCATCTAGGTAACAGTAAATACATACCGAGTGTTGGCAGTTCTTCGTAACTAGAGGTAAAAAAAGATGTGTGATAAATATCTGTGATGTTGGCTGTCGTGAAATCGTGAAAATCGTGTCAGTACAAAGGACGTGATCACCAGTGCAACATGCTAACCTCTAAATCCGCACTGCTCATTAGCACACTGCATCAAGACATGCCCATTCACGGCAGAGTCCACAATCCTGGTGGAACAAGGTGTGTCTGAGAGCATGCCGCAGAAACATTCTATGAAAAGCCCTCGACGCTGCAAGTAATCTGCCAAGCCATAAGGACGAATGCGGAAACGACCCGACTTTGGGCTGCAAACATAACTTTAAGTCAGTGGTTGGCAGTAAGTCAAAGTGAGCTACACACTATGCAACAGTGACAAGTTGCTTCACCTCACGTGAAAAGATGACAAGTTCTGTGCTTCCACGCTGGTACTCGATACACGGGCGAAAAATTGAATCCATGATGGCTAGCCTGGCCTACTGTACTATATCATGAGCGAGATGCTGACCTTTATACAGAGAGCCTTGCTGAATCCCTCGGCCATGTTATGCAAGGTAAATTTTGAATGCAAGTGTCCGTTCAATGAACTGCAAGAGCCCGAAATTAGTGGGTTCCTAAGTGTGCGGGTGCATCGGTGCCCATTTGCAAGTCATTGATGAACGTCCAACTGTCACATATACAGGCAATTATTTGAATTCAATGCTAGTATCTGCCCCCCATTTTTCCTTCTGTCTAATTCTCAATGAGTCTTACCTGTTCGCAACTTGAAGCACTTGAAAAAGTGCAACAGATATTGGACAGTGCAGGATTGTCCCCTATCTCAGTCACAAGCTCAGTTGTGTCATCGCCGTCATCACACCAAAATACACCAGACGTGGATTCAACCCTCGACACCATCTCCACTCCCCCATATCCAAGATATCAGTCTCCCGCTCCATATTATTTTACCACCAAGGAAATTTCACGGAGAGCCAACTATGTGAATCGAGCCACCAAAGTCAGCGCAATTGTTGATCACCCTGTTCATGCTATCCTCGAGTATCCCATAACAGCACCTGGCAGCATTGCACACCGTTTTGTTGTTGATCCCATATCCTTCGTGCAGCCTCAATCAGCATTCCAATATTCTCTTGGTGGAGGTCATGGTGGGCGTGAAAATGCAGTGTGCCTGCTTCTCCGAGATGATGCAGGCAAAGGTGTTCGTTGTCGCCAGCTTAAGTCATCGTGTATGTACATTAATGATGTCTGAGACTATTGATTTTATCATACTAATAAGAACGAGAACATACAGGCAATGGCCTCAAGGTATGTACATTCAACGAGGCCAGTTTCAGCAGTAATTATGCTGCATCTCCGACTTGGAGTCTGTCTCAGGCTGGATACAGTGATGATTCTGCAGAGGCAGAGGTTTTCAACAAGACTCTAGCATTTTTTTGTGCTGTCTCTGGACGGGGATGTGGCTTCGATGCAAACTTGGATTTAAGTCCTGAGATAGTACTAGACAGCTTTGATCTTCACTCCGAGTCAGAGTCCAGGGGGTGTGGGGCTCCCCTCATGTTATCTGTGAATAATCTTGGCCGTCCATATATTCAGTCAGTTCAACTTAAACGGCTAGAGTGTGTACTACATAGACTAATGATCCATTGCAGCTGCAAAAATTTCAATGCTTCTGTTTCTCGAGCTCGCACCCATCTTGTCCTCCGGAATTTGGACGAATTCAATACTGATTACTTGCGGGCACTTATAGAGAACGACCTGAAGGCAATTTCCTTTCATGAAACACGAGCAAAAAATGATGGATATGGTCCTCTCATGCCGTGCACATTTGTTGCCTCCCCTGCCGAGCAGAAGCAATGTTGTCGTGAGTTACTTTCTGTCATTTGAAGTAGCATATATCCTAATCTGTTGGGCAGCATATTGGCATCGAAATCATGAAGGAAAATTGGCTCGTGGAACACTTCGTAGCTGGCCAGTTCCATGCAAGGCAAAGTTCGACATATATACACCATACAATCTCACTGCCTGCCCACAAGTCCTCGTTATCTGCACCAACAATCACAGCCACCCTCCGCCTGCACCTGTCAAAACTCCAGAAGCTATTAAAGCCATTTTCTACGAGTTGCTGCTCACACTCAGCTGGAAACTTGCTGATGCAACACCACGTCGGATTTTACTTGATTCTGCATTCATACAAGCTTTACAAGCTCACCTCAGTTGGAAGGAAACCCACAATCCCACACTGTCAGACCTTCACCCGTCTCTTGGGAACTCTGACCATGCTCGGCGCCTCATCAACACTTTGCGGTTTAATGAATTTCCAAGTGGAACAGGATTCGCAGGTGCTATTCACTTGGCAACAAAACACGATCTTTTGCCCATTGACGAGCGCTATATTTGTTGTGCGGAGTCACATCAGCTATCCACCAAATCAGCATCAAATCCACCTGCGGCCACCACATCAACTTCGATTAGTAGTCTGCAGCTGGTCATTTGTATGACAAAGCGGATGTCATGGCGTCTGATGCAAGCAAAACGGCTCTCGATCAATACTTCATTCAAACGTGTACATGGCTGGCAGGAATTTGAATTTGAGTCTTGGGACGTTGCCCACATGAAATGTAAGTTCAATACCAAATTGCTCAACTCAGCTGATGGCCATGACCATGTATTGTAGCTGTTATTGGTGCTCGAGCATTCACGACATCTCAATCAGCACAAGCACACTTCATCCTCTTCCAACGAATATTCGAGATTGCCAGTGCGGACACAGGTTGTGCTGTTCAGTTTCAATACATGCACGGAGAAGGGATTCAAACCATCATTGCTGATGGACATAAAGGTCAAGGTCTTGGTAAGTATATTTTCTTGGAATCCGAGTCAACGTGAATTGCAATTTGAATATATTCAATAATTCCACAGGCCTAGGTATGTATTGCGTATACCTGTGTAAAGACTCAATACAGGCTTGCCGCTATGACACCACTGCTCTACTTCGTGACCTGGATCCATATGACCATCTGCGCCGCTTCTACCGTCTATGTCTTGCGCACTATAAACGGAATATCCGTAGTCTCCGTGGTCAAATTCCCAAAGATGTGGAAATTGCCATGTTGACGATCGCATCAGCGGAGCCTCATCCTGATCTACAGGGAACATTGAAGAAGATAAAGAAAGGTGGAAAAAAGGCTGCAGGTTTGTGATATTTTCTAATTCATGTTTTGAAGTATTTCTAAGGCAAGATTACTACCGGCAGCATGGCTTAAAGATAAAATTGAGGGCACGAAGTTTGTGCTACCGGCACTCTATCAGCCAAACAGTCTCATCCCGCTCGAAATTTGGAAGGCCTCACCAACTACTACCAATGGAAACGAGCAAGCACACAGGAATATCAATCGTGATGGTGTGGGTCTTACGCTATTGGGAGGAATCATGCGAGGATTTCACTACGACACAAACATCAGCGCTAGTTTGGACCTTTTCGATGCATTTGGCATCAACTCCAGCGACCGTTTATCTACCCATGCTTACCGTGCAAAACGTGCTCTTGCTCGACAAGGTAAGCAATACTAGTATATTCATGTTATTATCTAGAACACTTAAATGGTTTTCAGTCAGATATACAAGGTCTTCGCCCTCGGAGGGCAACACAAGCTTCGCATGTGTTCATCTCACTCCTCCACCTGTTGAGCCCCAACCTGAACTCATTCCCAACTCGTCTCTGATGACCGGTTCCACCGGCGGCGCCATCCCAGTATCGACATTCAGCACTCTCACTTATGCACTAACTGCAGGTGCACACGTTATGGATCATCGAGCTCATTCCCCATCGTTTAGTGCTGCACCTCCCACTGTATGCGCAGTACATCACCATATCTATCCCACTCGAGATCAACTGAGCACTTTCAGTACATTGCAAGGTGCTGTAGAGTAGATGATACGATGCCCGGCGGTGCAATTTTTATTAATGGTGCAAAGATTACATGTATGATGCGATGAGATAAGTATTTGGGGGGCAGGAATCAGAATCAAGAGCGCGCGCGACCTTAAACTCGACGTCGGTCGCGGCCTTCATAAGATGAGGTGAGAATGTCAGAGAACCGCGAGCCTGGAACTGAGCGGCCGAGCAAGCGAGAGAGATGAGATGAGAGAAGGCCGCAATTCCAGGTCGAACGTGACAGAGACGGCAAGACAGCCGATGAATGAGGACATGGTGCAGTGGGTGTGAGAGAGTGAGGACAACGAGCGAGCGAGTGGGAGCAGTGAAAAGCCGGTGGAGGATCATAACTGTCTAGGAAGATGTAGTTAAACATATGTCAGTTGGTGAGAGTCTTCAGAGTTGGATTAGTTAGTACGTACATTTCAAAAGGCTAAAGGCAGCCTCATTAACCGACGAGGACACCAACGACGTACATCGATATTTGGAGCATCGAGCAGCGTGCGCAGGTTTGGCCGTGGAGGCAAGATAATAATGAACAGCCACGTCAGCGCTATTGTAAAGTCAACAGGCATTAGTAACGAAGATGGGCTCCTCGGGGTCTTGCATAGGCTTGAAGGAGCAATTGCTCGTACCTTGAACTGACGCAATCCCAGGGAGCCGAAAATTTTCGGACGAGTAACAGGGGACGGTAGACTCATATTTCACCCACTCCTCCATCTCTACTCCCCGAACCGGCATTCATAGATTGATCATGTCAACAGTATTGACATGATATTCGTGCATCCATTCGGCGGACCTTGGTCTGTCAAACTTGGTGCACTTTACCCGCGAAATTATGTTGCGCACCCTTATCGTCCCACGACTGAATGAGAGTATTCTCCAGCCGTGTTCAATTATGCAGGAATTTAGTTCCTATTCGCGAATCGCATGTCATGATAATATTCACATATACGCAGGCGATTCAGTGCGGCTGTTGAATCGCAATGATTTTTGCGCCTTGGACTTCGATGCTGCCCATGGCAGAATGGAGATTTATGGCGCCATGGACAAGATATCTGGCCAACGGGCACTTTAATACCCTGTCGTTGAGCTGGCGGAAAGTGTGAGGCACAGTTACAAGTCACTCATTCATGCTCGAGGTCGCATTGCGCCGTTCCTGGAAACCATGGAGATAGTGTATTTCGAAGCATGGCCATTCACTTCCTGCCCCGTTTGGAAAACTTCGCAGCCTCATCTTGTCAGTCCCAGGGGTCATGAGCCTTCTTCGTAGACCTGACGAGGATGCGAACAACGGGCAGTTACTAACTTACGGAAGCTTGTCACATTCGACTCGATCGGTGGGCGTCTTCGATCTTTGATGATACACAGGCTTGATCCATGCTGTTCGCTGGAACGTTGCCCTGTTCTCGAGACACTTATTTACGTATCTTCGACGAGTTCAAACATCTCCGTTTTCACTTCGCACGATTCGCCGGCTTATCGCTTCGGCATATATCTCATCTTGAACCATCATGATGCCGATTTGGCACTTACGACTGCGAGGCTCCGAGCCGTTCGCTAGCGTCAAAGAGGCCTGCAAAGATGCTGGAATGTCACTGACCCGGATAGTTCCGGGCATGCTAGGGCTGGGTCTCCAGGGGTAGGATAATGTTGATCCAGATCGTCCAATCCTTGCGAGGGCTATAAGCTCAAGATGATCTGATGATCTTACGTGCATCTTATACCAGCTATTCATTGTCCGCTTGCTGTGAATTCAATTGATACGTCTGTAGTAGTTGGACTTTATCTTTATTCAAAAAGTCACAACGTTTCAACTCTAACTGTCATTCCTATTGATTTTTCGACAGGGCGACTAAACCTCCCGATACCAAACTGTGGGACCAGGACGCCCATAAACATCTGACTCGAACGTTGCGTTGTCCCAGATCAATCGCACAGCATGTACACTGGTCGTCGTATGGGTTGCGAAGTTTGGCTCTTTCCTTTCTTATGTCCTGCCCAAACATTTTATCACTGCATTAAATATTCATGCAGGCTGGATTATGAGTATCTTCAGAGTCTCGGGTCGCTCAAGTTAACGAGCATAAATAAGTGTCAATAACCAAGTGGGGAATGCATGCTGATCTTTCAAATAAGTCAGACGACTGAAGCGAGGGTAGTAAGAGTCCTCGCAGACTTTCCATCGTTCTGTACAGTACTCCCAGAGCAAGATGGAAGAACATGTAAGATAGGTATTATTGCCGTCCTCGAGAGAAGCAGTGATACACGTGAGAAATGAGCGGGAAGTAAGTATTTGGCAGCGTATGAGCGGAACACCTGTGACGCGTCGTGTATAACCCATTTTAACTAGAGGAGGAAAAGAAAACATAAAGAAGAAGATATCTCACAAAAGATGGAAATATTGAGCATGAGGATGCCTCAAAAAGAGGCAAATCATAAAGGGGGCCACGAAGGCGATTGGTCATAGCTTAAGCTCAGTAAGAACTCTCCGGGCGAGCATTTGGTATTGCCAACCATCGCCACCAGCCCTTCGGAACTGTATGCCGTGGAGTGGCAGCCAAGGAACCTAGGGAAACTCTGTCAGATGTTAGAGACGATGACGAGGAGGAAAATCATACCTTAATAATATTAATTTCGAAACGAACTGAAAGTGAACTAGCACCGATAGATTCGAATACTTCACGGTCGACTTCACCGGTAGGGAAAGGTGCCGGCCGGGGAGTGTGCGGCTGAGGTGTAGCAGCAAAATCACGGGGTATGGGCGGTAAGACCTTGCCTTTAACTGGTGTTTGCGAGCGGAATGGATCACGCTGTTCCTCTTGGGGTGTCCCCGGCGTGAGCACATTAGCTTCCTGATGCCGAGAATTATCCGCTGTAATGGTGTGGGTATTAGAGGAGACATTGAAAAATGAAGACGATCCGCTGCTGGGGGTGGCACTTAGTGCAGTCCCGATCGATGGCCTGTGAGGGAGCTCTTTCTCTAAAGGAGCCTCCTGCTCTTTTTCCTTCATACTCTCCCTCTCCCTCTCCCGCTCCTTAGACTTCATACCGAAAGACATCTTCGACGCTTTCTTCACAAGCGATCGAGGCGTAATTCCAGTTTCGTTGGAGCCACCAGAAGCAGTCCGGCGGTGATGACTAGAGCGTCCTTGGACCTGAGTTGATTCGGGGACAGATGAAATGTCGATGGAGGGTACATGGATGCACTCAAAGCCACACCGTGTCTCTCGATATTGAACCTGCATTCGGTCCAGAACTTTCTTGATATCAGCCTTGAGCACTGATGGTGGTTTTGTAGAAGTGGTTGCAACACTGTCGCACATCTCAGCACTGTCCAAATAACCATGCGACTCGCGCTCACCTGAACAGCCCCTTAAGATGCACCGGCTTGAAGTCCTTATCACTGTGGTGTCCACTCTGCTCATCCTTGAAGCCATCGTCCTGATCAACTGCCTCTTGCTCAACATTCTCCTCCACCTTCTCAGTTTGTCCAAAGCCACTCAAGCCAGTTGGACGTCCGCTGCTCGTCCCATAACCAGTCGATGGCCGACGATGTCGTCCGATGGTGCCACCGATACTAGGGAGCAAAGATCCACCAGTGCTACTCCGGCGCTCGTGCCGAATCTGACGACCTTGGGGATCAAGAATGGTGGCAGCTCGCCTGTGCACGTTCCCAAGAGGCTGGCTCTGGCTAGCAGTAATAGGTTGAGGCGCAATGATGGAGGATCTGCGTACATCGACATCTGCGCCCCGCTTCCAAGACGATTCAGCAGGCTTCTCGCCATCATCTCCCGATGATCGCAACGGCACAGCGCCTAACATCGTCGTCCGCTTACCAATACTCCGTTTATTATCATCACCCTTCCCAACCAGAAGCGTGCCAAACCTGCGCACGAGCGTTGCGCCAGCTGATAATGGACCGTCGTGTGTATGTGCACGATCCCCTGCGGACAGAACCTTATCCTGGTCCGTGAATTCGTCCTCCAGACCAGCCGATTGAGAGCCCTGCTCCTCGCCGTGTTCGTCCACACGACTTTCGCCACTAACAAACCCTCCACCCCATCCGCGGAGCGCAGTTGGTCGCTGGCTCATGCTGTGGCTGCGGCGGTGAGTGGACGCAGGTGGAGCACGCGGAAGTGCTGTCGCCGGCCCTGGCGTTGGCGTTGGCGGTTGGGAAATTTCGACGCGCTTCGTAGCAGGTGGAGGTAGCCCCGAGTCACGCGCTCTCACTTGCCCATGGAATGCAGCAGAGGTTGGAGAAGCCGCTGCAGATGCTGCATCGTAGGACATGTCGGAGTAATGCGACGTCTCAGGCGCAGGAAGGCGCGGGAGAGGCATGCCGTAGTCTGCTTTACCAGATGCAGAGGTGGCAGGCTGCTGTTGCTCCTTCTTGACAGGAGCAGGTTGAGTGAAGGTATTAGCCGGGTAAGGGGGTGGTGCAGAAGCGTCAGTGGCGGATGCATTGGCTGCAGTGGTCGATTGAATGGAAAGCTGGGAGCTGGCAAAGCGCCCGGGGCCGTAGACACGTTCACGCTCCAACTTCTCGCGGGAAAGGTAATACATTGTGACCAGTGGATGGAATCCCTGCGTTGGGTCAAGGGGATCGCGCGCGCCATCGCCAACTGACAGAAGCGACTGAGAGGTGGGTGGCGAGTGAGAAGGAGTGGTGGGTGGCGATGAGGAAGGGGAGAACAGCTTCCGGCGATAAAAGTCGAACCCAGAAAAACGTTTTGACTTCTTTGAAGGACTCATTGTAGAATCATTCTTGTGCGCATTCGCGGCCGACCCATCGAAGGATATAGCAAGGGAGGAATTAGAAAACTCGAGACGGTTGTTTGCGCCATTGCGGCCACCGCGCTTGCGGTCCCAAGCCTGGACCGCGCGGGCATAAGCGTCAGATTCGAGCACCTTTCGGAGGTTCCGTTCGATTTCCTCATCAGTCCCAAATTCGAAGCCTTTCATGCCTTTGATGACCTGTTTATCAAGGTCATCAGGTCGGAGCGGGTCCCGATGTATCATGTGCGAGTCAGGGGGACCGCTGAACCCACGAATCATCCATGGATGCTCAAGTACCTCGGTCAGCGAGGCACGCATAGCGGGGTTAGTGACAAGCATTCGGGAGAGTAAGTGCTTGCACTCTAGAGAATTGATCAGTGAGTATCATGCTTCACAGCACAATTCGGACGCACCTGCACTTAACCACACAGGATACTCGACCAGCCCGCGCTTAATTTTGGCATGCAGTGCTGGCATGCTCTGATCATCGAAAGGCACTTTGCCACATACGAGCACGTAGAGGACAACTCCAAAACTCCATACATCAACCTCTGGTCCAATGTAGACCTTCGCATTAAGGAGTTCGGGAGCCGCAAAGTATAGGGAACCACAAAAGGTCGACAGAGTGGAACAAGGGTCGTAGAGATTAGACAGGCCAAAGTCGATTATCTTGATGTTTCCTGTTTCAGATATGAGAATGTTCTCGATTTTGAGATCTGCAACATAGACAATGAGAATATGAGACAATACAGATCCAGCAGCAACAGACCTCGATGGACCACATTGTTTCGATGGCAGTAATCTAGCGCACTTCCTATCTGACGAGCGAACTTGCGGGCGACACGTTCCCGCAACCGACCGTGACTGATAATATAGTCGAGCATCTGGCCACCGTTCACGTATTCGAATACCATGTAATAATGATGTTGATGGACGATCATCTCGCGCATGCCGCAGATGTACGGGTGATGGAGAAGCATAGAGAGAGCAGCTTCACGAAGAGTGCGTATCTCTTTTGAAGCATCTTTTGAGGCCTGCTTTGCGACTGCTTCTGGAGTTGCATTTGAACCATTCGGCTGGGAAGCCTGCGGATACACTCGAGGGAGGATTTTGACAGCGAGCTACGAACAAGAACCGGGGTGTTCGAAGATAATTCATCTCTGATATGAACGCAGCACACACCTTTTCTTCCGTGATATTATGAATAGCCAACTTGACCTTCCCCATGCTACCAGCTCCGAGTGTCTTGGTCAAGGTGTAGTCACCAAGGATGCGGTGTGAGCTTCGACCCTGTTTGCTGGTTGAACCATCTCTGATCTGACGGTGTTTTGAGTCTGTAGTCTGCTGTCTTTCGCGGTCTGAAGAACTTGACATTGGAGTTGTGGTACCAAATGCCTGCGGAGGCATTGAGACTGGGCGGGGCCTGTGAGACGTAGCTTGCGACCTTGGAGAGGGTAAAGGGCGTGGAGTAGTAGTATTTTGCTTCGTGGTCGCCGTCGTGACGGTTGCTTTAGTTGTTGTTAACGGCGTTAAAGTATGTGACCTTGCTGGTGGAGGTGATGAAAGAAGCTGTGGCTGATGAGCCGAGGGCGGTTGCTTGATGGCCATATCAGACTCATAACCTCCTGCGTGTGACGGCGTAATCAAACCAGTTTCTTCAGGCACCTGTCCTAGTGGCCCTGCCATAGATGATGGGTAGAACGCTGCCATGGAGGTCTTTAACGCCAACCTATCGTTTTCAAAGGCGGTGCTCACGATTCAGGCTAGTTAGTAGAACCGCCTCCGAATCAACGTTTTGAAATCACTCAGGGCGCGGTCAAGCGTCTATGTTCGCAAACGGAGATTTGCTCCCAGTTGAACAAATGCTCCTGATTTTCTCATGTATGTCTCATCGTGTCTCATCACTACTTAAGGTTCTAGTGCCAAAAATCCCCCAAGTTCCACTCGGGGAAACAATCCCAATGGTCAAAGGCCTTTGCTGGCTGTTCGAACTGAATGGTAGCGATGCCAACCACCACTACCCCGATACACGCATGAATGCATGCGAGGAAGGAAGAATAAAAATTGCTACACAAGCTTACCTAGTACTCTCAGGCTGTCGAAGCGCACAAATAGCACATTAATAATATTTACTCACTCTTTGCAATAATAGATTATCAGAAGCAAGAAAAGTCCTGCTTCCCGCGTCTGCCGCAGGAGGTAAGAATATCAAAATAAACACGGAATGTTACTTCTGACTCTGTTCTTGTACAGATTCGGATAACCATGTCACTGGATGACGATTGAACATGGGCCAAGGAGGTAGGACAACCTATAGAAAAGGTGTGAATTGACTAGGTACATGGACGTCTCGCGAAGCAAACTCACCAGAGACAGCGCTACAGTACAGAGCACGAACGTACTCATTGTTATCATGAGAGAGCTGAAGGCAAACCCAATGACAAAAGAGAGGAACTGCCAGAAGAGATCCAATTGGCTAAACGCAGCGGCAGCGAAGGGCACGTACTGTGCTAGTGATGAGTACCACGCGAACAATGTCATCCGCAGTCTTTTGCCCTTTGAAGTCCTGTATTTTTATATGGTCAGCTCCAATCCAAAGAATCAAAAAAGTACCCCACTATTCTGCCTTCCACCAGCTCCTGTATGGTCATGACTGTTGTCTAGAAAGCTCATATGATAATTGTTCATGGATGTTAGCGTTAGCAATTGACACGACACTTAGATTCGTGTGAAAATGTTGCCTATCTCGACAGGACCCCATGAACCCGACAGCTTAAAGAATTACCCCTGCTGCCTATACTGATCAAAGCAGCATGCTGATTTTTTATCCATCTAGTAGGATACTACTTGAGGCCGTTCAAGTCAGGTAGTAAGGCCTAAATCCATTGCATCAAGGCTTAACCAGGCCTTCTGACATAATATGCTACAGTAATAACAGCACCCAGGCCTGCGTGAGTTGTCACGACCGTTCGAGATTACTATTTACCTCATATCAAACAGCGCATCGCACTATTAGCAGCAAGTATGCTTATATAGATGCAAAGGGGAATTCTAATCTGGCGTGGTACATACTTGGTACTCTATCTCAACACAGATCGCCGTCTATTGAATACTGTACAAAACAAAAGAGATTCCAATCCGTCAGACTTGGACAAAACAATGCTCCTTTTTACTTGGGAGACTCACTCTGCCCCGACTTCAAATTATGATCATCGTCAGACTTTCCGCGTCCTAGTCTGCGCATGTTTTTTGCCGATGATGCCCAGGTCTCTCAACCCAACGATAACGACGACAATGCTCAAAAGTGTCGATGCGAAACAAGTCCACCCAGCTGCTCGGAAACCGACCATCAAGACTTCTGGCGACTGAGAATCAAGTTCCGGATGTTTGTTGTTGTATGCTTTGGACACAGAGTCTGCAATTTCAGATGTTACTGCAAGTCCGAGTGCTGTAGCAAGCTGTTCACAAAAAGCTCAGCGAAATAAAATGAGAGGGGGAAATTGAACCTCGTACTCTTGTGGCAACGCTGAAAATGCCACCCGCAAGGGATTGCGAGTCTTCATCTAGCGATACAGTGATTTGCTGGTTCCCCAACGAATATACGATATCCACCCCAGCTGCAGAAATATCAGCCTCTCTTCACTGAGAGAAGAAATAACGCACCAATGGTGATCATCATAAAAAACGCCATGTGCCAGAAGCTAAGACTGGGGTTTATCAAAGCGAAGATTACGCTTGATGCCTTCCCAAGATTGAATATTTATTCTCAGCTGAGGTTGAGTCGCTTACTGAGCTGACGAGCAAACCGATCAACATCAAAATATGTGCAGGGACGCGCGCCACATAATATCCCGCTGCGATGCTAGGAACGGCTCCAGCGATAGCCATAGGTATGAACCGAAGAGAGGTTTGCAATGGATTCAGCAATTGTACCTGTTGGAAGCTGAAGACCATTAGTGGTCAACAGAGATCAATTGATTAAAATAGACCAGCATACTATAGCGTGAAGAAATAATTTAGAGCATCGAAGCTAAACCTGCCAGGAACATGAATGACTGAGACCAATCCCTCAGGAATTCACGCACCAACCAAAAAATATCACGCCAACGAGGGGACCCAATTTTACTCCAGGCCGCCTCCATATTTTCAGAGGTATGAGAACCGACATGTTCCTTGATTCCCTCCAGTGCTCCCAGAAGACAAATGCGACCAGCAAAATGATGGACACAAGGAATAGGCTAAGGACCTGGGGTGCCAACCAACCCTTTTGAGCAGTTGTGGAGTCACTCGAATCCAGTTTAGTAATTCCTACTGCAAGATGCAGGGTATGTCCTTACGATAGACTGAATATCAGAAGGCCAAGGCCAGCTGTGCTTAGCGCAGCACCACCCCAGTCTAAACCTTTGTTGTAACGCCGATTGGAGTGATCTTTTGGAAATACCACGAGAGCTAGACAAACGAAGAAAACAGCAAGACCCGCTTGAATGCAGAACAACGAACGCCATGTGGCGCGACTTTCAGTCAAAAGACCGCCTTAGAAGTTGAATGAATTGTCCACCGGAAATGTTGCTAGACAAACTTACTAGAAATAAGGCCTAGAATGAATCCCACAGGTGATCCAACACCTATTGCGCTGAAAGCCTTGTTCCTGCTTGTTCCTGGTGGGAAGTACGACGAACATAATCCAATCGCAGCGGGGGTGTTGGCAGCAGATCCTATCCCCAAGAGCGCCATATCTATGATGAAAACATCTGAACTTGGAACGAAGGCCGTTGCAAGACTCCTGGCGTGATTTTCTCGAGTTAAAATTTTGAGCACTCAAATTTGACCACTGACCAGATCGCGAACCATAGAGACCCAGCGAGGAACATGAAGCGGCCTCCGAATATATCCCCCAGTCTTCCACAGAATAGAAGCAAGCCACCAAATGACAAACTATTTAACAATGTCAGTGACTAGTAGTTGGTCACGAGTATTGTAGAGACGTACGAATTCACATTGACCGGCCAGTAGAGGTTACCCTAGACACATGCATGTTGTGTTTCGGAGTAGTATGGGTGGAGTAGCAAACAAACCTCTTGGAAATTAAGGTCTCTTCCAATAGTGGGAAGCGCGACTGTGACAGCGCCGAGGAGGAAAACCTTCATTCCATATCGGGTGCACGAATTATTGAAATTCCAAAAGAAAAAAACATGCTTACATTCAGGGTCGTAACACCACAAAGGACGGTGATGAATGCAATATCCCGTGCACTTAAGCCCATGATCTGGCACCCAAAGTCAAGTTGTGGAGAATGACTGTGGAATTAGAATTTTGTTCAGGATTTACAGCGATAGGTAGATATTTATGCACAATGCGAAGGTACGTCAGCTTTTACTGTCAGCCTTTAGTAAGTTGCATACCCTACCTGCTGCATGGATTTTCTGTGACACTAGGAGGATATCGGGATCACCGGGATCTGCGCCGGTAGGTGGTCTGTTTCACTTGCTGAACTGTTGGAGATATGGTGTGAATGAAGGGAAGGTACTTCTGTGTCATTGTCTTTTTCAGACTAACCAGGTAACGGCACTCGGCAGCACCAAGTCCTGTTTGGATAACTCTCCTTCAAGACTACACATAGTCTCGCATAGTGACTCGCATGTCTTGAGGGAAATCACCACAGTAGGGCGCTTTCTGGTATATTGCATATACTTAATGATGGGGATGATAATCCTAGTGAAATAAAAATGACAGTCAGCTCCCGGCACGACGACATTAGGTGCCTCCTTCTGCAAGCTATTTATTCTCCAAACAGGTACAAGCTGCCGATTGCAGTTACTCGATCACAATATTTTATGGGCGGGCAAAATGAATGACTGCTCCTTGGCATATCAATCCCCGGGATGCGAAACATACAATAGCGGCCGTGCTGCGCAAGCATCGGAAATATGCTTTGTTTCGTCCTATGACTTGAAAGACATCATGATAATCAGATTATCTGTATACAAAATGCGAGGAGCGGCCCCCTTCGAATTACCCTTCTACAGCATCTGGTAATCAATCTTGTTCAGCTCAGGGTTTTGTGGTTGGTCACGGCGCTTCGAGGTATCGTCACCCGCAGCTGCATCAATTCGTCATGTACATCCGCGAGCACAGCATAGTAAATCTCACCTTATCACGATACAAACGTGGTATCCACGAACAGAAGCTATTCCAAATGGAAATTTCGAAAGGCAGGATAAGGATATCCATGCTATCATTGAATATTGAAGCTTGAAGAACGACTCCTTCTAATTTGGGTTCGTTCAGGCAGTGGCACGCTAATCCGCTGACGTCGAGTCTGTGCAAAATTGAAAATAATGCTAGAGATGGTGATTGCATTCATACTACTGTTCTCCGGGTTTATTGAAAGTCAATGATGACAATGAGCTGTCTTCATCGCGGTAAATATTCTTGTTGAGGTCTGTTGAGATAGTACGTAAGCAGTATTATGTACATGGTCTTGACTGATCAAATTGCCCCCATCGTGCGGCGGCGGCGGCAGACCACCTGGTAATGAAACACTTTGAAAGCTTTGAAGTTTTCCTGCACATATCTAAAGCTACGTCCCGACTAAGGAGCTAAAAATAGTGCCTTCGCGAGTCGTTGCTGAGCGCTGAGTGTTGTCACTCGCCTACCCGGTTTTTCGGAATCTCCACATATCCTAGATCTGTATCACCTTCAAGTCCAAGTTGTGGGTTGCTCGTACGTACGTTGTTGCACACTGCTTACTTGCACACCGAGTATTGATTCCCCGCTAGCTGCGAGTACAGAGTCATTACCAGGCCCCCGGGCTTATCGCTGGCAGGTGATGTGTACCCGGGTATGGTCCGTCTGATGGCAACTCACTATAGCGCTAAGCGGCTCACACAGAATGCGAGCGTCACGGTTAGCCTGCTTCGTCAAGAAGTTCAACGTTCAACCCTGGGGTTCAATGACCTCAATTGTACCTACAGCTGCATGCAGCAGCCTATTGAAGTATCTGCCCCAAGACCTATCCCAGGAAAACAAGACGTACCCGTCTTGACTCTCGATACGAGTAAATTTTTTCACTCAAGTGATACTTGTCCGAGAATGGGGCTGATACTTAGTAGGACATGCAACTTCAAGCAGAGCGTTGCCACCTACGAACCTTTTCACTTGGGCTTAGTGACGGCGTGGGCATGCACCTGCTTTCAAGTGGACTCAGCTGTAGTACATAATCACTTCGGCTTACTTATCCTACAAGTGAGTTGCCTCCCATCTCCCACCTGTTCGATAATGTGCGTTCTCGGCTGCGACTAACATCGCAACAATTGGTTGTATATAAAATGGATGTCTAAGTTCAGGCTTCATGCTTCAAGTTGGTACCAACGCTTTCCGTGTATCTTACCGAAAACGTTTCGTGCAGAGTCTATTCCACTTCGGCGCATTTTCTATAACCATTGCCGTCGCGGCAGTTACATTGCATTCCCTCTTCCTCAAGCCAATGTGGATCCTATGATTCACAAGTTGTTTGGAACCATCCTTACTCTTTATCTGACAGGCCTTCGTACCAACCCGTCGTCTCTATGCCATAGCTGCTGTTGGAATTGTGGTCGTGTATTTGAATGATTAGTGCTTGTAAATGCTTTGCTGGTCCTGTTAAGCAAACAACTGCTCAGTCCTCGCACTTTGTTCGTTTCCTGAAAAAAATCTCGCTGTCACAAGTTGAATAAATAGTTGTATCCACATAACAGCAGTGCGAGTAGATATCCTCTTTCCGATGCTCAAGAATACAGTTAGTCCATGGTCGGTGCTAATGATGTAAAGTCATTGTCGCCAGTGCTTTGTCTCCCTCTTCAGTGTCAGTTACCATCAACTGGCATGAACTGCCAAGCCTGGTTATCATAGAAGCTGATGGGAGGGGAGAGGATGATCTACCCCCTTGAGTACGTGCAATTTGTCAAGTTCATCAGATGAACTTACCTCAGTGTAGTTATTTCCGTCAGGCAGCTCCCAAACGAGCTCAGAGTTATGTGTCTGAATCCTGAAGGTGTTGTTTGAGCCGAAGAAGACACGACAAAGAAACAGAACTCGCTCATATTCCCCATCTTTCCTCTCGTGGAGTCTGAAAGTGGTTTCGATGGAGGATCCTATAACCCCAGAGCCCTTGATTTCCCCGTTGTCAAACACAGCTTGCTAAGTTGCTGGACGCACTCACATTGATTTCGCCAGAGACTCCAGCATAATTGTTGCCCGCGAGGTTGATGAATTGCACTAGACCCTGCTCTTCATCGACAACCTGCAGATTCCACTGCAGAGTCGAGTTCAGTGAGATCAGACACGCATATTTTCAATATCTGCACCAACCAGCATGTTCTGAGTGGATTCGTTGTAGATGTAACCGACGACAGGAGCACCGTCAGTGACATTGGCCCAGTGCAAATCGACATCTAGGGTGGAATATTGGATGTTGTAGATCACGTATGTGCCCGGAACTGGGATAGTCATGGTTGTGATGATGGTTTAGTAGGTGTAAGGGTTGGATGCGTTTCAACAAGAGCTCACTCGCTTGCGTCTTTTATACTTGTGTGTCAAGTTCATTCCGTCAGTCACTTTACTAGAGCCCGAAGAATCCGAGTAATACCATCGTAAGCGCTGCTTCCTCCGTGTCGCATACACTGAGCAGACCCTTTCACATTTCAAGTTGCGACTAGAGGAGGAATCCATGAAGCGAGTATTGCTTTCCTGTGATCGAGAAGCTTCTGATTTAGCAGACTACAGGCAGTCTGCGGTCCTTGGAAGATTGAGACAAGGTACGAGAATGAATGTATTCGGTCTATTCCCTGTCCTGAGTGTGATGATGGTCTGATGAGTAGTTTTGATCCGTGGTGAAGTGTATGAGAGATCATTGACTGACTTTGTTAGGTTTCTTTGGACCGGGAGATTCTCCCGTAGAACGCAAGGGCTTCTTCACCTTACGCTTTCGAGACTGTCAGGTTCACGATATCATGATACAGACCCTTCCTCAATTGTATGCTCTCAGTCCCAAACAAGCGCCTTTGTACGTGTCTGAAGATGCAACATGAGGGGCTACGTTGCGTCTTTCACCCACTTTACGTAGGTGGACAGCCTGCGTGCATGTAGGTAGCATAAGGGTAGCGTCTTGCGGGACTGGTGGGCATGCATGATTAATACAAATTCGATCGGGGGTTAGAAGGGTTCGAAAGGGTCTGAAGAGATGGGATGTATTCTTGTTCGAATCGGGGGATTTAAGAGGATAATGACCGGGATAGCCTATTCGATGAAACACCTTGAAGGGAACTCGGAGGGAAGTATGCTCGCACTGAGTCCTCGTTCGTGCATGAAGAAGGTATTTGGTGACTACTGTAAACACAGACGGTGGGTTATGGAACTCTAAACATAGTGTATTGTTAGCACCATAGTCGAGGACGCAGTGGACATCATGATAGTGACACCAGGGAAATTTGTGACAAATCCAGGCCGGCAATACCTAGTAGATTTGAATCGTAGTCGAACTTGAACAATATTGATATGTCGTACCTGTGTCATTCCACTCAATGGAGTGCAGCAGCAACACTCTCCTCGGACCATCATAGAAGATGTGGACACGTCAACTTCACCGCGTCCGCGACTCCTAGGACCCTCGGCTTTGTTTTGATGATCCTTCCCGTGAGGTTTTACAGACGAATTTCTCTTAATCCTCACATACATACCTTATAGCCGAATAGCCGGGCTCGTCGCTGTCAACGCCTGTCAACGTCGCTCTTGCACTTGTCTGTAAATTTTGCATTCCGTGGAGGCCTCACCGCGCTGATTCAGGCAATTTCTTCTTAGATGTCCCGCTTTCGAACGGATATTTTTCGGACTCCGATCTTGCATCTGTCTCTCTAACCGGTCCTCGTATTCTTCACGACGAGCACTCATGAGCACAAAGGCAAGGCGCACAACAGGAAGCTGCGCAAGAGCGCGTCGATGCTATTGTTCCCTTAGAGAATTCACCAGACAACTACCAGCACGGTGCAAAGTTGCCCGCCACAAAGTACACCAACAGGATCTCGGGATCACGCCGATGAAAGAAGAGAAAGAAGCTGGAACGAGCCCCAGCAAGATGATCTGAAAGTCAATTTGTACTATTTCTACCGCCAAAATAATGTGCGAACGACAAACCAAGGAGTCGGGGATGGGTGCTTGCGCACACCGTTACTGATATAAATGTTTGCCTCTGAATCTGATTAAACACCCTGCAACCCCCGAAAATGTACCTTTTGCATCTGCCCTGCATTTCTCATCTGGACATTCAATTCGACGGCTGGTCAAAAACTAGGCCCATGCAGAGTCAGGTCCCGCTGGGATATTAATGGCCGTCATGTTCCCTTTCAGGCGGGTCACTTCCGAATTTCTGATATGATCACGGTGTCGAAGATCGGATGCGCTGCTATGTATACACTTTTGCCATGATCAGGCTCTAGGCTTACCAAATGTTCAAGGTTCGAGGTTCTTCTCAAATTATGGATGATTGCACACGCTCACTGAAGTGTAGATTCTTGACCTGGGCGACTCTTCATCTATGAATTCAACCTCGCACCCGATATAACTCCGCTGGTGCTCACCTTGCAAGTAAATAGTACATAAATAATCACGACTGACGGAGAAAGAATGTTCGACAGTGGGCATCTGGCTTGTTTGCGCCGCTGGCTCCTCGGCCATCCGAACCGTACCAGTCTCTTCATCCCTCAAATTTCATTCCCTAGCTGATCTTGCGTAGGGTTAATAACTTGAAGGGGACCTAGGCTCATCGCACCATCCCATTGCAACAGATATGACACTGACGTGTTCAGGAGACTACGGTTGAATGTGCGCTGCCGAGGGCGAAATTTTTATGTAAAGCTGTTCAACGCGTACTCGGTACTCGGACACTCATCCACCTCCGACTAGCGTTGGACTCTCTCAGGAAAAGTGAAAGTCCAAGACTCCAGGATCTGGTCGGGGTAGTCTTTGAGTGACGACAACTTTCAAATCCAATCTGAGCAGTCTGTGGAAGACAAATACGGTGGAGTCTAATCTTGCGGCTGGCGTTATGGCGGAAACTTTAACAAGTTTCAGGGGAAGTGCGAGTAACAGTGCGCCCAAGCTCCAGCTGGTCCATGTCATGTCGAGGGGATGGCCTACATAACTAGCAGGTGAAGTTGGGATGCATCAGAAAAGGGGCAGAATGGCCAGTCAAGTTGAGCGTTGATGTACTACCCGCAGTGCCGCGTGCATCCGAGTCAATCTGAAGAGCGATTCTGGTCTGTCAACGAGGTCCAGTTTTTTTGGTGCGAACATTCATCTTCTGCCGTATCACTGAGGGTAGTGGTTGTCTACGCAAGATGGATTAGGATCGTGAGCGGCATGGTCTGACCGTCTGTGCTGCACATTGTATTATCAATGAGGTTTTTCTTCGGGCGTCCGCGGCGACACCAAGAAAGCGCACCTGATGATGAAGGCGGTAATGATGAAGGCTAATGTTGACGACTTCAAGTTGCGGGGCCGTCGTTAACGTAGTGGCTATCGTTGATTTTACACTAATTCAAATTGCGTTTTTTCACCACCTGTCACAGCCTGCCACGCGTCTTTCGGCCAGCACTAGATTTTAACACATGACCATGGTAATTTTTGATAGCACACCCGATGAATTCCCGAGTGCCATTCTAGGTGATGAGTCTTGTGCAATTTACTCTGAAGGTGTGCGAATATTAGGCTGAATGCTTTGCCTCTGAACATTATCTGATCTTGACGCCGATCAAACGCCGATGAGTCTAAAGCAATGAGCACTTGATGAGCACTCTGAGTCTTGACGGCATGAAAGGACTCAGGCCCAGGGACGTCCAACTGTTCAACGTCAAGATCGGCGGACCTTCTATATTTGGACTCAACTTATTCATTATATTTACGGATGCAAAACTTACTCAGCTCCTTCATCCTCCGAGGTTCCAAAGCTAACCGGTCGCTAACCTTTCGTCGCTCCTTTGGATTCAAACTATGGCAGATGTTACTGTGCTCGTTTCACCGACTCCACTCTATCCAAGACCTCAGTCTGCGCTTGGTTTCAGCCTGAATCTTGCTCGTCGCAGCCAGCCTGAATTAGCATCTCCAGTAATGGTTACTCTTGAGACAGCAGATCCCTCGACAGCACCTTCTTCGCCCGTCGAAGTGCGGACATTCGACGAAGCCTTACTTTTACCGCCAAAGCGTTCATTCAGAGGGCACAGAAACCAGTCAAGTAGTTCCCGTTCGCAGTCTGCCCCACCCGAACAGGTTTCTTTCTCTGAACCTGTCAAGGCTCCCACACGACACGTATTCTCTACGTTTCCAACTACATCTACATACACTCGTGAGCTTCCGCGACCAGCACCTCCTCTCTGTGAGTCTTCTTCTGTATACTTGTTTTCTGGCACTAATCTTTATTACACAGTCCGCCCAAGGACTTTTTGGCGCAAGACAAAGCGTTCAGGTGTCACAGGCGCATCCTATTCTCCCGCTTCCCATTTAGTTCGACGGTCCACCTTCATTGCCGCTGGCCTTTCCCTTGACGCACCTGCCGCTGACCTCAGTGCCCTTGGTGTAGAAAGCCGCGTCTCGGTGCTTGTCCTCGGCCCGGATCATATATTGCAGCTCTATCCCAGCATTGGCTGGTGAGCGTGCATAATGACAAGTGAACATACCCTACAATCGAGCGGAAGTGGGACTTTGACCCATTGGAATATCAATTATGCATACGCATATGGACGTCAGGATAACGGTCTTACCTCATCGTCGTATCCCGCTTCCTCTACACCTCTGGATTCAACTCCTTCAGACAGTCCTACCGATGTCGTTGCCCCCGCTTCAACCGAGACAGGCGCAAACATAGCTACCATCATTTCTATCACCTCCCTCCCTCCTCTAAATACCACTCTGCCTCACGATGTCACAAAACTTCCCTACCACCAGCATCTTGATGTCATCTTTCTAGCGCCGCTCTTTGCAGTGTTAGGTATTCTACTTGGAGTTGGTGCCGTGAGTCTATGGTGGAAGCTCAGACTCCTTGGCGATGCGGGTTCGGGCGTGTGTGGACTAGGTGGCAGAAAGACCGGTAACAGGAGGAGGATCAGTCTTGAACCTGGTCCAGCTTATACACCTGCGCCTCCTGATGAGGGCGACGGCGGTATCGATGCGGAAGGCTCCGGACCATACTCGACTCGCAACAGGAGCACAGAGGAAGTTACGCTCTTTGCAGCGGGCACACCCAGTAAAACTACGATACACGGCACACGATACCTCCTCCCCACGCACATGCGTGATCAAGTCACTATCGGTGGTACTGTGACCAAACCTTTCTGCACACCATTCCTTATAGGTGCCAGTCAGTTCAACTCAGCTGAGACTGCGGGCTCTGATCATGGTGACCCATTCACGGAAACGCATAGTGCTTCTCCTCGCGTATATGATGCAGAAAGGGCAGAAGCAGGCCAGTCTCGACGCAGCATGTTTCAGAGAATCTTAAATCGCTCGACCTTGGCTGATGGCAGACAATATGATGCGGTCAGGACGCACGATTTCTCCCCAAGTAACCACCCCCGCCTCAACTCAATCCCCACTTTAGCTATAAACATCAACCCTTTAAATACTATGAACAGTATGGCTCCCCATGGTGGAAGGAGCAGCGCGGTGGATGTTCCACTGCGATTGTTTGAGGGTGGTGCAGGAGGGGAGGTGCAACGGCCTGTGAGGGCGTGGTTAGAAACCCCCGAAGGGGCAGTTCAGACTCCTGGGGGCACGAGATATGGGAGCGGCGGGTCTTCCAAATACAAGGCCACTGGTGACCAGCATACTGATTATAAACCAATGTCAGAAACTCCACAGACCCCCGTCTCGAAAGTCAGTCAGTTCTGGACGCCTCGTTGGAAAAACAAAGCTGTGCCACCGCTCTCATCTCAATCCCCGGCTAAACCTTCTCCATCTCCACCGTGCATTGTACTATCTCCTTCACAATCTCCATCACCGATGCCGCGATGTGCTGTACCCACTTCGACGCGTGAAGTATCATCCAAAGAACGCAAGCAGCAGGACCTCCTTGAGACAAGAATGGAACCCAAGTCCAAATCGCTGGAGCGAAACACTTCGATTCCGCAAATCGACTCTTCCGTTCTCCCACGTAGCCCCCCGCTCTTGATGTCTCCCCCCCTCGAAGCCGCACTGCTCTTCACATCTACCTCATGTGGCGCGCTCAGTTTCGCCACGCTTGCGAATTTAAGCCCGAAGTTGGGCTCATGTTCTCCACCAATGTCCAAAGCAAAGGTCTTTGCAGGGCCTTATGACGGCCCCTTCAACTCAAAGTCCAAGACGAAGGCTGACCTGGGATCGCCCCAAGTTCTGAATGCTAATCAGAGTGCACGTGTTACTTCCCCTGACATTTCACTCTTCCCGCTCCCTTCTTCCTCTGCAAAAAAACTTAAGAAGCGCAAGAGTCAAAGTAGATCCAGGAAAGGGAAGCGGCAGGAGACGAGTAGAAGGACTGAGGCTTCACCGATGCTGCCGTTCCCCTCATATCCTGACCATCTCGTAAATGCGGGACAAAAGGCATCTGTTTCAGCGACTCTCACCTCGAGCACCTCGCAACCCACGATCTCGCCCACGCCCACTATGCTCGCAATTCTTGCTGCGACCCAGAGCTTGGAGCGCGTGAATGAGATCTTGATGAGAGGCTATAGTGAACGGGCACTTGGCGGTGGGGATATTGACGGCGAGGAGAGGATGTTGAGAGGGGGTGCTGTCGTTGCGGGTATTGAGGAGAGCTCAGAACATGGACGATATATGTAGGATGTATGAATTGTATCTACTTTTGCGTTTTTTGTTCAACCTCTTGTTAACTTGGCATCTAGCAGCTCGTATGACGACCTGTAGAAAGGTGAGTGATTTTTGTATGCCAAGTATCACTGGTGGCATTTGACGAAGTGAGGAAGATCACAGTATCTAGCTATGCAAGTCTTGCAGAGGCCAAACCGAGTGTTGACAGGACACTGAAGGCACGAGGCTTGGCGCCGCAAGCGTCCGCTTATTCTCCAAACAATCGCATTGACTCTGTGCGATTTTCCTTTCAATCGATCATCCCCGAACGAGTCATAATCGAATGATAGACAATTAATATCACGCATATGTAGTGTTCATCGGGGAACTATTTCATACAGATTTTGTGCTAATTCTGGTGGTCATCATAGTAAGTACAGATGGGTTATCTGTTGAACTAACCTCAATCAGTTTCTTGGTCTACCGAATAATCTCGTATTCATCGGTTTTAATTCTTTCGGCGAGAACAGACGGGCTCGAGGCAGTGTGGAGTTGAGCGCGCCTCAAAGCTCGCCCAAAGTTATTCCCTTTGATCTCATAACGATTTCTGCATGAGCGTGCCTCATAGTATATAATCGTGCTATAAGCTCCACAGAAACACCTAAAATCATTACCGTTGTTCTAAACTTTGATGCCCTTTGAGCAACCCACTCCATTGGTGGATAGCCACAAGCATGGTCTGTCGTACGCCGCAAAAGTGCTCGCCAGCTGTGTTGCAAGGCAGGTTACCACCAGGTTGTCGGACGCTAACTGTACATCTAGCTGCGGCCTGGATACAGTGTCAGCATTGTACGTGGTGATCTTGAGTCTCATGCTAGGCATCCTGATTGGTCGTGTCCTGGTTGACATCATATGCAATTTTGCAACCTGGAATGTACGTCAATTGGTGTCCAGTCACTCGTTCTCATTGGCGCCTACCTGATCCTTCTTGACTATCCTGCCACAAAAACGCAACTTGACTTACCCCTGCACGTGTAGAATCGACTTATGAACAACCTAGCATTCTAAACTGAAGTTGTGCCATTACCAAATGTATATTCATGAATGTAACGTGGGTGAACTTGCATGTTCGCAACTTTTTATCTGAAGTGTTGTGTCACCTGGTCTTCAGGACCACGCAGCGGTTCATATTGATAGGATGCGAGGAACATGCACTCTCCCCTATTAGGTCCATTCAAAAGATATGGTTGTCTTCAGATGAGAACCAGTTAACACTGAGCAAGCTACAATTGATATACCATCTCTCATTTTAGACGGGAACTGAGAACGAGCTGAACAATGCAACATGCAATGTCATCAAATGATACCTTAGTGGCAACAACGCTAGATCTGTAGTTGAGTCAAAAAGAGCGCGTAAAAACCACAAGGATTCTATTATAGTACACATGCATCCAGAAAACAAGCGATTAGATAAGAGTTTTAGATATGTAGATGTACAGGGAAGGTAAGGTTGCGACGATGCGGGACCTAGTACAATTGATGATTTGCACAAAAAATAAAACATACGGCTATAACTCACCTGTTAGAATCTGTGGTCAAGTTCGCTGGTAATGGCGGTATTTTAATTCATCGGTATCAAGTTCCTCCACGAGCCTAGCCACAGGGCCCGTACGTGCTTTCGTTGTAATCATTTTGGTAGGGTTCGGGGTCAAAATCCTCGCGTTTCTCCACGTTTGGTAGAAGGTCTGCGCGTTTACCTAGCAGCAAGTCACACCTCCGCATGGTGATGAAAGATTTGAATACTCACAGGCACGTTTCGCGATGGCTGCTTGCATAGGGAGCGCTGTGGCAAGAACCACGATATATGCGAGTGCGCTGAGGACAAGAGAAAGCTTCATGTTTGAGTTGAGAGGAGCGCCTGCATTGGAATCTTTTATGCCTTTTCGCAGGTTGATTCATACCTGAATGGGCGGAACTTTGATGAAAGTGTCCTCATGCAATCCGCAGCATATACCAGTCTTTGTTTGGTACCTCGGAGAGGCACGAAATCAATGTGGCAAGCAAGATGATTTCTATTCTTGCATCAGCGTTTAATGTAACGCAACCTGTGCTTGTAGCATGTAGTCAAAAATATACTTGTTTGACACTGCGCTACAGGCTTTCCACACCCTGGACCACACTCTACCGTACCGCCCTATCAATTAGACCTTCGCGCGGAAGTCACTTCCGCACACCCAACCTGTTGTTAGGTCTTTGTTGTTCTTTGAGTCGTACCTGAAGGCGGTCGGAACAGAACTTGTTTCAAGTTGCTCCCTGACCGGGACCGCCACACCCTCGTGTTGAGTTCTTCATTCCAGCAAGAGCGGTAATTAAAGCTATCACGTTCTCCGCATTTACACAAGCTTGATCCCTGCAATCAGAAACTGGTCGTTGCAATTGTTGTTGTCAAGAAGACCTTGATGCCGATATACTGCAGCAAGATCCATTGAGGGTGCTGGACCCAGAGAGAGCCTAAAATTAGCATCGTCAAATGCAGTGAATGCGATAGTGTTTATAATGGGATGATAAGAGATGCCTCGAGGACTGCGCAGTTGGACTTACGTCATATCGATTTAAATTCATAGTCCGCATCCTCGATGACTGCCGCAAGTCCCAGTAGTGATCTTATACCTACCTATCGTCAACAATCAGCAATCAGCAACCAGGGCTCGACTTTCCTTCTAGCAACGTGACCATTCGATGCCCTCAAAGAAAGATCGAAGAAACTGATCAAGCTGGACCAGCCGTTTACTAGCGGCACTTTTTCGTCAATTCATGCCAGAGGAGGCTCCTTCTGAACTCCCCCGCCTACTATTCGACAGCGACCCTAGACTGGGTGGTAGTGTGCCAATCACAAATCGGTATTTGTGTGGTGGATGATAGGCCCGATAATCGCTACCTCGCGTATTCGCTCAGTCATATTGATCACTGCATTGGAATGCACTGATAGCGCCGAACATGAATTTCTTTTATTCTATTTCAGATATTCGACCTCTTCAGCCGAAGCTGTCGTATTCTCAGATCGCACTGTGGAACGAGGTAATGGCTCTAGGCCGATGAGGGAGATGGAGAGATTATTCCTGATGATTATTTTCCCCATCTCCCTCATCGAAAGAAGTTATGTACGCTCACATTTTGTCCATCTTCTGCACATTCAGTGCTCTACGTGGCCGCTCTGCTATGCCTCGTCCATCAACAAGCCCTTACTTATCAATTGTACGAGAAGCAGTGTTATCGCGGAATCTGTGTGGATGAGCCTGAGCCTGATTCTGAGGGAAAAACTTCTTCAAGAAATTCTTCTCTCAGAATCAAGAATCATGCAAAGATCACAATCCAGCTACTCATCACTGTAGAGTCGCAATGTTAGGACTGTCACCTGCAACCGTCGAGGCTGTTTGTGCGACTTATCCGCCAGAGTGGCAGAAGACGGTGGATAAGTTCACACAGGTAAAATAGTGCCGCGAAATGGAATTCCTAGCAGGCTATTCTTATCGTGGTGTTCATTCATGGATGGTAATGTTTTCTCAGAGTCGACTTCGCGGAAGGGCTATTCTTAGAAAATATGCCTTGACACTACTTTGTCTTTCGGCAGCGAGCTGTAGATGAGCGGGTTCGCCGAGTACAGGTGCGCTACTTATTCTCAACAAACATGTTTTTCGTTTGTTGATAGTTTGTCGGCAGCAAGCTGCAGATGAACAGGTTCGACGAGTACAAGTGGGTTACTTATTTTCAGCCATGTGTTTCTTTGTTGATGGTCTTTTGGCAGCGGACCGCGGACGAGGAGGGTGGAACAACTGCTGTTTGATTCAGAATGTCTTGCAGCCTTACTTGAGCTCCTTCATTCTTTGGCACATTTACCTAAATGATAGTCTCGCTTTGCAGTTCACCTCTGTAATAACTATGGTGACTCAGTTCCGCAATACTGATCTATAGATTCTAACCGTATTGACATGGGTCACAGTGAATTAGGCCGTGATGAGGATGCCTGGGATGGAATGCGGAACTCGTTTATGTAGATAAATAGATACAACACGCCAGCCAGTCATGAAATTGTGCTTGACGCAATCCCGCACAGCAATGTGATGGATGGAGGAGGGTGAGAAGTCGGTGGACGGGGATGCTTGTTGGGGATGCGGCACGGAACTCATATAAGTTGTATAAGTAGGAGGTTGCCCCGGCTCCTGCGAGTCATTCTTCATGTATCGTTCGTAGTACACCTTCAAGTTTCGCTAAATTCAAGCAACCACATCACGATTAACCGGTCAGCCCTGCTGCCAAGAATTCGATGCATACCTGGCAACAACACCTAGTCCTGCTTGTTTAGCTCTTGTAACAGATCTACTTCCACCATCCCAGCAGAACGAAGGACATCTTCTCTCGGATCATCCACCTCACTCATGAGGTCTTTCAACACGCGGAGACGGTTTGTCAGCCAGATGATCTGGAGAACGCCAGCACTATCTATGGGCATCCCATCTTTCTGCCGATATAACATGTTCCCTGACATGCAGATCGAGAGGATCAGCATGGTCAACGAAGCGGTCAATGCAACTGCCAACTGTATCTCTCAGTAAAGCTTTGTCAAGTTAACTTGCAGTTGGGGTCTTACAGGCCACGAATTGATCTGAAACATAGGTCGGCGGAATTAAATGCTCTGTACGATGAAGTACCTACGTTGAGATGCCATTTTATGACCTGCCGAGAAACGACAGTGCTGCCTTGTGTTGAATCAAAGCCACCAGCATCGGAACCGAGTTTTGCACCTGCATCGTCTTTCAAGCCTGGTACACGTGAAAATGAAACACTTTACCTGTCCACAACAACGATGCGAAGATCTTCGAGAGACTATATTCGAATTGGCGGCGACTACAGAGAACCTTCTTTGGACCAGATGGAGGCGGTGGCCTGGAGGCTTGCTCATCCAAAACTACATCTAAACCAATTTCTTTCATAAAATACCTCAGGGGCTAGGCGTCAGTTTGTTAAGATAGCCTTCAACATGTTTGACTTACAGCTCGAGGAGAGAAAGTCCGTAGCAGGTTGCTCCACCTCGAGTCATACAAACCTTTACGGGGTGCGTAGCTCCAGAGCTGAATGGAGATACAAACTTCAATGTGTTCAGTAAACGATGTTCACGATCGACGATAAAACATTTGCTAACCCATTTTCGAGAGGACAAGCTATGCTGATTTCCTGGCGACCAGACATCCCAAGTGTTGTTTCCCTTGGGTGCTGTCCATCCTTTCCAGTTCGAAGGAGGAGGTCGAACCGGGGGCGGCAAGAGGGCCAGTAATTGACCTGTTTCCATATCGACTGTCGCCGTATGGTGTTGAACATATATGTTGCAAGCTATTAAATAAGCATCAAGCACAGTCGAGATGATCGGAGCTTGAGGACTGTCTGTTGTAACTATAAGCGAGTGGGGCTAGGTGGTACCGCGAGCACATACCGAACAGCAGGTCTTGTTGATATTCCCAGTTCATGTGCTGTACAGTTGCTGATTTCAAGGAGTCATCAATGTCGATGGATGTGGGAATTATGAATACGATGGTGGACTAAAGGTAGCATAGGTCACTCAGAGAGCAAGCAAAAATTGAAATATGCGTACTCCAGGAAAAAATTCAGACATTTCGGTGACTAACAACTGATCTTGATCTACTGAAATGTAAGATACAGCTCCTGCAAGTGATGAAAGAAATACCGACAGGGGAATATCAACCGGGCCTGCCATTTCTTGGTCTGCTCCCAGCCTGAAACCAAAGGCTCGACCACATAGTCTCCGAATTGATTGGAATTCAGCTTTGGGGTATAGCTCAACTCAGAATTACGGATTAACCCACACTCCGCTTGGAAGGTAGTTGCATCTACAGTGGCGTTTCCTGTGGCGCCATCTGCTTGAACGGTGTCATATAGTGTGGCACCATCAAGTCCCGCGTTCAACGAACTAGTAAAATGACTGAGAGACGGAACAATGGCGCTAATGGTGTGCCACTGAAGCCCCATCATGTCGACATGTGCGCCAGGCCAGTGAGCAAACGTTGTTGCCGACATATTTGTGGTTGCGGTGAATGTCTGCAGTTGCAATATGGATGATGAAGCTACGTGAAGAGCGAATATGCATCCCAGATAGGTGGCGATAGACACAATCCACCACAACGATCCAGTAGTGCTTGATTGCTGCCAGAGACACTGTAATGCGGAACCAAGGCCACTCCATGCGTTAACATTGTCGTGGAGGATGGTCAATTTTTTATGCTGATTCAAGTTCCGGTAGAGTGTCAGGCGTTGCACCAGGTAAACGAGTATCGCGCAATACAGCTTTATAAGTCAAAATCAATCAAGTATAATTTGAACGATCAATTAGCCTCACCGCATAAAAGGCCTGTGTCGATGCGCCCAATACTGACATCCATGCACCATTCTCAGATGTGACAAGGCGGTGCTCGACGGCAGAAATGCTCAACGCCAGGAGAACAAGATGGAGAAGAACAAGAAATCCATGCATAAACACACACAGAAATGCTGACACCGATTTTGTTGACTTGTGCAGCTTTTGTGTGGACAGCGATGAATTCAAGATATTTGTAGTTGCTGAGATGAGAGTTGGACCTGTATTGTTACCGGGGAGGCATCGACATTGAGTGTTTGTTGGTATTCGTTCAAGTTCGTGTAAAGAAGAACTCCCAATTGGCTCCAATGGCATGGAACCATGGTTTCCGTCATGGTTTCCCTGTCGTTTCGTAGATAGCAGAGAAGAGAACATACCAAGGGTAGATAGTCAGCTTATCACCACGTAACATTGCTTTAAATGATATATGGTCCCCGTGCAAGGAATGCTAGCATCGATGACACGGCCATAATGCATACTGGTTAGAGATACGGTTCGATTTATTTCGAAGTCCGATCGATGTTTACCGTACTAGGTAGTTGCACTCCGATCAACTTTCGAACATTGAGTTTGATAGTTTGCCTTGGACAGCCTTTTGATGCATTCTTAGAATCTTACTATCGCAGCAGCGCGACGGAGAAGGATCGCGCAGGATCGTGATATCGTACTGCACAGTCTAACTTTGATATGGCTCCCATTATGTAACTACGCATATGATGGATGTCAGGACACTGGAGACACTGCAGTCATGTGGATCCTTCAATCAAAAATCTCACACCTACTCCGAGAGAGCGCGTATCATCACGCCACCTTCAAGATATTGATCGCCCGAGTCAACTGGTTTTCCAAATCCACCTACAAGATTAAGTATAGTATGTGGCTTAGACCGAAATTTTTTAAACGTCCTTGTGCTATTTTCGTCACTGACATAGTAGTATAGCCCAGAGGCAGATCAGGCATAGCTGCTGCGGTTTACCATCATTCTTCCACGAGGCCAGGATCAGCCCATGCTACTCGAATCTCGGTCTGCAAGCGAGCAAGTCGCGGCAAATCAAATTGTAACCGTCCACCATAAGGCATAGAGTACAATTGCCACCACTAGTAGTACTAGGCCGCTGATCATCTTCCAGTTGTGTAGTAGATCTCCTGGCCGCCTGTGCCCTCTGATTTGCACCATGGCAGTACAGCGATCATGCGTCTCATCTTTGTATGCAGCGACAAGCGTTGGGAATGTTACATAAGTAATTATGATTCCCATTCCAGTGTGTTGTGATGCACATTGCACAGACATAGTGGACGGTGGTACTATGACCGTGACTAATATAGTACTAGTAGGTCTCGGAGGTCAAACTCAGTGCCCGAGTTGTCGGGTGTTTCCACGATAATTCACAGAGGCAGTTATCATAACTAACTACAGCATATTTATGGCGCTGAACATCAACAATGATCTGCGAAAGATAATCTAGATCTTCCATCCTGACGCTCATCCGAGTCATGGACTGTCAGTGATCCCGGGGGCCGGAGTCCTAAGACTCAGTCCTTACATGGTGAGTTATTTTACATAAGTTCACACCTTAGATCTCCGCAAGGTTTCTTCCCCATGCATAGGTTTGATGCTCTGCACTTCCCTACATCAGAAGTGGACAAACTTCTGGCATGACCTCTTCATATGGACTTGGGGTATGTCAGTCCCGACTAGTCTCTTATAGCAGTACGTATGGGTTTGTACGATGTCCTTTCACACCCCATCAACTCTCTCCCACTGCTACCCAAAATTTTCGCAAAACCACAGCAAGATCATAGTATCCTCCCTTTGCACCCCGTAGGTACCCGCCACACGCGTTCTACGGAGCTTGAACTAGCACAAGCACATACTATGTCGCCAGGTACTCTCACACAACATGGGCGGCCCGCCATAGCGTCGACTTTTCTCTCACATAAACCATTGCAGATCACCAATTGACTTCGTCAACGGTCATTAAGCAGTGGCAGAAATCAGGGAGGCCAGTGCTTGCCATTCTATGCACTCTTTTGCACATCATTCTTGTCCTCCTCCACGTTGTTATTCTTGTACTCAACATTTCAGGTATCGAGCACCGTTTGGTCGTCCCATTGACATCTGGCAACGAAATCTGGGTCACTATACTGAGTACATCATCACAGGCATTTTATGCGGTAAGGAATAATCACATATGTACTATCCTCTTGCACTGATGAACCCTTCAGATCTATTGTACGATACTCGTTTACTTGATGCAACGGTTGACATTCCTCAAGAACATGATGCGACGCCAGACGGTAACCGCTCTTCATGACACGGTGAACGCATGGAAAGGCCTCGGTTCTGCGTTGGAGTGTCTTTGGCAGCAATCAACTATCCCTGCATCAAGGTGGAGCATACTGTCCATAACGGCCTATCTTGCATGTGTTTTTTCCCTTCACGTGGTTTCGTCGTCTATCATTCAGTTGCAAACATTCAACTCAACCGTGGATGCATCCGCTACAAAATTTTCTTACTGGCCTAGTCCAGGCGTAGATATGATGGCAATACAGTGGCACACCATTAGTGCATCGGTTCCTACGTTAGGCCGATTCGCAAATCTTCAGGGCATGGGACTCTACGGTGCCACTCTATACGATATCATTCAGTCTACCGATACACCTGGCCGCGCCATCGTCAATGCATCTTCGTTCAGAGCGAATTGCGGACTAGTTCGCAATGCCATGCTAAATTACTCTCCTGAAATTAATGCTGACAGTTTCGGATATTTTACACTCAATCCGCCAATGCCAAACCTCAGTCATACCGTGAAATTTAGAGCTAGACTTGTGCATCCTTGTATGTATCTTCTTCTATTTTATCCTGGAATAGATTCATCTAACACCTAATCTTAGATTCAGATGAGGTTGTGATAAGTCCTACCATCTCTTCGTTCTTTCCGGGAGTACATATCAATATTCCTGAAATTTGAATCTCTCGCTAAGTGACTATATTATAGCCGACTGTTGCTTTCATAGTCTCGACTGCTGTGAACTCAAGCAATTTACCTGGCGATGAAACAGTTCAGCACGTGTATTGGGAACATCCTCGCGGGCCAGGGGTCTATATAAGTAAGAGGCTTTGCTATGCATGAATGTGATCTGAGCACGATCATAGGTGATCTTCAGTCTCCCCTGATTTCTGACATGTACGATGTCCATATAGTGGCGTGCACTATTGACGTTCAACCCCGTGCTGCCACTGTTGACGTACAAACCAATCGACTACTAGATCTTTCCCCGTCCCTTGAGTTGAATGCTTCTGGTGAATGGGAGGCATGGTCAGTGCCGGAGGAAGAACCTAAATGGGATATTTGGTCACCGCCATCAGCAAGCGTATTGCATCATGAAAAATGGGCAAGTCTCTGCCATTGATGGACTGGCTGAAATCTAACCAGATGGATTTTGGCACTTAATAGCTTGTCTCTCCTTTCGCGGGCGGGGCACATCATCCCGTTGGTCGGTGCATGAATCAGCATCAAGCATCATGTTATGGGTTCTCTCTTTTGGAGGTGTAGTTCATGCACAGCCCGCAGTAATGTTCAGTCTTTGCTAATCATCGTCAGATTTTTTATGCAGGAGATTGGAATAGACGTCGTCTTTCGCGACCCAAAGTGGACTACAACCACTGTCCTAGTCGCCCCTCCAACAATTCCAAAGCAAGTTTTAGGCAGCCGTGACCAATTTGAATCGGCTCTATCAAGAGCATATGCTGCAGTTCTATGGACAGGTGTGTTATGACTTCTGATTGATCTGTGCAGATGCAGTCAACTAACGTAGACTAAAAAGGCGGACAGCTCGGTGCCGACGGCGGCGGGTTCGATCGGAAAAATGAAAATACCACCATTTCACAGCAGATTCTGCAATGGCACCTTGGTGTAAGGTCAAAAATCATTCGATAGTGAATTTCATGGCTGAGAAATAGATCATCCAGATAAACTTATGGCCCGTAAGGATCCTCTTGCATGTGGGAATTGTGCATCACCAACCAAATGATCTAGCTTGCATTTGCGCTCACCTGCTCTCTGCTCATGTTGGCGCTATCAATGCGCGTGACAAATGGGATGTATGAGCGGAACTATACAATGCCTATCAATAGCGCTGGCATTCTCCAAATCATGTGGCTTACTACGAACCGCTTCCGTGTATTAAGAGACCTCGCGAGCGACGTCGAGGATCCCCAAGAAGATATCCTTCGTGCAGCTGGGATGGTCGATGTGGACCTGCTACGAGAGTTGGATGACGTGCAAGTAGGTGATTGTTAACAGCTATTCCCGTGTTCCACTGCAGGGCCGCCGTCAG
This sequence comes from Suillus fuscotomentosus, assembly GCF_016647785.1. Lineage (NCBI taxonomy): Eukaryota > Fungi > Basidiomycota > Agaricomycetes > Boletales > Suillaceae > Suillus > Suillus fuscotomentosus. The sequence continues at coordinate 380,735 of NW_024539564.1, forward strand.
CAACAATATGGGAGAGTTCGCTAGGATACTTGTTGGCAGCTGTGCGAAGGAAATAAGGAAGTTCAAGGAACGGCTTGAGGCGGGTATTTTGCGAGATTGAAAGGTGGTCCCATGTGGAGAAGAGAGGAGACGGAGAGAGACCAGCATGATTGAGTGCGTTTTCAATGAATAAGACGGACTGTGTGACCAGGCCATGTATTTATGATAAAATGTAATCGGTTCTCATGATGAAAGTAATGTAGAGCACACTGAATGACAGTGGTGGGTTTGCTGCAACGTCTTGTTCTCGAAACAGCTGGTCTCTGCTAAGGCTCTGTTTTGAAAGACGCTGGATTCAATCAATATCATGGATGTTTGTCTACTACGCGCGTAGTGACACACGCAGACACCTCTCGCAAGGATTTGAAATCGTTAAGAAACGTAGTCCAAGTAAACAACGACTGTTGACCTAAACAAATGCAACGCTACTCAAACAACACGATACAAGAAAACCACGCCTATCATAGGTATCACCTATTCGCCTCACACCAAACTCATGGCAAAAGTCTCCCCTTCTCGTTGCTGACAACATGCTACATGCCGTATTCGTAAGTCAACCGAACGCAGCACACATTAAAGCGACTCACCACTTCACGAACAGGAACATATGTGTCCCGCCTGCGCTTGAACCATGACAGAACAAACACACCAAGGAGCAAGAATACTGAGAATGCAGCGAACAGCATGTTCATGCTCTCAGTAGCAGACGTGATGCCGAAGTAGCCGCTATGGATTCCACACGCAGATTCCCATTGTTTTTGGCTCGAGATAGCAAAGTTCTGGAAAACTTATGAGTGCGAGCCAAACACGACGTGCACAAAACTTACCTCGAGGCGATACAAGAATTCTGTTACCGCTATGTCTCCTTGGTGACCGAAAACAGGATAAGTCTGGAATTCGTCGTCGGTCCCGTTCTTGAACTTGATACGGAGGAATTCGCGAAGTTCAGGTGGAGGTCCACGAAGAATCTCAAAGGCAAGTGCAGATGCATGGTTCGCTGTAGTGATGCAAATATCGAGTCGTTGTAAGGTTGCCTGAAGTAGAACACTCACGAATAGCAGCGAGCTGAGGGTGCTCATTGACTAACTCCAACATGTGGAACAGCGAGATGAATGGCTGGTAACTCGTCTCAAGGAGAAGCAACCTCAAGGGGTCCTCGTCAAAAGTGATTCGTTGAAGGGTGTGAAGAATGGTGTTAAGGATAGTACGACCAGCAACTAGGCAGGAGATTAGTTGCAAACCACGAGAGCTAGTGGCACACACTATTTCCAATTCCACCAGTTTCCTTATCCGAGAAGATCGCGTTTTCGTGGTAGTTAGCATATCCATGGGCCTGCTCAATGAAAGTTGGCGGAAGACGGTACGCATAGGTTTGGTTGTGCGTAAGTTGCGCGTTAATGAAGTCATAGATCTACATGGAATATTACATTAAATGACCATGAGAATGCTGCGTGTTACATACATTCCACTGTCATAGGGCGATCAGAACGAGTAAGGACGAAACGAAAGAATACGTACAGCGTTTTCCAAGGCCGTAGACCTCCCGAATACGTAGTCGCGAACGGCGCCAAAGAAAGGTCCTGAAGATTTCACTGTCTCCTTGAATCCCTCAGACGCATACACGCTCTTGATGTGCTGCTCGAATGCCTGTATACCACCCGAATCAGCCTTCCGCGGACCCCTAGAGGCACGTAACTCACCGGACACTCAGTCCAGGACTCGAGCGCGCGGTCAACGTTGCTCGGGGCCATTTCGACTGGAATGTACTGGTAACCCCCGAGCGGAGTGACAATTTCCGTCCCGTTGGCGAGGTGGATCAGGTTGCCAGAATTTGGCGGGAAGAGGCCTTGCAGGACGGCTATGGCACTATCAAAGACTGCAGTGCCTTCCCCACCAGCCTTGGCATGGACAAGTACTTGATCATTCTGCACGAGGTCAGCACGAATGCCTTGGATGTGCGACGGGGAAGAGGGGTTCAGGTACGTCGATCTCAAATAGCAGCCAAGCTGGTGTGATTCTACCTAAAGTCATATGTTAGGCAGCGAGCGCGAAGAATGAGGTAGACATACAGCGCCGAGAGGTGTGGACTCGGTATAAGAGGGCTCGTAGGTATACGGATCTTGGTAAAACTCCGTGCGGTCACCGTTGCGGGCGATAATGAGGACACCATGAACATCAGGCATTGCAAGTCGTTAGTGTGGTTGGTAAATTACCTGGCAGGAGAGAGGGAATTAGATGTAGAGGTTCGGTTTGGGCCGATCTCCCCCAGGTCGCTTTAAACCTCCTCAATACACACGGCCATTCAGATCTACCGAACCGAATTAATAGGCGACACGCGGCTATTTGTTTGACACAATATTGCATCCAGTTGAAGCGTGCGGACCATAGAACAAGAGGCGCACATGCATGAAATGGAAGAACATCTCATGAGAGCCCCTGGATGATACTGCTTCTGTCCATCTCAGACTGCCGACTAGTCTTTTCCAGTGCTAAAAGGTCATTTGAAGAGATCAAAAACAGCATATCGGGGGGCTGCGGGAGGAAAATTGATGGATGGGTCAATACAAGACAGACACGCACCAAACGCATGCTGGCGATGTGATAGCCACGTCACGCAGATTAAGGCCGCCGTGCGTCAACCACGTGCCTGATCATTCTGCGAGCTTTGGGACGCACTCCAAGTCTGTCGATCCTGTAAACCAGCACGGAATCAGACGTGTAATTCATAGAGCGTACGCCATCATGTCTAGGTCTAGGTCATATCGTTGTATTTCAAGATACGACAGTCTTGATGTCGAGGCTCTGTGAGAGACTCGGAAGAACCATCGGCACGTGTGATCGGTGAGGCGGATAATGTAACTGCATGTTCGATTAGATGACAAAGGTGAATAACGTGCGGGTTTGGTGCGGAGGCTTATTACGTTGCCACTGGATGGACCAAGGGTATATTAGGACGGCGGTGATACGATAACGTGCTGCGACCCTCTTCTTCGATTTGATTCGTATCGCAAAAGTCTAAGAGTCACAGTTTTGCATATCAGATTGAAAGGTGCGATCGAAGCTAGCAGACCCTTTAGTACGAAGGCAGGAGCTATCACGAATGCGGATGAGGAATGCGCCAAAGCCCTAACGAGCCCATACTTCCTGCATTACCACTCACAGCATGACATCGATGGCTATACAACTTCGCAAAGAATACCCTATCACCACGGATTCCGCTTCCCAAAATAATTGTAAAACTTGCCCGCATCAGAGTTTCGTCACGATGTCCAGAATGTTTGTCAGAGACATGTGGCTTAGCTCGATCACCGCACCCTTGCTGCCCATGTCTTTACCCAATCGGGAGGATGGGGATAGAGTGGGGACGCTCACGCATTAATGTTGCTCGTATGTCTATTGCGTGGCCGATCGATAGCAATGGTAAGAGGAAGTATAGATCAAAAAAACAGCGCGAAAGAATTCATTCGTGAAAACAAAAGATAACAGTTAATAATCTTGCAAAAAGTAATTAATGAGATCGCCTACAAGCATGTTAAGTCCCACCTTTCAAGTTGCTGATACCATAGCTAGCGGACCCGAGATCTTTGTTGATACTGACAAGAGAGAATCTCATGTTGATAATAACTTTGCGGCCACTATTCTGATGGCTGCGAGAAGCGTTGTAACCAGTGCTAGACCTGTGACATTGTATTTGATTGTCTCTGCAAGCACAGCTGGATCGAAGCTAAATAGAAGTCTCTACCAGGATTCTGCAGTCCCAGAATCACCATACAACCTGTAAAAGGTAGCACAGGAAAACGCACGATCGCAGCATTATTAATGATATAGTCCGAAACCCAGTGCCGTTGAGAAGCTCGAGAACTTTTTAACGCCGAGTCTTGATACTGCCTTCGTTCATTACGTCGATTTAAACGACATGGAAGATTCCAGGGCTGGATTTGACGGCATCAAGGCCAAGGGTTATCGCAGGGGAGCAACAGGTGATAGACACAGTGTTGGAAGATGATTGTAGGAGCTGTCAAGGCCAATTCCCTGGAGTGCACTGGACGCATTAAGATAAGGGACTGTTGTCACCGCACAGGTAAACGATCAACTTTAAGTTACGCATAGCCAGTGAGAAACCACGTAATTACTGGCATGATTTTAACAAAATAATGTTGGCTTTAGCTGAAGGACACAGCTGCAGGGACTTGTAAGGAAGAGACGGAAATTCGAAATATAGTAAGAATCAAGAGATTCCCGAATCGTGGTGCATCTGTGCCACAATGCAGTGTATATGGACCGCGGGAAGAACTGCTTACTAAGTAACAGGCATTTCGTCACTTTGCCAGCGAGTCTAAGTAGGTCTAAGTATGCGACTGCGACGCGACAATGGACACTACTGCACTCAAAGTTTGGCTTCTTGATCAAAGTCAGTATATTTTCAGTGATATGATAAATGTCTTCTCACCTCCCGAAATAGTCAATAGCTGTCCCTGGCAGTATACACTTCTGCTCTCTCTCGGTGCTCTAACATTTGCACGTTTTACGTTCAAAACTCTTGTCGTATTCTTTCAAACCTTCATTCTCTCTGGGACAGATGTATGTGGATCATAGAACACATGTCTTTAGTCTTCCGATGAACCTGACTTGCCTTACTGCAGCTCAAAAAGTTTGGTGCTAAGAAGGGAGCATGGGCAGGTCAGTAAGGCGACTTCTGCTAACGTGCAACTCTCACTCATTCATTCCAGTTGTCACGGGTGCTTCGGATGGCATTGGGAGGGAATTCGCGATTCAGCTAAGTTCAGCGGGGTTCAACGTCTTGCTCATCGCACGGAATGCCAAGATGTTGAACGACGTGGCAGTCGAGATTGGTATGAGTTCTTCATATCGGTATTTTTCAAAGCTTCACATCTCTTCTAGCTACGAAAACAAAATCTGCAGTTGAAACTAAAATCTACCTTATCGACTTTGCCCAAAACGACGACCTCAAATATGATGGCCTGAAAGCTCTCCTTCATACTCTCGATGTTGGTGTCCTCGGTGCGTGCTCAGTAGCATTCTTAAGCTTCTGTTTTTGACACAGCATAGTGAACAACGTCGGAAAATCCCACGCCATGCCCACTTATTTTGCTGAGACTGTGGAACAAGAAAATGCTGACATCGTTGCCATCAACGTGAATGCGACAATCCGCGTCACGCATGCAGTTCTCCCTGGTATGATTCAGCGGTGAGTTATTTAACCTGCATCTCACCTCTATAACTCCAATGCGAATGCACTTAGGAAACGTGGCTTGGTCCTCAACATCGGCTCCTTCGCAGGTCTCGTGCCTTCTCCAATGCTAGCGACATACAGTGGTACCAAGGCATTCCTTGAAACCTTCACCAGCGCTCTCGCAGATGAGGTTCGGTCCCACGGGGTCGTCGTCCAACATCTCAATACTTACTTTGTCGTGCGTAACATCCATTCCGTCTCTCAGCCATTACTTCTTACCATATTTCTCCTTATTTTCTCCAGGTTTCCAAGATGTCCAATATCCGACGCACATCTGCGTTAATCCCCAGTCCCGCATCCTACGTGCGCGCATGCCTTTCCAAAATTGGCTTCTCCTGCGGTGCAGCACTCACTGAGCGCCCAGGCACGCTTACAGCGTTCTGGAGCCACGCACTCCTCGATTACGCGATGCACGTTATCGGATGGAAGTCCCAGTTTATTGCTTATACCCATTCGCTGCATAAGGATATCAGGAGAAGGGCCCTCAGGAAGCAGGAGAGAGAGGCCAAGAAGCAGTAGACAGCCTGATGCTCTTCATTCGGATTGTGAGCACGCTGTCATGGATCATAAAATCTTTCAGTTTTTGTGCGTTGTCTGATGGTGCGAACACAATGAAATGTCTATTCTGCACAGAGACGATATATCCTTGTTATTGACTTTCGTGTTAGCTTGATCTAGGTCCGCTTGTCGTTCGCTCTAAGATCCGTACAGTATCAAAGTGATACTGCAACTTTTAACATGTCGATGTTCAAACTCTTCTGTGCGACGATGACTGGACCAAGCACGAGACATTGAGATGCGTCGCGTACCATCCTATGTGGCTGTCCGTTCACGTGCCTTGTCACATGCCAAACCATATAAACGAACCTTGAAACTCGGTTGAACGTATCTTCGTTCTATCAAGGACCTATGCAAGGTCTGTAGATCTCACCGCGGGAGACCACAAGCAAGTCCATACTTCGTTAAATTTTTAATTGTGAATCTTCTTCCAGCATCGAGGCTGTGGTCTACTTGGAGGGAGGCGACCGGTTCCAGCGCGGTATTAATTTGGTTTACGACTCTTCTTCCCCCCGGAGACGAATGAAGATATGCGGGAGATAATTCATCTGGTAAGGATTCAACTGTCCGTGTCTACCATGTGCAATATAGGCTTTCTAGCATATGGGCAGTTTAATCGGGCAGGTTTTGTCTATTTTTACGTGGCAGGCTGCTCGCTGTGAATTTTGAGTTGAATGCTGAATCATGCGGGCTGCGTCGGCAGAAAAGGCATACGTCTAATCAGTTCCTTGCGCATGCATCATTGTCATTGTGAATACGCTCCCAGATGGAAAAGCGCTTATGCCTATTGCCCATTCCCGCTATATGCCCTTCAAAATCGACGCTTCGGTACTACAAGTAGCGAGGTACTACGATTGTCCATCGAGCAAGCAGACATCACCGAGCTTGTACTGGTTAGTAGACTGGTACAAAATACTCTGAAGCCTCGTTTGCATTGGTCCATACAACCGCTGCAGTATCTGTTAGAATTTCTTAGAGGCCCCGGGGATTGTTGACGCGACGCGTCGCGTCGCGTCGAGTTATTTAGGGATACCAAAATCTTACTCCAATTGCTCCATTTCCGCTCAACAAAATAAACCTGAGACCAAGCTCTATTGTAATCGTTCAGGCTTCTGACAGAACTTGACATGACTCTAGAAGACATGTACAGACACAATGTCATTGTTTGTTCGTACGGACCTCTAAAGCTGCCGGGAATTGCCGTTTGGCAGTTGCCACAAATTCTATCATTGACACTGACAGCAACACAATTGAATTCATCACAAGCTGAGTTCTGTGAATGTATAAAGTGTCCACACTTTCTGGACATTAAATTCGCTTGGTTTCGTATCATCTGCGATGTCGTCTTCCAAAGCACACGACCCCTTCGAACTCGAACTCGGCCTACGAACAGGTATACCCGCCAGTAATCCGGTTCAGTACGTTGCTCCTACATCAGAGGACACATTCCCACGTACAGATACAGGAGAGTCCAGTCAGGACCCAACCTTTGGCGAACAAACCCAAAGTGAGACCACACTCGACATCTCAACACAGGTGTTGTCGAGAGAACCCCCATTTGAGCCCCAGGAACCAGTGAGTCACACCCATCAATTGTAGAAATTGCAAATTTTGATTACCTGCGTGTAGCCTTCTCGCTCATCAGCTCCGTCTCCTGCTCCCACCGAAATCATCCCCCTGGACCTCACACAAGAGGAAATCGTGGAAGAAATCCAGAAAACGGGAATAAAAGTTCGCGATTTTGGGCATGAGGCCGTTCCAATTCCGCAGCGCGCTGTCGAGCTCTTTGATCCACTACAGGCGTGGAACACGTACGAGACCGTAATTTCGCACCCCACTATGATGCGACCATGTCTTCCGGGGAAAATCACACGTCGCCTGCTTGATATTGGCTGGCTTAAGAGAGAAGATGAGGAGGAGCGATGGAGTAATAAAGACAGGGAAGCACTTGAGGCCTACGACAAACGACCGCATTACCCATGGCGCGCGTACAACCTTCCCAAACCCAAGCGGGAGGTGCTTGCTAAGACGTGGAGAATGAGGTTTCAAGAGATTACCGCTGAACAAATGCTGGCGACGATCTCCAGACCCTTCTCTAGATTCAGGGCGCCTTTTGAGTTTGGCGGAAACATAGAGAAAAAGCGTAGTGCCACCGCTGACCAAGATGTGCAAGATGGGGACATTTCTCCGCGGACCAAAAAACGACGTTTGGAGCAGAAAGACGCAGCGTCTTTGGCACCAATGCTGAGCCAGCCACCTGTTTTAATCAATGGTCGGCCACCCCAACAATACCCAGCCGGCAATCCTGCAGATATGCAGAAGCCATCCTCCTCCTTTCAACCAACTTCTACCCGTACGCTTCAGCGCGTATCGTCCTAATTTATGCTACGTTGCGATGGACTGCCCGCGGCGATTTTCACTGCGCCACTCCTGTCGTTTGCCTTTCTTTGACAATAATTGCCAATACGCGTCGTAAAGTAATGTTGTGACTGTATTACCTTTTTACTTGCTTGGGATGAGGTATCTCCGGAGATTGTAGCATTGCTACCAAGTTAGCTGTACTCCGAATTCCTTGTAATATTCCTTGTAATGTTTTTTTTGTTCTATTCACTTTCCAAACTCTTCCGTGAAAATAATCAGATAGACACGTGATAGCCCATTCATCAACGTCGATCACCGATCATATAGATCATAATCGAAATTGCTGAACGGAGAGATTACTCAATGATATCGGTAAAGCTTTATGTAACTACCCGAACCTTGTTAGGCGTATGTTTTAAACCCTGCCCGTCTTCAAGCCTTTATGCAGTGCGACATCGGGTCAATGTACAACTAGTCGAATCGCATCTGCGCAGTTGAGAATAATATATCATTTTATCAGTAAAATCACCCGCCAGGAAACCAACTGGCCTTCCTGGGGAAAAAGGTTAAGTATCCTTCGTACAGTCAAATGATGTCTGAAACTAAAGTAATAGAGCAGGCCGTCAGACAGTGTTTGCAAGGACCATTCAGCATCTCAGGCAACGGCATTAGAATGATGCTTGGCAGCGATTTAGACAGTAGCTTGCACGTCCTCTTGGAGGAACCGCCACTAGTGCTGAAGTGCACGGTACACCCAGTGACTGATTTGAGGCAATAGTCGTCGATTTTTGACCTCGGAAGTCTCAAAGTCGGATGTTGTCTTTGGTTGTCGGAACGCCAGCTTGCGTCGCTTGGAAATGAGACAATTGTGAGAGGGCGCGGTCAGCCACTCGAAACTCAAGGAGCCGTACTCTCAAGAGATCCATGAAGCGGTTGCTGACCTTATGCAGGTCAGAGTCTATTGTGCAAGTTGATACCATACTGGTGCATATTTGGATGAGGCTGATTTACTCCGGCAGCAATGTTGTGGGGGGGGGGGAATATCGAAGATACACAATCTTTAGAGATGCGCTGGAGTTCATTGAGGATATGCATGATTCATACCGTCCCTTCGTCGCAATGAATGCATGAGGACATCCGATTTCATGTTGGTTCCGCCTGCTCACGGGTTGTACCATTCCAAGGTACAGTGGCAATGCATTGTGATTCAGCGAGGTGATTGCAGCGAATGCTGCTGGAGCCCTGCAGTTGAGATTGTGTGGAAATATCCCGTCTGTAAGTTGCCTGATACTTTCGCGGAGCTCCTGTGTACGAATATTGAGATAGTCCATTGGCAGGCTGAAGCATGAGCGATGTAATGACCGCAGTTGATCAGCGACAACGATTGAAGTATATAAAACGACTGACCTATATTGTCCAAGTCTGATTACAGCAGACCTGGTCCCAATGCTTGCCCACCCTGTCCGCGCCCGCCATCAAGTCACTAGTCAGGCCTCAACAGCGTCACAATCCCTCGCGAACACAAGTACCTCAGATATATAAACATATCGTCCCGCCACGAGGCTCTGTCCTGCGGGCAATAAACATTCAAGCAAGGAACCTTAACGAATGATGTTAAACTTGGGAATTCCAGGCAGGCACCACAATAAGGCTGTGGACAACAGTTGCTTCGACCTACACACAGATTGGTTGAGATGATGCTATTTCGTGTTGTCGTGTTCTAGGCTGACTCCTAGAGACTTCTAGCAGGATTTGTTTGATTGTTGAACGGAAAAACCAACGAAGTTCTTGCTTGACAAATCCCGCCAGTTCACTTAATTATTAGTATATTAGTGATGACTAGGAGCATATGATGATGATATCCCCGACTCCCACGATTAGGGGAAGGGATGTAGACTTGCGTCAGATCTCGTCGTTTCTGTCAAAGGCAATGTCGTGGGAACACCGGCTATGTAAACTTCTTTTCGTTTATTATTGGTTCTGTTTTGTCTTCTTGGCCTGCGCCTGCGATTATTGGCATTACACTTATGCCTCTATTGAGCGTCTGCCCGCTCGATGAGGTTTACTTGACGGTTGACCATGCTGTTGAACCATATAGTATGATCCTGTCTACTATCCCGAATTGCGTCCACATATCTACCGAACCGCGACCTCTTTCTGCTCCTGGCTCCAGGCCGCGTTCGCGGTTTAGTTTGCCTCCCAACTTTTATGTACGTTGTGTTTCAATCACACGCCGTGTTCCTCTTACGTTTGATGGTTCATGTCTTTGTATATTACTGGGCAGGCGCGAGTGTTTGGACACGCGCATTTTGAATCTGAAGGATATAACCATTGCACTCTCTTTAGCCGCTATTTCCCTCTCCCACTTGATCACATATTGCTTATTGTACGGCTGTGTTGTAATGCGATGATCATCCATGGTTTTGAGTACTGTTCGCGTTGCGCGCTCCTCTTTTAACCTTACCCCAAGCAGGCAATGAACAAATACTCGGAGGGGCAGTGAAATTAGCGCACGACATGCGTCGATAAATTTTGTGCATGTGAGTCTTACATAATGCAAAAGTGTTTGTACTTTGTACTCTGTGACTCACTCCGAGTCCCGAGTAAGGCCAGAGTCCGAGTCCACGTAAGCCCATACATACTTTATTATCGCTAACCAAACCATCTCTTACAGATCAGCGCATAGGGTAACCCGATCGAGCATTCATATCTCCCCCAACCAGACCGCTATCAGCACTTTGACCTAAGCACTCCGAGGTCACCATCGAGATGTGCGTGTTCACACAATAAGAATCGAGGAAATTCAGTCATTCTCGGTATTAGGAAGCAGACACCGCCATCGAGTCTTGGTGTGGGTGACAAGATCGGAGAAGGGGACTCTAGCCTCATGCTTAACGTGCTTCCCCCTAAATTATGTGACACAGCGTTCAAGCAGATAATAGACGAGGTTGATTGGAATGTTATGTATCACCGTGGTATGCCCCTTCCATCACCTCGTGTTGCCCGGGCTCTGACATGACTGGGCGTTCAGGTGGTGAGGTACCGAGGCGCGTGGCAGTCGAGGGGGAGATATCAAATGATGGAAGGTACTTTCTCTCCTCGCCGCATTTTCGATAAGCTGATCCTGTTCAACTTCAGCTTCCCAATTTACCGACATCCGGCAGATGAGTCCCCTCCGCTTCGACAATTTTCCCCAACGGTAGCTACCATCCGCGAGCATGTGGAGAACGTTCTTGATCACCCCGTGAACCATGTCTTAATTCAACACTACCGTAGTGGTGCGGACTACATCTCAGAGCACTCTGACAAGACGATCGATGTCGTGCGTGGATCGAAGATAGTCAATGTCAGCCTAGGCGCTCAGCGAGTAATGACGCTTCGTCTGAAACGAGATGGGGTGCAACAAACAGGTGTCAGTGCCGTGACCCCACGGCCATCACAGAAAATTCCGCTGCCTCATAATTCAATGTTCGTCCTTGGTCTCGACACGAATGCGAAATGGTTGCACGCAATTAACCATGACAGACGTCCGATACATTTAAAGTCCGCAGAGGAACAATTCATGAATGGAGAGCGCATCAGTCTCACGTTCCGTCATATCGGCACATTTCTTTCCGGAGATGAATCACGTATATACGGCCAGGGGGCCAGGGGAAAGTTTTGTGAAGCGGGTCGCGCAATTATTAGCGGCGGGGAGGAAGCTGCGAAACTCTTGGAAGCATTTGGTAAGGAGAACCAACAGAGCGATTTCGACTGGGAAGAAGCGTACGGAGAGGGTTCCGACGTCTTGCATTTCACTCCGAGGGAGTCATGAGACAACCAACATCGGTGTTAAAGTTATTTACTGATTAGATTAAATACCTGTAGTGAAGTACGAGCTACGTTATCATTGTTTCTGTTGTTCTTCATGTCTCCCGCCTAGCAACGACCGGGCGACACTTAGGTGACATTGGAAAACACAGATACACAACTCTCTCCCGTATCACCATCACTGTCACCAGCTTGGCTCGTTGCAGTCATTAGCTTCCCGCAGCGCAGGAAGCTGTCAGTATTTCTAGCAAAAGCTTTGCGCGTCCTTTCGTTCTCCAGCGTCACTCTTTTCATTCGGTTCGAAGGTTGCAGCCGCTGGCTATCACTAAAGTCCGATTTGATTCCGTAAAGATCTGGTAAGCGGAAGCATTTTTGTTCGGTTTCCTTTTTGGGAGGGGCAAGATATTTAGTTTTTCAGGGCAGAGCGTGTTCGTTTTGTGCGCGCGCCTTCTTCCCACCTTTTGGTTCACTTATACGAAAGGCAAAGACACGAGGCTCTTAATCGTGGACTTGGAACACGAGGCTTGCTTGTTCCTTTTAGATCTCTTCGGTATATCGACCTTGGGGACTTTTATCTTAACCTCCCGCTCTGCATCTTGCTCATCATCTTATTCGCATCCTTTCACTGGACATTCCATTTTCTAATATTCAACCAACCAGAAAAAAAATTATCCAACGCGACACCAACTTATATTCTGCTACGTTTTCACGAACTCGCTTATTATTTCATCTTTTGCATGATATTTTCATTTTATTAACGATATGTCACGACTGCAGCCCAGCATGTCTTCAGAATCTCCTCTAAGCGCATCTGCGCCTGGGGATTCCCCAAACAGAGGCTACGTCTCTGAACGCCCCTCTTCTTCTACTCATCCGAGAATATCAGAAGGTTCAGAAGGTTATCCCTCATGGCTTCCAAGGAGGCCTCCGCCGCCTGCACCAGCATCAACTTTCCACTCCTCCGTTGCAATGTTCGAGCCTCCCCCACCCGAGACGTTCTCGGGCGGTCGAAAGGCTACACCACGTTCTGTGCGTGTTGTGAGCCTCCAGGAAAATGCGCAGGCTAGCGCTAATCCGTATAATCGCCGGGATATCACAGACCAGACTTTGCAGAGTAATCCTCTACGTCCTCGAGTCTGGTCACGTGCTACGACTACTGGCTTGAGTGAAACTGTAGTGTTACCAGCAGTCAAAACACAGGAGCACTCTCAGCCACCAAAGTTTCGGTCAACTGGTCTCCATCCGGAACTGCTTCGGAACCCTTCTGCCCTAACTCGTCTTTACTTTTACTTGCTTCCTCTCATGACTTTCTACCACATTCCTCTGCAAACATTCTTCGACTTCAATGCTGTATTTATAATGTTGCAGTATGTTTATATCTTGTTCAAGGATCAATAGGCGCAGTCTCATTTTATCATTCCGCAGGATCGCCAGGTCTCCTAATCCTTCCGCACCAGGTGTGCCAGGTTCGGGCAAGAATTGGGCTCTCGGTGCTGCAGCGTACATAGCTTGTTGGCTGGCTTGGATTACTATGGTTCTTGTTCTATATGAACTTGTCTACTCCTTCTGGCGCCGATGGCGTGTCAGTGAGTACTATTTCTCAACAAATTATATTCGAGACTGAATAACGATATAGAGCGACCGCTCATCACGCCATTATATCTTTCTTCGGCTGCTTTCAACCTTGCTTCCATGACGTCATACACGAACTTCTGCTTCATGCAGTACATCCGCTTCTCGGCTTTCTTTGGCGAAAATGGTAGTCTTCGCGATGGTATTGCGGAAACGTTCTGGTTTTACTCGCAGAACCTGCCCACTGTCGCGCTTCTACTACCTAGAGCGGGACTCTCCCTAGCTTTGCTACTCGCATTTACATCCGCTTCTCCTGATTATGTTGCTATGCTCGAAGCTGGCTTCATTCGCCGTGATGGAACTTACTTCAGTGCGTCTGATGGCACACTAACGGTTTACGCCCGTGGCGTTCTTATAGCCAATGCTGCTTGGACGGCGTGGCGTGTTCTTGTGCTGCTCTTCAGCTGGTGAGCAATCACAGGCCAAGATATTTCGTTTTCTTCTGATTTTTTTAAAATATGAACAGGATTGGACTGTGGATTCTTAGTGGCCAGGCATGCGCCGGACTCTGTGGGCCGCGTTTCAGATGGGAGGAAGATGATCGCGAGAAGTCTCTGTCCAACTACAACGGTGACGGTGCCTCTGAGGCGGATGCTCTCCCGTGGCACTGGAAAATTTGTACGCGTCTACGTATCCAAGAAGCATATGATTTCTGCTTGACGGTGAAGCCTCCTGCACGGTGGTCTGGTACCGCAAAGAAGGATGAACCGGGACCGCTGGGCTTGAAAACCTCTCCACCGTTCGAAGTTGACCAGGTGCTTGCGGCTGTCGGTTTGTCTTCCGTGCCACCACTAGCAAGGCGCGGTGCGCTTTCAGAGGATCTTTTCGCTCTTCCGAGAGAGGTGTCTGGTGAGGCGCCAGCACCTCCACCGGAGCTGTCCGAGATCATCCCCAAAGTCGTAAAGAGATCATCGAAGGATAAGGAGATGTCCGGTCCTTCGGCACCTCTCCTCAAGCTTCCGTATCCGTTCGCCGGGTATGGTGCTCAAGTGTCATCTAAAGATCAAATTCCTTTCCCGCCTTCCCCTGGTTCCACAAAGGAAAAGCGCAGATCACCACCCACCAGCGGCTCAGAACGTCCAGCACAAGATGATGAAGAGGATGAAGAAGAAGCAGAAGAAGAGGATGATGATGACGACGACGATGACGACGACGACGATGATGATGAAGAGGAATCAGACGAAGAGGCCGAGGTTGAGATCGAGGTCGAAAATAACAGCGAAGCTCCGCCACGTACCTCGGGTTCAATGTCCAGTCTTGGACAGCCAGTATCATCTCGTTACCCATTCCAAATTCGTCGTCCTGGCCGTGGAGGTTCAGTTTCTTCAACGACTGGTACACACTCGACTCCTAAAACACATCCATCAACGAATACTCGTTCAACGGTGTCGCGAACGTCAACTTCTACACAATCCACTGGCAATCGTGATACCTCATCTGAATCTCCCCATTCGCATGGCATGAGCTCGGGGTTGTCCAGTCCTAGTTCTGGATATGGTAGCCCGATACCTATGCCACCTCGTCATCCCCAACCAGGCCGTGGTCGCGCTCGTGCAGGAACCGTTCCAGCGTTGTCGCCTCCCTCTCCGATCGTGTACACTGCTCCCACCAGAATTCGTGTCGATAGCGCCAATACCGAGACTTTTGGTGGCGGCGGTTATGAATCCTTCCTTAGTGAGGAGGTTGACGATGACGATGAGGCAGGGGAGGATGGGGAGGAGGAGGAACAGACAGAAGACCAGTACGATGAGCCTCAGATGATGGAGCAGCCTGTGCCTGAAGGTCCCCATGAAGCTGCGGAAGGCGAGGATAGTGTTGGTCTCCTCGGAGTTGGTCCTCGCAGCCCGAAATCATCGATGGTCAGCAGCCGTCGCCGTCGTGGTCATCGCTCAGATTCTGGGGTTCACAATCTGGACGTTCTCGATCTAATTCTCGATCTGCCTCTCAATCGGGTTCGTCGAGTTCTCGTGCTGGTTCAGCCGTTCGTTCGCGGACGCAGTCACTCATACACAGCATCGGAGCCGCCTCACGATCATCGTTGGATCTTGTCCAGTCCATACGCTCTCGTGCAAATTCGTCTATGGCTCGTCTTGAGGAGGATACGACGTATTCATCCGACTCTCGCTCACGTAGCGGGTCGGACGGAGTTCACAGCAGCAACGAGAATTATACTTTCGGAGTGAGGCCACCTATGGGGCAACGCTCTGGGTCACGTCTGAGAGAGACTTCCTCGAACCCCTCCATCTATACCCCCTCTATTTCTGCACCTTCAGAGGCGACTACCTCTCGTCTCACTGCTCGCCCTACCTCCCGTGAGCGAGAGGTCGAGCGATTAGATATCCCCGGGCGGCCGTATGGGGGACAAAGTGATGATAGCCGACCCGACATCAGTACCGCAGCTCAGTCGTTCATAACAGCGGCTGCTACATTAGAAGGCACCTCAGCATCTAGTGAACCCCCAGCAAGTTGGCAAGAAGTGTCGCACATGGTTGACAGACCAGGTACCGAGTGGAGACCTGCATGAGCATTCCTCGTTTTCTCAGATTTTTTTGCGTGCTACTTATTTGACATCATCTATTCACATTCTTCCACATCATGACACGTAACTTGACAACTCTTCATTCCATAATTCAACACTGGAGTTACATTTCACACTTATTCCCGCGCGAGACCGTTTACATAATTCTTCTACCGTTGATACTCCTGTTCTACCTAGCTCAATGGCAACCTCATGGATTCGAACTTTTCCACCTACAAGCCTGTTATGACTGTTCGACTTCGGGTGGAATACATATTCTGCGATATAATGAAGAGCGTACTTGATGACAATGTATACTGGTTTTTGGAGCTAGGCGCTCAGCGCCCTAACACTGCTACATGTCATGTACGTATCCGTAGAGCTCTCACGCCAACACCCCTGAAAGTGACAATGTGCTCGGGTAGATATGACATGGAACACATCGAAGTCAGAAAAATTGTGTTTGAGGACTGTTGTGCAGGGATTTTTTAAACTGCACGAGCGGCACACGGTAGGTCAAAGTAGACGTACCTCATTTCAATGGCATACTGATATCCAAGGTTGTGATCCGTGTCGAGGGGGTGATCTCGTGGTGAACGGGATCAACGTTAATAAGCGCGTTAGTCAGATAAGCATAATTAGCGTTCAAAGAGTATAAAATTGAAAAGATTCTGCAGTGCCTGCAGACGTGTATCACCGCACTCAACAAGGCGCTGAGCGGGCGACGAGGAAACTCATTCTCGAGAGAAGTGGCAATTTCCCCGCCAGAGCTAAGCGCTAGCATACTACATCCAGAAAGTATCGGTTGATGCAATAATATGAATAGTCGTCAGATTGACAGGGAAGCAAATAAACCGTAGTGTTACAATTATGGGCGACGACTGTACAAATATGCAGGAGATGAACCGCCAACCTCTGCATATCCAAAAAGAGGATAATGAGATCAAAAATTAGGAAAGCAACGAAGAAACTGGAAGAGTGCGCACGTTCTACCATCACATCGATCGTATCTAGATAGGAGTAAATTCAGAAACAAACAAATATACGACAGAGGAAAAAGGCTCACCGTTGTCCTCCATTTCGAGGCTTGCAGGCGTATCATCGTCGTTGATTCTCGATCCGTCGTACAAAAATCTGATTGAGGATTGTTCAGCAAATTGGGAACCAACACAGTTTATGCCACCCATAACAATCCACCTGCCCAATAAGTGGAAATTTTACTCACCGAATGCTGCCCACATCCTTACCGACTTTAGTAGCATAAGCGCCTTGAAGCTTGCTCAACTTGGTGTTGCTCTTGATTTTGAAGAAAACCTCGTCCCCAGTTGAGCTTACAACCTGGGGGAGAAGATCAGACTTGCGATCCGTTGTAAGATGGGAAGTCGCGTCAATCGATGCGATGCCATCGATTTTCGTACCTTGACATTAATTGGCGCGTTGTCCTCAAGCTTAAAGCCTTCTTGTCCTTGAGAATTTTGCTGCAGCTCTTCGGCCATGGTAGCGAGTAAAGATTGTACAAATAACGTGAATAAAGATCAGGAAACGCGGATAACGTGGGTAAGATAAACTCGGTGAGGAAGTGACGAAGACAAGGAGGAACTTGTGTGGACGGGACGGCGAGCAGAGATTGTCGGTGTTTGTACTGCTTCTTTTACCTAATCCGCACAGATCCTCAACTCCCCGCGGTAAGTGTGAAAGCAATCCAGTCTATGTATTCAGAATATGTATAAAGCTTTAAAAGGTTCAACTGTAAACCAAATCGATGTAAAAAATTATATGTGAAGGTGTGTAACAATTAACCGAGGACTGCGAATGAAATGCTGACGATGATAACGAATTTGAAGAACAAATATCGATCAAGGGCCAAAAGGGATGTAACAAGTGTGATCCCTGTTTGAGCTCGGAATGACTTAAACTCGGCGACAGGCTATACATCCTTCTTCTTCCCTTTATCTTTCTTACCGGCTCTGCTAAGCAGTTTCCGTGCACGACTGTATTCCTCATCTTCGTCACTCGAGTCTTGCCATATGACAGGTTCGCTGGATTCATCATGATTGTCACAGTCCTTCTTCGCTGAGCTCCAGGGGTAACGGCCATGGGCCTCATCATCTTCCAGAGCAGGCGGAGTAGGAGAGAATGTCGGCTGAAGAGATACCCGAACACTCTTCCGTCTTGTCGGTGTTTCAGTGGAGACAGTGGATGACTCGGTGTCATGTTGCGGAGCCGGGGGAGTTGACCCCCCCTCGATAGGACTTTCCTCCGCCGTTCTATATGATGATATTGATGTCATCGAAACTGAATCTCTTATCGAGATATCATTCAGTTCATTAGCCTGCCCGGGCCGGGCTGGTCTTGGAGTGCGCTCCTCGGGTGCATCCCGCTCTGGTGTCCGTCCACGAGGTTTACTATCCTCAGCGCTTACATCAGCTCCTCGCTTTCGTATCTCTGATAATTGAGCTGGGCTGGGTGATGGTGTACGGCTGGAATTTCGAAGAGCTGAACGAAGAGGTGACACAGCTGGTCGGGAGGTCTTTCTGGATTCGCTTCCAGGAACTGCAGCTGACTTGTGACTCCCCTTTCCTATAGACGGGCGACGCGGTGGGGTTTCGTGTTTGGGTCTCGCTGTTCCTTGTGCGCCCGGAACAACCGGGAAGGACTGAGATGCAGAAAAAACTGACCCCGGTGCACGGGGAATATCCAATGATCCTGAGCGGACAGGAAGCCGATCATGGGAAAGTTTGGGGGACCACATTGCGTTGATGGGCACACCTGGTATAGGGGCACGCGGGACCTCAAGTTTAGTAGTACTTGGAGATGGACTCGATGAGCCTGTAACTGTAGCACCCCGGCTGTTGCGATTCTGTCGTGCGACATCCTCAACGATGCTCATAAGGCTCACACTGGTGCTCCCTTTCGCTGGAAGAGGAGGATGTATGGTCACTGCTTTGGGTGTGCGCTTGGATCTTGATCTCGCAGTTCCAGGAGAATCCCCCGGGTGTTGAGGTGCAGCACCATATGTGAGGGAGGCTGACCGTCGTGGATAACCTTCACGAGGCGTTTCCCCATTGCCGCTGTCAAGATTCCCGGAGAGGTCTGTACTTGCTCTGCGATGTTGTGGCTTGACTGCTACTTGATTCGGGGCCGACTTTACGCTATTTCGCATCGAGAGTGAGGATGCACGTGAAAGATCGAGTGGTTGAACCTGAGGACTGGAGGTTGGGGTTATCTGTCGCTTTACAGACGGACGTCGGGTAACAACCTCCGACTGACTCCGAGATGGGAGGCCTGCAGGAGTTGAATTGTTTGCGTCAAGCTCGCCAGTCTGTATACCCACCGTCCCTGCCCTTTAACTCCGCAACTGACTTCTTCTTTTTCCGCCTGACGCTTGTGCGTGGACTTGCAGAAGGAGGTCCGTCAGTTTGCCATCCACTAGAGGATGCGAGAGCTGTCGTCTGTGACCGGCCCTTGCGCAACTTCGCACCTCTTGAAGGCAGAGGGGGCTTGCGAATTGTCTCAGGCTCAGACTCTGAGCTGTCTTGAGATTTGGAAGCCTTCAGGTTTGCATCTGTTCGCGTAGACCAGCCCTTCTTCCCTTTGTTGCTTGTACTCGCATCCGGGGACTCTGTAGCACCACTCCACTCCACCCGAGTTTGATCCTTGTGCGAGATCTTGAATAAACCGCGCAGAGAGCCGAAGAAACTCATGGATGGTATATGCTCCCGCTGTTTACCGTTACGCTTGGGTGTGTGCTCAACAGCGTCTGGAGATACCTCGTGACGCAAAGAGAAGCGTTTGGATTGACTGAATGGATCGTTCTCGATAACCTCTAAGGGACCATGAGTCTCCTCCTCTTCACTGCTAGTGTCCGCACCACGAGCGCTGTTAGGGGATGGGAAGTAGGAGTTTGTTACGACAGCAGGCCCCTCCCTGTACTCATTTTCGTCTATCTCAGTTATGCGCCTGGATAATGGACGGCGGATCTGTTGTGCACTACTGCTAAGTAGGAGGGGGCGGGTCTCGAGGTCTGTTGAACTCCCAGGTACAGGGGCCCTGAGAGGGGACGGAGAACGGACACCAGTGGGCATGGTAAGTTCTGAGATGGCGTGTGCAGGAGGAATACTGATTGTCACGTCTTCATGGCCATTGGAGCTAGGATGATCAGGAATTACGCCTTCTTGGCTAACTCCACGAGAGGGCCCATCGTGTTGTTGCGAAGCACTTTGAGAAGGTGTGAGGGAGGAAATGTCGGAGGAGTAGGATATTGGGCCCTGTGTGACATGAGAAGGTAGCGTGAGAGGCTTTTGTTTGGGAGTAATGGACGTGGAGGGTGGATGCGAGTTCGATGGAAATGACGCCAAAAGCGGTTGTGGTTCTGGATACGCGTGCATCACGCTTGTGAATAAATAATCTGGAACAATAAAACAATATAGAAACACACCTTGAGCATCTGGACTTGAAGCATTAAGAGTCTGTAAGGCCCGGAGACCTTCCTTGCCCATTTCGCCCCAAGTCCACCCACAATCAATAAGAGCCCGACAGCGAGCACCGAGACCTTCTCTAGCTATGCTGACCCGAAGTGCCTCTAACTCCAACTCTTTAGTGGCCAAATGAGCCTCACATGCGCGTAGCTCCTCTTGAGTTTGCAGAAGTTTGGTATTCGAAGAGCCGTGTAACGTAGAATTGGTAGAAGGGAGAGATATAAATGAGGTAGAACCAGACGGTAAATTCACTGATGAGCGAGCATCCCGTGTGGTCTTAGAGGATTTGGAAACTTTGATTAGCCGAGTTACCCTGAAATGAAGATTAACGGAGAGCTAGCAAAGAAAGAGTTGGGACGGAACAGAATTTCCCTGTCACGGAGAATAGATGCTATGTCTTGCTCAAGTTTTATCAAGTGGGCAAGTTGATCGCGCCAGTTCTCGACTGCCTTATTGTAAAGCTGAAGAGCATCGTCCGCGCCGGAGAGGATATCAACGATGGTGGTCATAGTTTGTGCCAGAGAGGCCGAAGAACTACTAGGTATAGCCGAAGGTGAGGCAGCTGCGAATGCAGAAAGAGATGCTAGAGCAGTATGTGATATGGGGAAAAGAGCAGATAGATGTTTCGTATACTCCTTTTCGTGTGCTATGAGGTTGGACAGGAGACGAGAATCTGGAGGACGGTGGACCATCAGTTAAAGGCACGACAACGTATGATCGATTAGGTCGTGCTTGATGACGAGGAAGTGTTGCAGTGCACTGCGGTCAACGGTGAGGAGAAATATTTGGATAACAATATTTCCAACGAGGAGCAAGCAATGTGTCACGAGGCCAAACGTGACCAGTAACAACTTCAATATGGTTGGCCGCAGCTACTACTTTTACCTACTACTGTTTAGGCAGTTTTTCTGAGGATGGCTTCCTCCGCCGCTCAATGCTCATCCCATCCTTCTGAATACGGGATTTGGCGGAAGAAAGGGTAAAGGGTTACATGCTATGAAGTTGCTACAGTCCGGAGTCCGGACTGGGTATCCTCTTGGACGGACAACAACGAATCCAACTTAAATTGCCGCGAGGATGCTGATAAGGTTCCCAGTAGGTACTGTGCCCCTCGGATGATAGCATTCTTTGACCAATCACCATACTTCCTCACTATTGTATTGCTACTAGATGCACGACGCACTCAAGACGGCGCTTGCGTATCACTCAAATGTATAGACGTATCGTGACACTCTTACGAGATAGACATTGGTCGCTATCTCAGTAGCTTACCTCTTATTCAAGATCCAGCCAACCATTGCGTGCCAATTTGCGAAGTCCCAGTGCGGGTACGTACCCGCTGACGATTATCTTGACATTTTGTCACTTCGATATGCTACAGATCCCTATTTTGACACCGTTAGAGAAGTTGTAGACTGCATCATCAGCTTTGCGAGGTATGATCTTTATTGACCGACTCGTGATCTTGTCATTTATCTATTTCTTCTGAAGGGGCTGCTTCATGCACCGATATCAATGTGCTCACCGGTACGTATCCTGGTTACTTGAGTGACTTATGTTTATGACCTGAGCATAGGGACTGCATGCAGTTAAACCTACTAATAGATGATTGCATGCTCATAGGCACGTGGCATCCAAGCGATCTATAATGATATGTCGGAGGACTTCAAATCCGTGGCCAGGCATCATGCAAGTATGCAGTCCCCACTACGATACCAAAGTTACATAGACTCTGGTATCTCCCACAAATATGATGCATCCTAGAAATCATATGGTGGACATAAATGAGTTTCTGAGTTCGTGGAGGACTACACAAAACCTTGGAACCCTTTCCCAATTGATGTTTGGTATCTTTATCCCGCGTTTCCGCGTTAGACGACTGCTAAGTGTGATGATGCAGGAGTAAACCACATTTATTCGACAAGACACGGTACGTGAAACTAGTACGGTACAGAACAACAAAGTATCATGCAGAGATAAGTAAGCAACAGAGAGCGAGGCGAGGAAAACAACTAGAGATACAGTAAATGGAATCATATAGCGAATCGAGTCTCTAACTACACACCTATGTGGACAAATACAATCTGCTGCTCTAATGGAATCTTCTTCTTGCGCAACGATTTCACGGCCTTGTGTAGCGCTATCGCAGCGCGCATGCAGTCTAATCTTTTTGAATCATCAATGAGGTTGCGGTAAAAAGCAGACACGACCTGGCGTGCAACCTCGTCGTCAACAGACCACATGGAACCAATCACACTGCGAAATCCGCAGAATTGCATAGCGGCAGCAAGGTGGATCGACTCATCGGGGTTCTTCTCGTCGCCAACGGTAGTGTGGCAGGCTGATAAGAATGCGAACTGCGGGTTGTGCCAGTGGGATCGGATGATGTCCTTGATCATTAAAGGCCCGTCGCGCATGGCGAATGAAGACTCGAACGGTTGTGTCCGATTCGGCATTCCATGACAGGCAAGATGGAGCCACTGATTATGATCAAGTGCATCGAGTGCATTCTCGACTGTGGCGTTGGCATCCTCGAGGGATGTAAAGGAGATGATGGGAGTAACATGCTGAGCGACAGCGGCTAGTTCAGAGGTGACACATTTGAGCTCCCTCCCGTTTACCGGGTTGCCTTGACCGATGGCGACAAAATGTTGCGAGGACGTATCTCGAGAAACCTGCTGTCTGGCACGTATGAGAGTCGTCAAAGTGGGGGTGTAAGATGAGATGTAGATATCAGACAAATTGTCTTTCCTCTTCTCATAGGGTCCTGCTGCATGGAGGGGAAGCAGCGTGAACTCAGCAGTGGGACACCACCATATACGCGAACCAGGGCAAACATTTGACTGCCTGAGAGCTTGGACAATGGGGTCAACGACATCATTCCAAAGCTTGCGAAGGATGCCGACAAGCTTGAGTTGATTATCAGAAGAACCAAACTGCTCTGCGAGCGTGTGGAAGTTGGAAGAGAAGTCGGACACTTCGGCTTGTGTGATATCAAGCGGAACATTATATAGGATTCTTGTAAATAGGTTCGGTTGAATATATGGTTATGTTAACCCCTAGGCCCCGAAAAACGAAAATGGAAGGCCTACAAAATCCATTTTGGTAATCTATCATTACAAAATACAGCATATATAGCATATATCAAGTGTAGATCTAACTGGTACATTATAGCATCATAATGACATAACATACATCACACAAACTCATGGCTATACACACCAAAAATTCTTAATACATATATAGTATATCTAATGTTGACCTGTGATAGCGTTGAAAAATGGAGAAAATATCATATAGAAAGTATCATATCATATAGGAATAATATACGGTATAATGTATTCTAACGTCCGCGGTCGCCACAGGTCTATTGGCGGAACAACGGGAGCAAAAGAACGAATCAAACATACATACATGAACAGATAAATATAGTAAATTTCCGCACTTGGAACTGGTCCATCTGCGGACGTTAACAAGTTAATAGTCTATAATATATCATATATCATATATAAATGATAAAGATAAAGATAAAGATAGTAAAGATATATACCTTCTATCGACGCCAAAACAACATCACGTGATGCTCGCGGACCTCCAGTGAACATGAGGCAGAGGCACAGGGCGAAGGGCGGAAGGCTAGGGTAAACCAAAAATCTGGGAGCCGGATAATAAAATTTTTCACTGTTAGTTACTTACCATCGTGTTGCCGTTGCGTTGCCCCACAAGATCAACAAATTTTCGAGCTAAATGGCACCAAAGAAAGCTAAAGGAGGAGGAAAGAAGGGAGGATCTGGAGGAGTAAGCGTTTGGCATTGATCAGCGCGAGGAAAGACTAACCAATGGCACACTAATGTTAGGATGAAGGTGGATCGCACCTGCTACTGAATCAGCGTCCGATAGAGGCAGCACCTCCGAAGATAGACCTAGGCAAGGAGACGCAAAAGTTAGACTCACGGGTAGCAAAATGCAGAGCTGGCGTTGCATGGGTCAATCTGCTGCAGATCGGAGACACCCTAAAGTTCGGCGTGTACAACGATCGCCCTGAAAACGACGCGGAAACGAGCAAACTGGTGGCGGCGTTCAAGACCCGCATCGTGCCTATGAAAGAAACATCAGCAATCCCAATCATTGTCGATCTTAAGCGGGTTGGGAAC